>NC_058403.1:129008388-129340187 GCF_002201575.2 Neomonachus schauinslandi
AGCCGAAGGCAGTCGCTTAACCAACTGAGCCACCCAGGCGCCCAAAAATATCACATTCTTGTCTACAAGACTATACAACTGAAAGATTTATATTTTTAAACCAATTATTAAGTTTCAGTTTGGGATGCCTGGGTGGCTCAGGCGGTTAAGCGTCTGCCTTCAGCTCAGGTCATGATCCCAGGGTCCTGGGATTGAGTCCCACATCAGGTTCCTTGCTCAGTGGGGAGTCTGCTTCTCCCTCTGCCTCTCCCACTGCGTGTGCTCTCTCTGTCTCTCTCTCTCTCTCAAATGAATAAATAAAAAATCTTAAAAAAAAAAAAAAAAGTTCCAGTTTATGGCTAGTAAACAAGGAAGATACATCTAACAAATTAATTTCACTATTCATACTTCTTGATCAAGTTTTTGAAACTAAATCAATGCCTTGGAGTGATGGAACAATCCACTCCATTTATAAGCAAAGACCTGAACAAGGCTACCCAAACATACCCTCACTCAACTTTCAGGATTAATCTGCAGCACAAGGTAACATTTTATACAGTAACAACAACTTGAGAAAAAAAAATCTAGATTGTCACAAATATATGCACAAATACTACCCATAGCCATGATATCTGACTGTTAAATTAAGCATATATTCCAAATTAATAAAGGTGATCTGAATATGCAATACTAGAAAATTACATATTTTATAGCCTTAAATCTTAACTTAGAGTAGAACTGAAAAATCAAGTAAGTATCAGATTACACAGCTACTATCAAAGGGGAAAAAATCTTGAACTTGAAACATACCAATTATATCACCAGATTTACTAGAAAGATTTGATTTCATTCTAAAACTCTATGCACAAACTCCAATACAGTGGGCATATACAAACATGGCTATTTGTGTTTGGTAGATACCAGTGAAATCAATGTAAATATACAACACAGAGAAACCTATTTTGGGGGGACAGGGAACAAAATGATTCATCTTACTAAATTATAAAAATGTTTTAAAATCAAGCCTGTATGGTGACTTCTTATAATTTTATATGTTCTTTAAGTGATTTATATAATTTATATGCTGCTTTTTATTTAGCAGCTGAATTAAAAGCAGGTTTTGTTCCCCTTAGTTACCTATCAAACAGAGTTTTCAACACCTTTAAAAAACATTATCCTTTCATTCAGGAGGATCTTCAGTATGAAAATTTGTATTTAATACAATACCAACTGGGACAATATGAAAGGTCTTAACGTTTGTGTCACTGGAGTCCCAGAAGGAGAAGAGAAAGAAAGTGCTGTAGAAAAAAAATGTTTTGAAGAAATAATGGCTGGAAATTTCCCAAATTTGGTAAAAGACATAAATTTATAGATTCACGAAGTTTAGTGAGCCACAAGTAGGATAAACACAAAGAAATCATGCCAAGACACACAATCAAATTGTTAAAACCCAGATAAAGAAAAAAATTGTTTTTCTTAGACTGCTTTAAGGACTAGTTACACATAAAAGATTTGAAAGACTGGATTTCTCATCAGAAACCATGGAGGCCAGAAGACTCAAACAAAACCCCCGTCAAAGGAGAATCCTGCATCACATGAAAACATCCTTTAGAAATGAAGGCAAGCTAAGAACATTCTCAGATGAAGGAAAACTAAAGAAAATTCATTTCCAGCAATCTTGGTCTAAAAAGAAATGCCAAAGGAAGTTCTTCAAGCTGAAGGGAAATGATACCAGAGGGAAACATAGACCTTTAAGTATGAAGGAAGCACAATTAATTGAAAGCAAAAATTCTTAATGTTTTCTGGGAAGGAGTTCAATGTATTACATATATTACATGGCAACTCTAATGACCTCGGCCACAGCAACTTCTTGCTAGACACGTCTCCAAAGGCAAGAGAAACAAAGGCAAAAATGAACTATTGGGACTTCAACAAGATAAAAAACTTCTGCATAGCAAAAGGAAACAGTCTACAAAACCAAGAGACAACTGACAGAATGGGAGAAGATATTTGCAAATGTCTTACCAGATAAAGGGCTAGTATCCAAAATCTATAAAGAACTTACTAAATTCAACACCCAAAAAAAACCCAAATAATCCATTCAAGAAATGGGCAGAAGACATGAACAGACATTTCCCCAAAGACATCCAAATGGACAACAGACACATGAAAAAATGCTCAACATCACCTAGCATCAGGGAAATACACCAAAACCTCAATGAGATACCACCTCACACCAGTAAAAATAGCTACAATGAACAAGTCAGGAAACGACATATGTTGGCGAGGATGCGGAGAAAGGGGAACCCTCCTACACAATTGGTGGGAACACAAGCTGCTGCAGCCACTCTGGAAAACAGTATGAAGGTTCCTCAAAAAGTTGAAAATAGAGCTACCCTATGACCCAGCAATTGTACTATGGGTATTTACCCCAAAGATACAAATGCAGTGATCCAAAGGGGCACCTGCACCCCAATGTTTACAACAGCAATGTCCACAATAGCCAAACTATGGAAAGAGCCCAGATGTCCATTGACAGATGAATGTATAAAGAAGATGTGGTGTGTGTACACACACACACACACACACACACACACACACACACACACAATATTACGCAGCCATCAAAAAACTGAAATCTTGCCATTTGCACCGATGTGGATAGAACTAGAGGGTACTACGCTAAGGGAAGTAAGTCAATCAGAGAAAGACAATTATCATATGATCTCACTGATATGTGGAATTTAAGAAACAAAACAGAGGGGACGCCTGGGTGGCTCAGTCGGTTAAGCATCTGCCTTCGGCTCAGGTCATGATCCCAGGGTCCTGGGATCGAGTCCCGCATCGGGCTCCCTGCTCCGCGGGGAGCCTGCTTCTCCCTCTGCCTCTGTCTCTCTCTCTCTCATGAATAAATAAATAAAATCTTTAAATAAATAAAAAAAAAAACCCAGGTGGCTCATCGCTACCATATTAAAAAAAAAGAAACAAAAGAGAGGATCGTAGGGGAAGAAAGGAAAAATAAAACAAGATGAAACCAGAGAGGGAGACAAACCATAAGAGACTCTTAATCATAGGAAACAAACTGAAGGTTGCTGGAGGGTAGGAGGGGGTGAAAGGATGGGGTAACTGGGTGATAGACATTAAGGAGGGCACATGATGTAATGAGCACTGGGTATACGACTGATGAATCATAGACCTGTACCTCTGAAACCAGTAATACATTATATTTTAATAAAAAATAAATAAGATGAAATGAAAAAGAAAAACTTGAAGTGGTAAAATATTAACTCTATGTAGACTGTGAAAATATATATATATTGTAATCCCTAAATCAACTATTAAAGAAAATAATAAACAGAGATATGGTCAAAATGCCAATGAAGAACATAAAAATAGTTCTAAATAAATCCAAATAATCCAAAAGAAGGAAGGAAAGAGGGAAGAAGAACAAAACTTGGAAGGCACAAATAAAAACAGCAGACCTAAATCCAGCCAAAACAATAAATAAAATAAAAATGTAAAGATCTAAACACACCAATTAAAAGATTCAGATTGTCATTTTGGATATAAAAAGAATACCTAATTATACACTACCTATAAGAAATCATTTTAAATGTAATGATACAGATATGCTTAATGTTAACAAGATGTTAAAAGATATACCATATAAACAGTAATGTAAAGACAGCTAACATGGCTACATCAATAATATCACTTAGAATGCAGAATTAAAAAAAAAATTACCAGAGACAAAGAAGGACATTACATAATGGTAAAAGGGTCAATTTATCTAAAAGACATCACAATCTTCACATAATATACAACTAATAACAGAGCTTCGAAGTATAGGCAAGCAAAAATGGTAAAAATGCTGGGAGAGATAGGTAATCCACAATTATAGGAAACCTCACATGTCTCTCCCAATAACCAACCCAACCAAGTAAATACATAAAATCAGCAAAGATATAGATGACCTGAACAACACTACCAACCAAGTCTAATTGATATTTATAGAACACTCTACCTAACAACAAAATAATATACTTTATTTTCAACTGCACTTGAAATACTCAGCAAGACAGACCAAATTCTAAGCCCAAAACCACACCTGAACATATTAAAATAAATTGAAAACATACAAGTATGTACTCTGGCCATAAAAGAATTAAACTAGAAATCAGTAACAGAAAGATGCTTGGAAACTCCCTAAGTATTTGGAAATCAAAGTTGATACTCTAATAGTAGAGAAAAAAAGAAAACTAATTCTAAATAACCCATGAAAAGAGGAAATCTCACAGGACACCAGAAAATATTCTGAATCTGATTGAATGAAAATTAAAATATTGTACATCAAAATTTTAAGGATGAAGTTATAAACAGTATTTAGAGGGTAATTTATTTATTAAATGTTTCTATCACAAAAGAAGTTCTCAAATTAATAATTTAAGCTTTCATTTAAGAAACTAGAAAAAGAATAAAATAACCATAGAGCAAGTAGGAAGATAGAAAGAATAAAGGACAGAAATCAACAAAGGTGAAAACAGAAAAACTACAGAAAATAATGAATCCCAAAGCTAGTTCTTTGAAAAGATCAATAAAATTGATAATCCTCTTACCAGAATAACAAAAGAAAAAAGAAAGAACCAGTATCAGGAATGAAAGAGGGGATCATGGGTAAAAACCTCAAAGACGTTAAAAAGATTAAGGGAATATTATGAACAACGTTAGGCATATAAATTCTACAATTTGGATGACAAAATCAGTCCTTCAAAGACACAAATGTTACTCAAAGAAAAAAAAAAGTGACCTAAGTAGTCCTACAGCTATTAAAGAAATTAAACTTGTAGGTAAAAACATTCCAAGAAAGAAAATTCCAAACCCAGATAGTTTCAATGGTCAATTCTATCAAACATTTAAAAAATAATACCAATCTGCACATCTAGAAAGCAGAAGACGGAGTACATCCCACTTTATGAGGCCAACATGTTATAATTCTAATACCAAAACCAGGCATAGACATTACAAGAAAACTATAGACAGTATCATTCAACATAGATATAAATACCCTTAACTAAATATTAGCAAATTGAATCCAATAATACATGAAAAGAATTATGTATCACAACCAAGTGGGGTTTATTCTGAGATCATAACTCTAGAATCAACCAATGCATATGGACTAAATAAAAAACCACATCATCAGAATATTTAACAAAACAACACCGTTTCATGATTGGAAAACAAAAACCAAAAAACCTCTCACAGCAGACTAGGAATAGAAGGTAACTCCTTTAACCCAATTAAGGGTATTTATAAAAGTTATAGACAATATCCTACTTAATGGTGAGGATTTCTAAGATCAGAAATAAAGCAAGGTTATGTCTACTCTTGTCATTCCTATTCATTCTCAGACTGGTAGTCCTAGTCAGTAAAAAGAAAAAGAAACAAAAGGCATTATAGACTGGGAAAGAAAACATAAAACTGTCTCTACTCTTAGATGGCATTATTGTTTACCGAGAAAATCTATTTAAAAAATCCAAGAATGAGTTTAGAAAGGTTGCTGAATGCAAGGTCAATATACAAAAAGCAACTGTATTTCCACATACTAGCAATTAATCAGAAATACAATTTTTAAAGACTGTGTATTTATAATACAAAAGAAAAGAAGAGAGAAAGTGAAAACAAAAACAACAACAGAAAAATGCTTTGGTATAAACCTAAAAGAAATGCAGGATTTGTATGCTGAAAACTACAAGACACTCATGAAGGACTTAAAGAAAACCTACATAAATAGGAATAACATGTTCATGAATTGGAAGACTCATTATTGCTAAAATGTCAATTTGATCTGTAGATCCAATGTAATCTGAATTAAAATCCCAGCAGGATTCCTTGTATATATGAACGATCTAAAATTTACATGGAAAGGCAGAGATATTAGAATAGCCAGAGCAATTCTGAGTGAATAGAACTTAGTTGGGAATCTCTCACAGTGTGATTTCAAGAATTACTATAAAGCTGCAGTAATCAAGGTAGTGCGACATAAGGAAAAAAGACGTATCTAGAATAAAGAATCCAGAAATAAACCCATGCAAATCTGATCAACTGATTTTTAACAAAAGTACAAAGGCAATTAAATGGAGATATAACCTTTCCAACAAATGGTCCCAGAAATCCACATGCCAAAAAATGAACGCCAATCTATACTTAACACTGAATACAAAAATTAATTCAAAAAGGATCACAGATCTAAATGACAAATCTAAGATTTTTAAATGTCTAGAAGATAAGATAGGAGAAAATGTGTATGTTGGGCAAAGAGTTCTTGCATAGGACACTAAAAGCACAATCCACCAAGTTGATAAATTAAACTTCATAAAATGAAAAACTTTTGCTCTGAGGAAAATATGTTAAAAAGATAAAGGACAGGGCATACACTGGAAGAAAACATTTGCAAATCATATATCTGACAGAGAACTTGCATTCATAATATACAAAGAACTCTCAAAACTCAAAAAATAAGATAACAGCTCAACAAAATATGAGTAATTACATTGTGTTGGGAAAACTTAGTACCCATTTGGGAAAGGAAAAAAAACAAAAGCCAAAAAACACTACCTCCCATTATATGCCTAATTTTTTTTATTATTACGTTATGTTAATCACCATACATAACATCATTAGTTTTTGATGTAGTGTTCCATGATTCATTGTTTGCGTATAACACCCAGTGCGCTCCATGCAGTACGTGCCCTCTTTAATACCCATCACCAGGCTAACCCATCCCCCCACGCCCCTCCCCTCTAGAACCCTCAGTTTGTTTCCCAGAGTCCACAGTCTCTCGTGGTTCGTCTTCCCCTCCGATTTCCCCCCCTTCATTCTTCTCTTCCTGCTAGCTTTTTTTTTTTTTTTTAACATATAATGTATTATTTGTTTCAGAGGTACAGGTCTGTGATTCAACAGTCACACAATTCACATTTAATTGCAATTATATAAAGCTAAATGTAAAGAGCAAAATGATAAAGCTCTCAGAAACAAATACAGGATATTATCTTTATCACTCAGGTTAGAGAAAGACTTCTTAAGATATCAAAAGCTAAAAAGCTTTAACCATGAAGGAAAATACTGAAAAAACTTGACTAAACATTAAGACCTCATGTTCAATGACACAAGAAAGAGTGAAAAGTCAAGCTGGAATGGGAGAAGACACCTGCAACATACACAGCTCACAAAAGGTTCATATCTAGGATACATACTGTAAATTAGTAAGAGAGAAAATTCAAAAGAAAAATGAGCAAGAGACTGAATAGGCACTTTACATAAAAGAGGCTATGTGAATGTCTAATAAACATAAAAAGGTACTTGACACTGTCATAAAAAACTCAAACTGTACAAATAATGAGATACTACTACATAAAAAATAGAATGTCTAAATAAAGAAATCTGACAAAACCCAAAAACCAAGTATGTGTCCGAAAATGTGGAGCAACAAGAAATCTCATACAGTTCTCATGGGAGTATAAATTAATAATACGGTATTCTCTATTAAGCTGAATATATGCATAGCCTACATGCCAGAAATTCTATGCCTAGGTATATACCTTAGAGAAATGCTCATGTGCAACAGAGGCATGTTTATGAATAGCTGCATTGTTCATAATAGGCAAAAACTGGAAATAACCCAACTATCCATCAATAGCGGAATATGGATAAACTGTGGTGCATACATTTGGTGGAATATTACGAATAATCTTAGATACACATAACACCGGTAAATTTTTGAAATAAGATAGTGTCGTGCAAAAGAACCCAGACCCAAAAGAATACATGTTGTAAGATTATTTAATTCAAAACATGCAAAATTAAATTGTACTGGTTAGAGAGGAATAATTAAGTGGCAAAATTATCGAAGAAAACTGAGAGAGAGAGAGACAGTTATAGAAGTCAGATTAATGGCCACATTGCAGGGTGGGAATAAACAGTTCTGACATAAGGTGGGCACCAAGGGCAGTTTTGTGGCAATAGCAACGTTGTTTCTTGATCTGTGTAAAGGTTACATTTAAATAATTCATAATAATCTACATTTGTTTTACATATTTTGAATGTGTTACACTTCACAATTTTTAAAAAGATTAAAAGAAAGAAGGACAAAAACACTGGACATGAGTGTTCCATCATTCTTCTAAAATATCAATTAAAATATAACTGAACTAAAAGGATAAGCATATAAAAAAATTGGCAGAAGACACAGGCTCAGACATGGTATTTCAGCTTAAGAATAAGAACAGTAGGGCGCCTGGGTGGCTCAGTTGGTTAAGCGACTGCCTTCGGCTCAGGTCATGATCCTGGAGTCCCTGGATCGAGTCCCGCATCGGGCTTCCTGCTTGGCAGGGAGTCTGCTTCGTCCTCTGACCCTATCCCCTCTCAGGTGTTCTCTCTCTCTCATTCTCTCTCAAATAAATAAATAAAATCTTTAAAAAAAAAAAAAAAAAGAATAAGAACAGTAATGGGATGCCTGGGTGGCTCAGTCGTTAAGCGTCTGCCTTCTGCTCAGGTCATGACCCCAGGGTCCTGGGATCGAGTCCCACATCAGGCTCCCTGCTCAGCGGGGACTCTGCTTCTCCCTCTCCCTCTGCCTGCCGCTCCCCCCTGCTTGTGCTCTTTGACAAATAAATAAAATCTTAAAAAAAAAAAAAAAAAAAAGAATAAGAACAGTAGCTTCCTTTGTTGGTTTGGCAAGTTTTGTTCTCCTAAACCAGGCACCCAATAAATAATATTCAAACCCTTAACTGTCTATAAAAACTACCACAGAAAACAATGGTACATTAGTTTAAAATATTTATGTAATTGGGCTCCTGGGTGGCTCAGTCGGTAGTCGGCCTTTGGCTCAAGTCATGATCCCAGGGTCCTGGGATCAATTCCCTGTACTGGGCTCCCTGCTCAGTAGGGAGTCTGCTTCTCCCTCTCCCTCTGCTATGCTCTGTCTCTGTCTCTCTCTCTGTCAAATAAACAAATAAAATCTTTAAAATAAGATAAAATATTTATGTAATTTCCATGTTTTCTTCAACAATTCTAAGACTGGAAAAAATGTATCTCAAGGTTTTGTCACTGTAATTTTATGGAAAATATTCATTTACTAATTAATCTATTAATTAAATCACTCACGTTTATACTAGATAATTTATAATTATGTAATTCAAATAAAATGTATTTTCTTGGGCACCTGGGTGGCTCAGTTGTTAGGCACCTGCCTTCGGCTCGGGTCATGATCTCAGGGTCCTGGGATTGAGTGCCGCGTCGGGCTCCCTGCTCGGTGGGGAGTCTGCTTGCTTCTCCTTCTATCGCTCCCCCCCATTCTCTCTCATTCTCTCTCTCAGATAAATAAATAAAATCTTTAAAAAATATATATATATTTTCTTTGTGAATACATGATTTGGGGTGGGATGGGACAGGAAGTTTCCTTTCCCAAATCTGACTGGCTATTACAGGTACTTTGGTTTACCCATAATTACCAATATATCAGCTATTTAGTCTTGTTTATAGTTTATATGTGCCACCATTCTGGCAGCATGAAAAGTGAACCCCACATTATCAAAAACTATACACTTGGCTTATTAGGCAGTTCTTAACAATGAATGGCAGCTCCCAGCATGCCCTCTTCACCTGTGAAGTTTCCATTTTTTCCTGTGTTGCTTTGTGGTATGTGTTCAGCAATCCTGCAAACTTTACTTTTATTTACTGATAATGATTTAGATGTAATATAAAAATAGTAAAGCTGCTTTCTAGTTTGTCAGGGAAACTCATTTATTAAATGCCTTCCCTAAAGCCAACTTCTATTCCTGAGCATTGTAGGAAAGATGGGATTTAGTCCCCTTGGCAAAGAATTGGATAGAATTGCTCCGTCTCCCTCCCCACTGTCCCTTTAAAGTCAATGCTTTGACAGATCATCAACAGAATACTGCAAATGATAAAGTTATTTCATAAGAGAAGAGTACCTTTGCCCACATGCATTTCAAGTGCATGTGTTTTTTTTTTTCTTTCTTTTTTTCTTTTTAGGAACTCACCCTTCCTATGTCAAAGTGATTTGAATTGTCTAAGCAAGTACTGAAGGGGATGCAAGGCAAAATGACATGGAAAGAAGCCAGTTTAAAACTTAATTTGTACTTGGGCAACTGATAGCTAACTGCTGCCACCCACCAAAACCCAAATACATCCCACACACAAATAAAAACAAGAATACCCACACACAACATAGCCAAACACCTTTACATTATACACTTGTTAAAGTCAGGGACTATGTCTTATTTTTATTCATTCACTTCTAACATTTTTTAAATGGCTACTATTTACCATAGACTGGGCATAAATACAGGGAATAATTCAAACCAGGTCCCTAGGTTAAAGGTATTAAACAAGACACATGTTAATTTATATGAGTGCTACAAACATCTAGAGAGCTGTGGACATCTATTAGGCTGCCATAATCTACCTGGAAGACCAAGAAAGGTGTTCCAGAAAAGGGATGTTAGTCTTATATTGGTTCTCTATTGCTGCATAACAAATTACCACAAACTTAGCAGCTCACGATAGCAGTCATTTATTAATTCACAGTTCTGCAGGGCAGAAGTCCAGGCACAGTGTGGCTGGGTCTTCCGCTCAGGATCTCTCCTAAAGCTGAAATCAAAGTGTCAGTGAGCAGTGTTCTCACCAGAAGACCTAAGGAAGAATCTACCTCTAGGTTCATTTATTTACAGTATAGAAGATTATATAAGAAATGTACACCCGGCGGAGGGGGAAGATTCCTATGGGCCATCTTAGGAATTCTGCCTACCATTAAGGGCAACCTAAAGAATGAACAGAAACTGAAGATGAGGCAAAGGGAGTTGGAGACAATGAGAGCACAACTGATATCCTGAGTCATGAAAGAGCATGGAAGAGTAGGGGGGTAAAGTATGTATGACTTGGACTTGTCTTCCCAGTCCCCAGCAGAGTAACCGGGACTAATTTGCCAAGGGAATGAACCAACATACCAAGTTATACCAAATTAAGCTAGGAAGTATTTAATAAGGGCTTATATACTTACAGCTATAAGGGAAAAGCTAAGAATTTCTTGTAGTACTAAACCACTAGGCAGAACTGAGGAGTGACAAATCAGGGGAGACAACATGGACAGAAAACTAACTGGACGTTAAGAAAACTGGACTCTTATCCTATATCTCTTCTAAATATAAGTGACCAAATCAAATAAACTCCAAGGGCTTTAGTTTTGCCTCATCTTTAACAGAGATGATTTAGGGGCGCCTGGGTGGCTCAGTCGTTAAGCGTCTGCCTTCGGCTCAGGTCATGATCCCACGGTCCTGGGATCAAGCCCTGCATCGGGCTCCCTGCTCCACGGGAAGCCTGCTTCTCCCTCTCCCACTCCCTCTGCTTGTGTTCCCTCTCTCGCTGTGTCTCTCTGTCAAATAAATAAAATCTTTAAAACAAAAAAAAACAGAGATGATTTAACTACTTGATTTCTAAGATCCCTTTCTACTACTAACTATCCTACAAAATGGAAGGCATGGTTCTTGCCCTGAGGCAAATTTTATTTAGCAAGTTTAGAATCTGGTATTAATTCATGTTGTAATCTAGACATTGCTTTATCAGCAATAATATTAAAAAGACAAATCCACAAAGAATCCTATTATAAACACGGAATTTACTTTCTTTTACAAATTTAGCAGTAATCAGACACTCCTATGCTAAGGTTTACTTGCCAAAACTACTTATCTTGTATTATTTTTTTAAAGTAGGCTTCATGCCCAACATGGGGCTTGAACTCAGGACTCTGAGATCAAGAGATGCATGCTCTACAGACTGAGCCAGCCAGGCACCCCCAAAATTACGTATCAATACCAAGTCCTATTAGAATAAGAGGAGGTAAGGTAATCTATGCCCATCTATGATGGGCAATTTAATTAACAAATATAATACTATTGTTTAGAAAACTAATGTACAGAATTTCGATTTCAAAAATACTGCTGGACTAAACCAGAAAACTGCACTTCACAAAATATGTAAGGTGTAAATCTGAAAACATCCAATGGAATGTCAGTCAGTTGTTTCAATCAATAAAATTATTTTTAATGGCTTTTACAGAGCTACATATATTTTAATAGGCATATTTGCCTGAGTTAAGGAGACAGAGCTGAGAGTCTGGGGAGAATACAGGGGCTAGAATTCTCAGGACAGAGTAACAGAGAGAGGCTGGTACAGCTAGAAAATCTCAAAGATCTGCAGATTATCCCCTTGTGTACTCAGCTAAGTACAAAACAGCACATGTGTATAAAAACACGTCTGGGGAAAAGAAGCATCCAAAGTAATTAAAGCAATCAACCTTTTTCTCCTTATCACCCTGACCTAGGGGGTTTTTTGAGGCTTTTTTTTTTTTCTTCCCTAACTGCCCCCATGAAATTTTACTACTACTGTGTACCTAATCTCTGCAGTTTGGCCCTTTGGAGGGTTGTTAATCATTGTAATAAGGTGATCGATCTTTCTCTCACACATATACACATACATACTCACAGCAAAAAAATAAATTTTGCCAAGTCGGAGGTGATATCACCCCCAGTGAGAATATATGGATTTTGAAGGAACAGTGCTTGGGTTTCATACAGGAAAGTATCCTGTTTACACAAGCTAAGGTGAAAAACTCGTATTTCCTGGAGCACTGGACAGAGTACTCAAGAAAAACTTACCTCAGTACAGAATACTTAGCATTTTTAAAAAAAATTAAGTATCATTTATAGTAGAAACAAAATTTATAAGATATAAATTTCACAAAATATATAAAAGGCCATCCACAGTGAAATTACAAAATTTGCTGAGAGAAATTAAAAATGACCTAAATAGAAGGAGAGCTATAACCTGTTCATGGGTCAGAAGACTCAATATTGTTAAGATGTTAACTTTTGCCAAGCTGACCTACAGATCAACATAATCCAATTTTGCCCCTAGAATTGACAAGCTGATTCTAAAATTTATATAAAACACAAAGGACCCACCCAAAACAATTTTGAAAAAGGAAAAAGTTGGTGATCAAGACTTATTATAAAGCTATAGCATCACAACAGTATGGTACTGGCATTAACAACAGACTTTTAATAAAGATATAAAGACAATTCAATAAAAAAAAATCGTCTTTTCAACAAATATTTTAATAACTGAATATACCCACATATTAAAAAAGTGAACTTTGGTATATATCGTGCATAATATACAAATATTTTTTTAAAGATTTATTTATTTGAGAGAGAGAGCACACACAGAGAGAGGGAAAAGCAGACTCCCTGCTGAGCAGGGAGACCAACGTGGGGCTTGATCCCAGGACCCTGGGATCATGACTTGAGCCAAAGGCAGACACTTAACCCAGGCACTCCTGAATAATATACAAATATTAACTCAAAACAGATTATAGATCTAAATGTGAAATTTAAAACTATAAAACCTTTGGAAGATACAAGAAAACCTATGTGACACTGAGATAGCTATCTTTTTATTTTATTTTATTTTTTTTTTTAAAGATTTTATTTATTTATTTGACAGAGAGAGACACAGCGAGAGAGGGAACACAAACAGGGGGAGTGGGAGAGGGAGAAGCAGGCTTCCCGTGGAGCAGGGAGCCCGATGCGGGGCTCGATCCCAGGACCCTGGGATCATGACCTGAGCCGAAGGCAGACACTTAACGACTGAGCCACCCAGGCGCCCCGATAGCTATCTTTTTAGATACAACACCAAAATCAAGACCCATAAAAGAATGAATTGATAAACTGGACATCACAGAATTTAAAACTTCTCTTCAAATAAACTCTTAGGAGAATGAAAACACAGCCACAGAGTGAGTATTTGTATCCAGAACATATAGAGAACTCTCAAAACTCAAGAGCAAGAAAACGATCCAATTAAGAAAAAAAAACTAGCAAAAACATTTGAAAAGACATTTCACCAATGAGAATATACAGATTGTCAAGAGCTATATGAAAAGATGTTCAATATCGTTAGTCATCACAGCAATGCAAATTAAAACTACAATGAGATACACTGTGGGATGGATACAGTGTATCCAATCTATTAGAATTTTTAACATTAGAAAAGACTGATCATACCAAATATTGGTGAGAATGTGGAAAAACAGATTTTCATATCTTGGTGGGAATGTATAATGATACAGCCAATTTGGAAAGTTAGCAATTTCTTAAAAAGTTAAACATATACCTACCATATGGTCTGACCTTACACTAGACATTTACCCAAGAGAGAGCAAAGCCTATGTTCATATAAAGCCTTATACAGAAAGGTTCACAGTAGCTTTATTTGTAATAGATGAAAAAGGGAAACAACGCAAATGTCTACCAATAGTTCAGTGGATAAACATAATTGTGTTTATAGATACAACGGAATATTACTGTTAATACATGCCACAGCATGGATGAAATTCAAAATAATTATGCTGAGTGAAAAAAAAGCTACACAAAATGACATATTATATCATTTCATTTATACAAACCTCTAGAAAATACAAATTAACCTATAGTGACACAAAACAGATCAGAGGTTAGGGGCAAATGGAATCTTTTGGGAGTGATAGAAATGTTAGCTACTTTGATTAAGGTGATGGTTTTATAGGTATATGCACATGCCAAAACTTATGAAAATAGTACAATTTAAATATATGCAATTTATTGTATGTCAATTATACCTCACTAAAACAAAACAAAACAAAAGGCTGAGGTGCTAGCTGAGACCTAACAGACCAATTACTAACTTCAGCTCCGTCTGAAATTTAGGACAGAATTTATGACATTTTGCTATACTATGTAACTATCATTATTTATTTATATGTAATAAGTATAAAAAAATCATCAGCTTTATTGCTGAGTATACGAGTAAAGATACTTCATCTCTATTAAAAGTATCATTGTTTACCCAACACCTACTTATATATACATGTCCAGGAAAATTACTTCAAAGAACTTAGACTACATTTAGTCTGTTTGGAAAGACAATAATTTGTTTAATAATTCATAATAAATACAAACATTCTAAAATTTCTGCATGTCCACTGAAGCAGAATTTTTGTTTTCTTGGATCCCACTTTATTTCCAATTAGCAAGATTTAAAAATAATCCAAATGCTCTCTAAAAGGGGGACTGGTAAAATAAATTACATTATAAAGAATGCAAAACTCTGTGGCTATCAAGAAAAATGAGGAAGCTTTCATTACTAACAAGGACTATTAATATACCACATTCCCAATATATATTCCCCAAATATACTGGGGATAAAAAATAAAAGATGCAAAATGTGTATATGCTAAATAAAAAACAATACATGACTGGAACATAAAAATAAGCCACCATCAGTTTCTAGCTGCAAAAACAGCTGGTTTCATTTAGACAATACCGTCTTTGTTTCAGAACCACCCAAAAGCCATTTAGTCACAATGACATTTAGTACATACACTCATTTACAGATCTTCGGGGAAAACTGCACATTGGTGAAGAAAATTTAAAAATCTGAAACCGGAATCTAGAAGCACTGGCAAGAATAGAGGAGAGGTGTCATTTCTAGGCATGGAGAAACTATAGAGGAATTCTCTCCTGAGTGTTAACTGAGTTGGTTCTTCTCTCTTCTTCACTCCCCCCTTTTTACTCTACGTCCCATGGAAGCCAGGAGGAAGTTGGGTGGGTACACCTGAGATGGGGCTGAGAGTTATGGGTTCCAATACTAGTAACTGTGAGTAGCTACAGAAGACCATGTACATGCATACAGTGTGTACATGTGTATAGTTTTAGGACAGAGAGTACATGTGACCTCAAGTAACTGAGCAAAGAGGTTTTAAGAGTTTAGGAACATCAACAACTTGGTATACTGGAAGCCAGCAGAAGTGACATGTGACCACAAGAAAGACTGGTTGAAGATTAGAGCACTTCTTGCTAATTTCCAGAAAAGACTAGAGAACATGGTGAAGGGTGGGGATGTGTGGAATTCAGGCAACCTGTGTAAACTTAGGGTTTACTACTTTGTGTTAACTGCCAACAATATTATTACAATAATAATGAAAACTAATGATCTGCTTGTGTGATACGTGTATGTATGTGTACTTGCCAAGCACTTCATCTGACAAAGTAAAATCAGTATCATTTCAGTGATCCCAGAAAATATTTTTGGAAAGCTTAAAAGATGTTAATAATTTGGAAGGCTACTTGGGCAAATCAATCCCCAAATATTTCGAATGATAAAGCTAAATTCAGAAGCGAATAAAATATACAAGATAGCATTTCCAAAAATATTAAGTTATATGATAGATATAGGCAAGGTCTACTTATTGACTAGCTCTTAAATCAACTCTTTTGTGTTTAAAAAGGGTCACTCATAATCTAAGCCTTCCTCTGGCTAGATTATAATTACCCCTAGTTTGATATTACTTTGAATGATGTTTTTATCTAGCCAAAAAATCAGGTACCAGGGAGGCTTATGTATTCATTCATTTGCAATCCTGACATTTAATAGCACTTGGTATCATGAAAATTAGGATCACACTTGCATTACAGTTTAAAAGGTAGGAATCCATAGAACATGGCCACAGCTTTTAGGGCGAAAAATCCATTTTTGAACTATTATTGCTTTATGGCACTATTTGACAAAGAAAATATATTTCTCTTTCTCCAATTTACTTTATTTCCCCAGTTACTATCAAGTCTGACATGGGTTCAAATTCCTGTTCTTCTATACTTACTGATCCTGGAGATGTTCAACCTTTCTGAGTTTTAGTTTTGTTAACTATTGGTGGAATGGAAATGTTAACCTACCAACTTTACAAGATTGCTGTATGAATTGAATCACGTAACATAAGAAGGCTTAGTCATATCACTGTCTCTGAAATAAAATTCCATAACACCAATTTTTATCACTCTGGATAGAAGAAAACTTCTATGTGTAGAAAATAATTTTCTTACAAAGTCAGACCTTTCCTCTGAAATGTGTTATTAATATTTCAGACTAAATCATTTGGGCTCCGCAACATGGCATTAAGTTCTAGTAAATCCTAGGGAAAGTAAGTAATAATTATTATTATTTTGGCTACATTCATTCATTTACTTATGAAGATTTTTATTTATTTGAAAGAGAGTGAGTGAGTGAGAGAGAGAGCATGAGCAAGGGGAGGGGGAGAAGCAGACGCCCTTGCTAAAACCTGATGTAGGGCTTGATCCCAGGACCCTGGGATTATGACCTGAACTGAAGGCAGTCACTTAACCGACACAGCCACTCAGGTGCCCTTGGCTACATATATTTAGACATACAAATGAAACCTTCTGGGCAAAAGCACGTCATTCAGGTCATTCAGAATTGTTAGATCATCTTAAATTTGAAGTTGAAAAAGCACTGAAGTCCATTATTGTAACCCCACACATTTTACAAAAGAAAAGTTAGTCCCAAAGAACTTAAATGGATTTGCTCAAGTAGTATATATAGGTAATAAGGTAAGAAAATATGAGTACTTAGTTCTAATAACTTATATTCCAATTGTTCTTTACACTATATATACATACCACTCTGCCTTTATACTGTGTTTCACCTTTTTGATTAACAGTGCTTCTTCCATGTCCAAGTGACTTATTTTTCCAACAGTTTGCTATTTCAACTGCTTCTAGGCAATCAAAAATCTTCTATTAGGTTACCTATCCAAACAACTATTTTCCCTTTATGCCTTCCTATGAAAATGGTGATTTTCTCCATATATGGAATGGCAATATAACCAGTGATGGTAAGCCTCTATTCTTGCCCCAGGGGATAAACCAGGTAATAAACAATGATTGATCTAAACAAGAAGTTAATCCCATTCTACCTTTGTTGGTGGATTGGTTTAGAATAAACTAGTAAGCACATAATGCAGCAGTCATATCTACTATGAGGAGAAAGCTAAAAGTCTCACAGAAAAGCTCATCCAGAGCTCTGGCATTACTGTCTTAACCAACCCCCAAATCACCTTGCTCTAGATTAAATTATATAAGCAATAAACCTGTATTTAGTTAGGCAATCAATTACTTGTGGCCCAAAGCTTCCAAATACGAAACTCCAGTATTTTCTAGTGAAATCATCTTACCTAGCTTCTACGATAGATGACTTCCTTCTCAGACCAAACAATATAAGAGTTTTATTAAAAATCAATTAGGTGTGTTAGTAAAAAAGGTGCTATTTGGTAGTCCACAGTATTCAGAACTTTAGGACATGACTGAAGAAACTAAAATAATAAATCTAAAATAATACAATGTTTATTCAGTATAGAAACAAATCTGAATTTGTATATCCATTCTAAAAATTTATAAAAATAACTTCAAAAACCGTAAGTTTCAAAAAGATGTTATTGTCAATTACTTAAACTTATTTTTGAAAAACACTGCCATCACACTGACATGAAGCTTAAATATATTTTATTACCTATCAAGAGTCATTTTATATGACAAAACATTGTTTTACTAAACAAATGTATATACATCACCTCTTAAAATAAAAAATTTACTATCTTGAATTCAAAAAATGGCCACAGATTTAACAAATTGCAAAATTATGATAATACTTTCAACTACTGAGTCACATGAGAAAAGACCAAAAAGTAGCAATAAAAAAAACTTGTCAAAAACCCATGAATCACTGAAGAGAAGTGAAGAGTCACCCACCCTCAAGAAGGGCCAACTAGTTTGAAATACTAACTTAGCTTTTAGTTCGGCCCTAAGTTTCAGAGTAAGGGCACAAGCTAGGAGATGTTAAGAAATGATGGTTAAAAGTAAGTAAAGAAAGAACCTATAAGTAGAGGCTAAAAATTGTAAATGTTTGAGGGTCACACACTAGTGACACATACACAATAGTTCCCAAGGATATGACACTAGAATAAACTGATGCTCAAGATGATTATTTTTTTTTAATTTAAAATAATTTGATTAATATAGCAAAAACTGGTGTTGGCTATAATGAGACTTTGTAATGATGGGGACATTAATCATGGTAAATAGCATTATAGTCCAAACTTTCTCACCAAGATAAGATTTGTTAGTACTATTAAGGAAACAAACAAACAAACCCAAAAGACTAGAGTTAAGCAGAACAGAAAGCCATTTTCCTCCTTTTCATAAGTCTATACCACTGTAATTATTTTCTGTCCTAAGAAAAGTCGACCCTTCAGGACACCCCAGTTAGGTAAGTAACCAGGCACTCCATTTAAAATAAATATGTACATCCTGAATTAGGTGCATGTATCCAATAAATATCAACTTAAAGGCAATTCACTTAGGAAGGTTTAAAAAAAATATAATGAGAGCATTTTGTTGGATCACTACTAATGTTAGAATGAACCAATTTAGCTAAAGATCAAATTTATTTGGATAATCCAACTTTTAAAAGATAAATACTTTTTATAGCTACTTAATGTTACCATACTAGTACTGTACGAAAGAATGAAGGAAAAGATGAGAGTTTGAGATGAACCTACAGGTTTTCATAGAATTACCAATCATTTTTGGTCATCTGTTTTGGTGTTGCTATAGCAACTTTATGATTCATGACCCCCTCACCCCAATAATTCAGAGGACTGAATTATGTATGAAAAATGTATTGCCAATGTGTTTCCAGTATCAGTAACACACATTAATGAATCTGATCTTACTATAGTAAATTATGTATTTTTAGCCTCAATTTAGTAAATTAAAGAAACTACCGGCCACTAGAGAAACACAGAGGAAATTATCCATATACCCAATCTTTATAAAACTGTGTCTCATGTCAGTCTTGAATGTTAAATCCACTATATCTTTTAGTTTCAAATATGTCTTTCTTTACTGAGAGACTCAAACAGATGAGTCTGTGTATAATGCTTACAATGCTTATTTACAGAAAACAAATTTGATCTCTAAATTAGATACAAACTTAGTAGAAATGTCTTTTATTTAAAGTTCACAAAAAAGAACCCTCATCTAAAATGCATACAAGTATTTAATAGTGAAGTGTCATGATGTCTACAACTTACTTTCAAATGGGATTCAGCAAAAGAAAAACTGTATGAGTACATATATATAATACATGTAAATATAAGAGGGAAAAGCAAATGTGGCAAATTGCTATCAATGCTGGATCTACGTGGAAGATATATGGGTATTCAGAGTATTTTTTCAGCTTTTCTGTGGAAAAATTTCCAAGTAAAAAGATGGGGAAACAAAGGACCCTCACAGGCTCCCAGCTCACTTGTGCTATAGTCTTTATCCTGAATATATGTCCAGTCCCTTTCTTTTGAGGCAATTACCTTAAGACCCTTCTGCTTTCATTTACAACAACTGTTACAGAACTGTGTTATGTCTTTTTAAGGAAATCATATCTCCAGGAAAGAGTTTTTATAAGTAGATTTAAAGGCCAGTATCAGTGAATTAATTGTTTTACCTGAAAGTTAACATCTTCTTTCTTAAATATTAGTGCTCGAACTTCATCAGGATCTCCATTAAATATAGCTTGCACCAGTGATGGCTAAAATACAAGAGAGCAATAAAAATATTAATCACACTGCATGGATGATTCTAAAGATATTTCCACATAACTTTTAAACCTAAAATTTTTCTCCCCTTTAGCAACAATAATCAATTTGGTTTTTGACATTAACCAAAAGTTTCAGGAAGTCAAATCATATGAAAGTACAGGATTCCTCCCTGAATAAAAAAGGCCTAATTAAAAAAAAAAATCAGTTCAGTATGACCAAAATTAGGTAGACAGTAAACACAATCAAACTTTATTTTGTGTGGGTAGAAGTCTTTTGTTTATACATGTGTGTATATATATGATAAAAACAAAGTCTCTTCCAAATACAAGTGTGACATCTCAACATCTACTTGTGGAACATAACTTGTCAAACAAGCCATTCCTAGGCCACACTGAGGCCCATGAAGGTAGTAGGCCTTTTTGAAAAGTTCCTTTGGGGCATTAAGTAACTTGCATGGGTTAGCATTACACGTTATACAGACAGAAATCCAAGGAAGAAAATCTGGCAATTGATGAAAATCACTACTATCCAAAGACCAAAAAATACCATATACCTGAAAAACACGAAGAGGCAAACACGTGTATCTAAATATAACAATTTCTTAACAACACAGCCTCTCTGATAAGGTATCATATTATACTAGTCAAACAAGAAACCAATTGACAACAACATTAAAAATAAGGTTAAGGATGAAGTCTGATTCTTTTTCATATAAAAGTGCTACGTGTAAATACATAAAATTCATTACAGAAAAGGCTGTGCCTCGGTATTTCTAGCCATAGCTTTCCTAAAACATACAGTTCCTCATTCTTGTTACAGCAGTTTTTAAAACCACAAAATGAAAACAGAAATGTGGTTGCCAGAACTACGATTCTCAATTTTTTTAAAACAAGTCTTTTTAAGAGAGTAAGAGATAGTAAGTAAAGTCTGAAATGGGTTATCTAAACATCTTAAAGTAGTAAAAATCAGAAATGTGTGCATTTTATAGCCAAGTAATACTATATCATATTTACATACCTATATTGCTTTATTTGGGTTTTTAATGAAACTAGTGGAAACCAACTTATGTTTATTCTTAAAAGATAAAATTTACCCTACTAGTTCAGAAGACAGTAAACATAAACTCTCATATCTTACCAATACACTTCCAGAAGGTGGTGAATGTAGGGATTTATTTTCCTGTGGCAATTTAGAAATGAAGGCAGGAGATTCATCTTCTACCTCCTCCAAAACAACAATACACACTCGACTCATTCGCTCTTTTAAAATACTAAATCCCAAGCTATGTGATAAAAGTCACAGTTGGAAGAGCACAAGTAGTTTTTCCTCTTCTGTACAACACTTAGGATCATTCTCTGAACAGCGCAGCTGGTTTTTTAAAGTTAGTAAGTACTATCAGAAAAACTGAAGTTTAAAATTATGACTACATAACATAACTTCCTAAAAATAACAAAATTCTATTATCTTCTGTTGGGTTACTATAATACTTAAAAGAAATTTCACATCAACATGTCAATTACTAAAACAGAGTCCAATACAAGCTCATTTAAAAATATTTTTCCCCTACCAAAATAGTCATATTGCTCTCTGTCTCACAGAAATTTACTTGCATAAAAAGATCATTGTTTGGGGCAACAACACCACACAATACAAAATGAAATGAGAAACAATTACTGTGACAGAGATGATTACAGCTATACCCACTCTTGCCTGCAAGGTCATATAGTTACCAGTAGCTGACTTCCTTGTAATTAAAAAAAAAAAAAAATCTCACTATTTTGTTTCCACTTCTAACTTGTCTTCATTTCTTCAGCTTCTGGTTTAATACAGATATTATCCAGAAAAAAAAAAATATCTAGAGCTCAGCACAAATTCTTAAAATAAAGCGCAGAGGTTGACAATTCTTTCTGTGTTTGGGAAAGAAAAAAAAAAAAAAAACACTCTGCATTAATAGCAAAGCTGCAGTACATTTACATGCGATGAGTCAGACCACAAGAGACAATAGGACTCTTGGTACTAGAATACAGCTTGATTAATCCAGATATCCCATGTAATTGAAGAAACACAGATAGCTTTATTCCCATCAATAGCATAAGCAAGGCAGAGCGTTCATTCTTTCTCCATCAGGCAGTTGTCTGTGGCTGCTCCAGCAAAAGGGCACAGCACCAGGCAGAAATAGTGTTAGCAGAGGATCCTAATGGAACAGGCAGGCTGCGAAGGAATTAGAAGGCATTTGAGCTCAAATTACTGCTTCAGGCTTTTCATTTTAAAAAAAGAGAAAAAAGCCCAGTAGTTTATCATTCCAGTGTTTCCTTTGATCTCCACATGAATACAGCTTCCATTAAATAGTCTTCATTCACAGGAAAAAACAGCAGACTGTGCATCTTCTTTGAGCCAACTACTTTATTCAATCATCTGCTCTGTGCCAGTAGTTTCCTTCCACTGTAAAAACCGCTACAGTTACCCTTTTCAGTAGATTTCAGATGCTTCCCCGTTCCTCAGATGATCTTGCAAAATGCCACTAATACCTCCAATGAGTAGGTCCTTAAAAAATATCTACGGAACCTCAGGATCAGCCCCACAGAAGCATTCCAACTGAGCAACAGTCTGAAGAGCAAAGACTGCAGAACCGCAGGATGAAATGCCTAGTAATGCTCACATGTTACACTTACCAGAGATCTGAGCTACTGCTCGGGATGTAACTTCCTCTAGCAGGAGAAAAAAATAGTGCATTTGGACAGCCTTCACAATTAGAAGGTTCATGCCAGTTCTGTGACTAATCCAGATCAAACTGAAAAATTCTATAACTGAAAAATGAGTGCGCTTTTAACATTTTCCACTAAAAGCCACAAGGAAATCTGGTGTACTGCCTCTGCTGACTAACACTGGTTTTAGCAAGTAAACAATTCCAAACAGCTTAACCGCTTTCGTATGTTACAATATAGCAAATGTTTAACCCCCTATAATGACAGCTGCAATAAGAATGTCTGCAGTGAGCCCATAAAAGAGATGAAAGAGAAATATTTATGAGAACATAAAAACACAAATCTAAGATTTTATTCTTTTTTACCAAGATCATTTTTTAATAAACCAGATATATTTATTTTCAAAAATGCAAAAAGTTCAAACAAAGAAATTTAAGATTTACTAACAATTTCTAGGTTGTTGAATTTAATCTATCAGGTCATATATTTAAAGGGAAAAAATAAAAATGTAAAAATGTAAAAATCCTAGCTTGAAACTTCTTTGGATCATCTGAATTTCACTGAAGAAATTAAATAATTCTACCTTCCCATCTAGAAATGGAATAAAGCCTTAAAATCTTTTGAACAGCTTCATGAAACTATTGTTTAAAGTCCTTAGCATTAATTTTCTTTCTATATGTCAAAAAAGGCACAGGGTAACATAAAGAAAGCAAAGATTCTCCTTTCTCTATAAAATTAATTTCCCCAAAGCTACAAATTAAGTGTCAAAGGCAACCAATTTATAGTTGGGTTTCCTCTTCTTTCTCTATTTACTAAACAAGTCAGATATTTCCCAACAAAAAATTACGAAGAAAATACCGTGGTTTCCCTTCAATCTTTGTTTTCTTTCTCCTATCAACTAGCATTTTTATTCATAAACATAATAGCTATTTTTGAACATTTATGATGCACTAAGTATTGTACATTCTAATTTAATACAATAACCTTATGTTTCCATATAATTAAGAGGAAAAAAACAGACACAAAAATTAAGTATTTTATCCAAAGGCATATAAATTAGTAAAGTTGTGCCTAATTCCAAACACACTGCTCTTTTGAATCTATTCTGCTTCCACTGAGTGTACACACTAGTACATGTACCCCCCACCCTTCCACTCTCTCTCAAGATCTCTCTCAAGATCTTTGCAACCTAGACTGTAAGAGTAATCTTAAAAGACTGGTAATCTACAATGGTTGTGAAAAGTTTAGGTAACAAAGGAATATACTATTTACTGCCATAATATTCCTAAACAAGTTATTTTTAAATGGGTATTTCAGGGCTACTGTTATCACATGTGTTTAAGCCAATTTATTTACCAAAACATAAAAAAAAAAAAAAACCAGCATGATATAGATAATGTAAGAATGCCAGAATTTAAGAACAAAAACCATTAAATGTCAATCTATGAAAAAAACCTGTAATCCTAATATAATTTTATCAAGATACTAAAATATGCTAACAATTCATAGTTGTATTTTAAAACACATAAAATATAAAATGGTTTTACGCCAAATTAAAGATCTGCAAATATTTTGACATACAAAATGATGTTAACTATCTCCACATGGCTAAATCAAAAATCTCATCTTGATATGTGAAACATGTGAAAATGAAACCACTTTGGTAACAGTATCCTATATTCTATCTTCAGGGTTTTTTTTTCCCCCCCCACCCCAAACAAAAAGCTCTTTTTATATAGACAACTTTAACTTGTTCCAAAGTATCCAGTATATAAATTCACCTACTTAAACAGGTACATCCTGTCTCTTTTTCTATGTCAACTTCCATACTTAGGTCTTTCCTGGCCAGAGCACAAGCTCCTTGAAGGCAGGGACTATGTTTTTATATACACCGTGTGCACACAATTACTTCCCTTCCACTTTCTTCCACTTACAAACAATTTCATTGAAAAGAATCCCATTATGTCACAAGACTCTGGAAATTGCGTGGCAAAATTATAAAAGACAACAGGGAACTGAAAACAAAAAAAAAAGACAACAGGGAATTCATATGTATATATGAATATGTATATATTAAGGGGTGCCTGGGAGGTACAGTCAGTTAAGGTTCTGGCTCTTGGTTTCAGCTCAGGTCATGATCTCAGGGTCCTGAGATCAAGCCTCACCTCACGACAGCTTACACTCAGCCTGGAGTCTGCTTGAGAGTCTCTCTCCCTCTCCCTCTGCCCTTCCCACTCATGCGTTCTCTCTAAAATAAATAAAAAATTTTTTTAAAGAGTATATATATTATATATACACACACACATACTTTAATCAGAAAACACAACAGGCATTAAAGTGCAGTAAAATGAGTTTCATACCCTAGTAGGTAAGTAACTTAACATGCAGAAGTTGACAGAATATAAAACAATGATATAGGATGACAGCTAAAATTAAGGCCTCAGGAATCAGCCTACCTGTATTCAAATTCTGATTCCATTATTGATTAGCTGTGTCCTTGGGCAAGGCAAATTCCTTGAGCCCAAATTTCTTTACACTTATAAGAATAATAATCTCCAGATATTTTTATCTAGGAGAAATACAGTAATAGCACCGAAACTGAGAACGTAGGCTTTGTAGCCAAATTGCCTGTGTTCTAATCTAACTTCCTACTAACAAAGCTAAGTATGACCTTGAGCAAGTTACTTAACCTCTCTGTGTCTCATTTCAACATCTATTAAAGGACATTAACAGAATTTACTTTGAAATAAAATGAAGACAGTCTTATTATTATGGATATTTAAGGTAATAGAATGATATCCCCTGTCAGGGCAGTAGTTTCTCCCCCTGTTGGCGAGGTGATTCAGACTGGTGCCTGGAAATTGAAATTCAGTTGCTTAAGTACAACTCCCCATACTCCACCCACCGCCCCCTTTTCAGGCCTCTTAAGAGACTGCTAGAAGTCTGTCATAACACTCCAGTAACCACACTAAGTGTTACTGAGGAGAGGAAGCAGTGAATTAAGGCAACAAGTAGGACTAGGAGTTTCACTATTCTTCCACATTCACTGTATTTTACAGTCTAAGGGAAGAGAAAGGGTAAAAATTACTGGCCCATGATATCCTATACAATAAAAAACAGATGGAAAAAACAGAGATAAATACTTCACTATTTTTTATTATTTAAGCTAACAGCACCATATGGCACTGTTTTACACCTTCTACTAAATAAGACAGGCCCTTAATCTCAAGGAACTCTTATCTTAAAGGAAAAGGAGACAGGTCAAGAACTATTTAAGAAATTAGGAATGTACAAAGTTATTTATGATGAAAAATTATTGACAAAGATTGTGCAGACTTAAGTTCAATAATTTTTTTTTCAGTTGAACAATGGCAAAGGGATGTGGTTTTTTTTTCTTGAGGCACTTACTTTTTAGGCCAAATTAGATTAAATTTTTATTTATTTTTTATTTATTTATTTTTAAAGATTTTATTTATTTATTTGACAGAGACTGACACAGCGAGAGAGGGAACACAAGCAGGGGGAGTGGGAGAGGGAGAAGGAGGCTTCCCGCTGAGCAGGGAGCCCGATGCGGGGCTCGATCCCAGGTCCCTGGGATCATGACCTGAGCCGAAGGCAGACGCTTAACGACTGAGCCACCCAGGCGCCCCTAGATTAAATTTTTAATAAGCCAACAAATTTAAACTCTGACAACTTCATAATCCTTCCATTCTTCATGCTAAAATGTATTCTATCAACAGCTTACTCCTACTTTTCACAGAATCATGTAACAGTAAAGCTGGTTTAAACTTTTAATGGTAAGATATTTAATGTCCTGAAAGATTTTTTTTTTTTAGGTTCCTAATTTTGTTACACCAGAATTTCTTTTTCTGACACAAATGATTTTTTCTTTCTGTATAGAGATTCAATCCAAAGCTCATCTTATCTGTGCTCCTCCAATATTGATCTGTGACTTCCTTATTGATTATCATAGAAAAGGAATTTTACTGAGGGTGTATAAAGTGGCTACTCTGTACCAAGCTAGTCTCTGAGTATTAAAAAATAAAAAGCCTGTGGTGAAATATGTTAAGGAAGTAGGTTTAAACCACATTTCAGAAACATTTCTCATAGTTCAAGAATCCTGAACAATCTTCTTGAGCTAGGCTTTATCTGCCTACTTTAGAAAAAGTTCTATGAACAGATTTAAAAGAAAATGGGGCAGAAGGAGAGGAAGGGAAAAATTTTTTTAAAATAACTGTTCTTTTTTTTTTTAATTTTATTTTATTATGTTATGTTAGTCCCTATCAAAATACCATCAACTTTTCTCAAAGAAATGGAACAAATAATCCTAAATCTGTATGGAACCAGAAAAGACCCCGAATAGCCAGAGGAATGTTGAAAAAGAAAAGCAAAGCTGGTGGCATCACAATTCCGGACTTCAAGCTCTATTACAAAGCTGTCATCATCAAGACAGTATGGTACTGGCACAAAAACAGAGACACATAGATCAATGGAACAGAACAGAGAGCCCAGAAATGGACCCTCAACGCTATGGTCAACTAATCTTCGACAAAGCAGGAAAGAATGTCCAATGGAAAAAAGACACTCTTTTCAACAAATGGTGTTGGGAAAACTGGAGAGCCACATGTAAATAGCTGTTCTTTACGTTATTGGTCAGATTTCCCTGTTCTTAGTACAGCCACTGAAAAATGACTATTTAAAAATGATGAATTCAAAATCCTTATAACACATGCAAATTAATTCTCTGCACATAATGTATTTACAAACTAGGCTATTTTTTTAAATGTTACCCACCGTACTTCCAAAAATGGCTGACAACTGGCGTGAGTCAAGCTACTCATGCTGTTTGACAAAGTCCAAGTATGGGGGACGATCCTGAAAACAGGAGATTCCACAGCTGGCTCCTGCTATTCTCTTTCATTTTGTTTGTGGCAATCTTTATAATTGTGGGAATATTTCTGGGCTGGCTCCTGCTATTCTTTTTCATTTTATTTACGGCAATCTTTATAATTGTGGGAATATTTCTGGGGGTTTCCATGATAAAGTGACTACTCATGTTAAGTTACACCTATCTAAGCAATCATAATGAAACTAATTCCACGAAGAATTAGTTTCTATAGAACAAAATAACAAGACAGTCACGCTCTGCCTAGCACCTTTCCCTTTGCGTACTGTTTTTTAGTTTTAGCGAAAGCCAATAAGCAGAAATCAATAAAGGTCATGTTAATCATTACAAAGGAAAAATGAAAGAAGGCTATGGCTGTAATCCAGAAAATGATCTAAGATTTGGAAAAACAAAAATATCCCAACATATAAATAAAGTTCCTCCGAGGCTGTCAGGAGGAGATGCTTGCAACCTGATCCTGTGTCTGTGTCTCCTCATTCGCCGACGCCGTCCTTTCCTACGAGAGACCCACCCCGGCTGGAGCTGGACTCCGGCAGACAACCACTGTTATCCAATGATCTCAAGTGGTTTGATCCCACTGGTATGTTATAATGTTAATAACAAATTGTTAACCCTTCCATTATTAATATTATCATATACTACACATTGTTAACATATATTAATATTACCTATTATTACTCTGAAGTGTTCTTTATAAAGACCTATCCATATTCTGCATCTATTCTTCCCATCTTCCATTCAACTAGAACATTTAATTTTTAGGTAAGTTCAGAGCCTCACAGAACAAAGCCTATACTTCCCAGCCTCCCTTGTAGCTGGGAGCCACAAGACAAAGTTCTGGCCAGCATTTTAAGTAGAGGTGTTATGTGGTTTCCAGAAAACTTCCTATTCCTACAAGGACACATGGTATATCCACCCTGCTTCCTGGAACATGGATGACTCACCACCATCTTAAACCAAACAAGGACCCGAATCTAGGGTGGTGGAAGAGTAGGCTAGAGGGGATCTGGGTTCCTTGAGGACTCTGTGGGACAGAACTTCCATAAAAGCCCTAGACTGCCCATTTCCCAACTCTTGTGTTACAAAGAAACAGAACTTCTACCTTGTTTAAGTCAATGTGATTTTGAGTCTCTTTTACTCAGAGCTGAAGCTAGCACTAAATGATAACCTTACTCTTCCTTCAGTCATCAATCAGTGATCCAATTTTAGTACAGTATAAATTTTCAATAAATAAAATGAATTATAAACATTAACTGCAACAAACTACACAGAAACAATAAGCAGAAAACAGCTCAAAGAATGAATCTGCTATATTGCACTGGGTAAGTAAAGAAAAATCAGTGGAGGGAGAAGGAAACAAATATTTATCACAAATAGTCTCACTGTGGGGTGCCTGGGTGGCTCAGTTGGTTAGGCATCTGACTCTTGCTTTCAGCTCCGGTCATGACCTCAGAGTCATGGGATCGAGACCTGCATGGGGCTCTGTGCTAAGCATCGAGTCTGCCTGAAATTCTCCTTCTGGCCCTACTCCTGCTCTCTCTCAATAAATAAATAAAATCTTAAAAAAAATATTCTCACTGAATCCTCATCACTTCTTGTGGGTACTACTACCCAAGTTATATATGGGAAGTGGAGGCTCAGTAACACCCAGTCAGTCAATGACTCACCCGTTCATCTATATTTATTCATCATCTACTATGTGCCAGGCTTTCTGTTATGCTAAGGAAACAAAATTATGAATAAACAATCAATCCTTACTCTAACGGAGCTTACATACAAATGAGCTTACATACAAATAAATATTATATAATTGCAAACTGCAATAAACTGTAGAAGGAAAAAATTTCTTGGAGGGGAAAAAACTAGAGGAAGGTCCATGTGGCTGCAGCAAACAACCATCAGTAACAGTAACAGATGCAGTTGGGAGAAACAGGTAAACTCAAGACTATACAGGGCTTTGTAAGCCAATATAAAGTTTATATTTTCTAAGTGATTGAAAAGTCATTAGAAATTTTTAAGCAAGACAATCATCATGATTTGCTTTACAAAGATCATGTGGCTTCAGTGTAGAGAACGAATTTGAGGAGAAGAATGGAAGCCAAAGAACTAGTTAGGAGACTGTTGCAATAATCCAAAAAGTAGGTAATTTGAACTAGGATGTTGAGGATGTAAATGCGGAGACTGAGATATATTTTAGGAAAAGGATTTACATGACATACTAGTAGACAGGCTGTAGGGGTGAGGGAGAAGATGGTAATCACAAACAACTCCCAGGTTTTTTACATAAGCAACAAGTGCTTACAGGAGCTTAAGCAATCTAGGCCTTCTTCAGTTTCCTAATTTAATGAGTAATATGACTTGTTGCATCATATCCAAGGACCCTTCAGGCTCTACATCAGTTCCAAATCTTAGTCCAAAATCTGTATCCTGACATCTACTCTCATGATTTGAAAATGAAATGTTAACAATCCCGAACCTGTCTAATTCTGAGTATAAAAAAGTTTCTAAAGGATGGTGAGATTTGTTCCATCCCACTCAAAATTCAGTACACTAAAATAATCTAAAAACCTTTTGGCAAGAATACCTCATTTGTAAAACATTCAAAATTATAAAAGCAACTGATTCAACAAATATTTCATATTAATATTTCCACTCTACTATACACACACCAAGAAATTATGAAATGTCATATATCATCTCCATCTTCAAAGACCTTATGCAACCTAAGGATTTTTTGGGTATTACACCAAAAACACAGGCAACAAAGGCAAACAGAAACACGTGGGACTATATCAAACTAAAAAGCTTCTGCACAGCAAAGGAAAGTATCAACAAAATGAAAAGACAACCTATGGAATGGGAGAAAATATCTGTAATCCATATATATCCAATAACAGATTAATATCCAAAATATATAAGGAACTGACATAACTCGATAGCAAAAAAAAACAAAAACAAACAAAAAACACCCAAATAACCTGATTTTTAAAAACAAAGGACCTAAATAAATATTTTTTCTAGAAAAGACATACAATTGGCCACAGGTACATGAAAAGGTGCTCTACTCACTAAACATTAGGGAAATGCAAAGCAAAATCACAATGAGTTTTCATCTCACACCTAATACGACGACTAATAATATCAAAAAGAAGAGAGAGAACATGTTGGCAAAGATGTGGAGAAAAGAGAATGCTTGTACACTCTTGGTTGAATGTAAATTGGTACAGCCATCATGGAAAACAGTATGAAGATTCCTCAAAAAGTTAAATATAAAACTACCAAAGGATCCTGCAATCTCACTTCTGGGTATATCCAAAGAAAATCAAATCAGTATCTCGAAGAGCCGTCTACACTTCCAGGTTCATTGCAACATTAACAAAGACAAGAAATAGAAACAACCTGTTTGTCAACAGATGAATGGATAAAAAAAAAATATGCTATATGTATATAAAATGGAGTATTCAGTCATAAAAATGAAGGATCCTGCCATTTCCAACAACATGGATGAACCTGGAGGACATTTATGTTAATAAAATAAGCATAAATAAGCCAGACACAAAAAGACAAATACTGTATTATTCCACTTACATGTGGAATCTGAAAGATTGAATGCATAGAAGCAGAGTAGAATGGGGATTGCCAGGGGCATGGGGGTAGGGGGGAAGGGAAATGGGAAGACTTTGGTCAGAGGGTACAAACTTTCAGTTTTAGGAATAGTAACTTTTGGGCATCTATACCACACAGCACGATGGCTACAGTTAACAATACTGAACTATATACTTTAAATCTGCTGAGACTAGATATTATGTTCTTACCACAAAAGAAAAAAAAGGTAACTATGAGAGGTGACGGATGTGTTAATTAACACATGTTTAGCTTGATAGCAGTAATCATTTCACAATGGATATGTACTTCAAATCATCACATTGTACACCTTAAATAATACAATTTTTACTTGTCAATTATACCTCAGTAGAGTAGATGGAAAAAAAGACCTTATGTAGCCTAAATGAGGTACACAAGAAAAACTATCCAGTACAAGGTAAGAACACAAAGGATAGTAAAAGGCAGTATATACAGAAGACCTAAGTAAGACATACAAGACAAACCTGCTACTAATTAAGTCACTGGTAAGAGTACAGCATATGAATTTATTAATTGTAATTGGTATATAAAGATATTTTCTAATTGTCCATTCTCTTAAAAAATGATGGCTTTTATAAAGCTATCCATAATCTTCAATGCTGCTACTCTTTCCTCTGATTTACTGAAAGAGTGCTTTCTCACACCAATGGTCAACTAGTTAGAACATCTAATATCAAAACTTCCTCTTGATGATCACATTTCTCAGAAAATGGTTGAAACCATTTTATTTATTTATTAGGTTTAACATTAAAACTATTTATAATGACAGAATAGTTTAGTTACCCAAAGTGCAGACAAGTGCCATACAACAGAAATGAAAAACAAGCCACATAAGTAACTTAAAATTTTCTAGTAAACACACTTTAAAATGGTGAAACAAACAGGTAAAATTAATACAATATTTTACGTAATCAAATATATCCCAAATATTATTATTTCAGCTTGTAGTCAATATAGAGTTAATGGATATTTTACATTCTTTTATTGTCTTCAAATTTTATTTGTATTTTATACTTAAAACATATCTCAATGTGAACATTAAATTTTCATTAGAGATAGTGGATTTGTATTTAGATCTCAAGAAATTTACAGTTGAGGATGTAAATACATGTGCTCGAATTGTGGCAAACATATTTTAAAGTTCCAATAACTAAATCAAGTATTTTTAGAATTTAGATAAAACTAAATCAAGAATTCAGTTCCTCAGTAACATTAGCCAGCCATATATATCTGGCTAGTGAGGATCATTACACAACACCGGTTTAGACCTATAAAGACTATCTTTTTAAAAGTTTAACTGTTCTAGAAAGAAACCTAAGACATGCTACCTACATTACTGTCTTAAGGAAAAGAACGTAGCTTAGATTTTTATGATGGTTCAGAGTCAGTAATATGAATACACATTGCTAGACTGTTCCACAGGAATAGCCACAACAGGAGCTAGCGGCCTTAGTTGACTTTTCCTAAATATTTCTGTCATAACTTGAATAGTAGCTCATTAGCTGTCTTTCTTTCACCTTTTTTTCTTCCCTGAAAACACACACCTCTCTAATTTAATCACAATATTAACCCTGGTATGAGGGCAACAACATTATTTTCCTATGAAACAAAAGAACATCAACTTTATAGGTGCCATTTTCTTCAGGATTCAGAGGCCTCTTCACATATATTAAGGTTCCATACAGAATTCGTAAGTTGAAGTTAACAAAAGTTGACTAGCTGTCAGCACATTACTTCATTTCTCTTGGCACCTTCATTTTACTGTTGAAGTGAAAGTGATTAAATGATTTTTACAGCTGTTTTCAGTTCTAGCATTTTATGACTTTGTCTCTTTTCTGAGAAAAATAGGTTGACCATGAAAAGAAGGCACCAAAAGTAGTGGTAGCGACCATAGATTAGATTTCTTCAATAAATGTGACCCTGAGAAAATAATAAACTAGGCAATATTTAACCCAAAAAGGTTACAGAAGAAAAGGCAATGATCAAGATAAACATGTTAAAGGCTAAAGAATTTGATTTTCAAAAAAGAACCAATCAAAAGACACACAGAATGACTGAATGGATTAAAAAAAATACCAAGATCCAACTATATGCTGTCTACAAGAGACGCACTTTAAGATTTTATTTATTTATTGGTCAGTAAGAGAGCACAAGTAGGGGGAGCAGAGGCAGAGGGAGAAGCAGTCTCCCTGCTGAGCAAGGAGCCCAATGCAGGACTCAATCCCAGGAGGGATCATGACCTGAGCTGAAGGCAGACACTTAACTGACTGAGCCACCCAGGTGTCCCAATAAGAGACTCACTTTAGACTTAAGGGCACATGTAGGCTGGAAGTGAAGGGATGGAAAAGATATTCCATGCAAATGTTAACAAAAAAAGAGCAGGGCGGCTAAACTTATATCAGACAAAATAGACCTTAAGTCAAAAATTTTCATGTGAGGCAAAGGACATTATATAAGGACAAAACTAGGGAGATGTAACAATTATAAATATACACACACCCAACATCAGAGCATCTAAATGTATGAAGCAAACACTGACAAACTGAAAGGAGAACTTGACAACAACATATTAATAATAGTAGTAGACTTTAATATCCCACTTTAAGTAATGGACAGAACATCCAAACAGGTAATCAACAAGGAACAGTGGGCTTGAACACTATAGAACAAAAAGACCTAACAGAAACATACAGAACATTCCACCCAACAGTAGCAGAATATACACTGTCCTCAAGCACACCTAGAACATTCTTCAGGAGAGATGACATCTTACGTCACAAAGCAAATTTTAACAAATTTAAGAGTGAAATCATACCAAATATTTTTTCTGACCAAAACAGAATAAAACTAGTAATCCACAGCAAAAGGAATATTGGAAAAGTAATAAATATATGGAAATAAAACAACACAATCTTGAACAACCAATGGATCAAAGAAGGAATCAAAAGGGAAATTAGAAATATCTCAATATCTTGAGACAAAAATGAAAACAGACCAAAACTTATGGGATATAGCAAAAGCAGTACTAAGAGGGAAGTTCATTACGATAAACATCTATATTAAAAAAGAAAGATCTCAAATAACCTAACTTTACACCTCAAGGAGTCAGAAAAAGAACAAGCTAAGCCCGAAGTTAGCATAAGGAAGAAAATAACATAGATTAAAGCAAAACTTAAGAAAATAGAATAGAAAAAAAAATCAACAAAACTGAGTCGGTTGTTTGAAAATATTAAACTGACAAAACTTTAGCTATACTAATAAAAACAGAGAACTCAAATGAAATATAAAATGAAAAAGGAGACATAACTGATGTCATGGGAAGGGGGGAGTTGTGTGAAGGGGGAAGGAGGGAGGATAAGAGACTACTGTGAACAATTATAACGCCAAGCAACCGAGCAACCTAGAATAAATGGATAAATTCCTAGAAACATACAACCTACCAAAGACTAAATCATGAATAGAAAAAGACTGAATCAGTATCAAAAATCTCCAACAAAGAAAAGCCCAGGACCAGATGGCTTTATTGGTAAATTCTACTAAATATTTAAAAAAATTAATGCCAATCCTTCTCAAACCCTTCCAAAAAAGATGGAAGAGGAAGGAACACTTCTAAACTAATTTTATGGGCCGGCATTACCCTGATACCAAAACCAAAGACACTACCAAAAAAAAAAAAAAAATTACAAGTGAACATAGAATTCCTGATGAACACAAATATAAAAATTGTCAACAAAATACTAGCAAACCAAATTCAACAGTACATTAAAAGTATCATACGTGGAGTGCCTGGGTGGCTCAGTCAGTTAAGCGTCTGCCTTCGGCACAGGTCAACATCCCAGGGTCCTGGGATGGAGCCCCACAGCAGGCTCCTTGCTCAGCAGGGAGCATGCTTCTCCCTCTGCCCCTCCCCTTGCTCGTGCTCTCTCTCTCTCAAATAATAAAATCTTAAAAAATAAATAAGTAAAAGGATCATACACCATGGCAAAATGGGACTTATGCCTGACATGCAACCATGGTTCATTACACAAAAATCAGTTAACGTAACACGTGACATTAACAGAATAAAGGGTAACACACACACACACAACATGATCATCTCAATAGATACAGAAAGAAAGTTTGAAAAAATTCAACACCCTTTCATGATAAAAACTTGCAACAAACTAGCAATAGAAGGAAATTATACAGGCCATATATGAAAAGCCCACACATTCAGTGATGAAAAACTGAAAGCTTTTCCTCTAAGATCAGGAATATGGCCAAGATGTTCACTCTCACTACTTCCATTTAATAAAGTACTAGATTTCCTAGCCAGATTAGGCAAGGAAAAGAAATAAATGACATACAAATCAGAAAGAAAGAAGTAAAAAATGTGAAGACATCTTATTATATACAAAAAAACCCTTAAGACTCCACAAAAAAAATCTTAGAATTAATTAATTCAGTAAAGGTGCAGGATACAAAAATCAATCAAATCACCTGCATTTCTATACACTAAGAATAAACTATTTGAAAAGGAAATTCAAGAAATAACCTCATTTACAATAGCATCATAAACAATAAAATACTTAGTAATAAACTTAACTAAGGAGGTAAAAGACTTGTACATTAAAAAATTACAAAACATAGGGACGCCTGGGTGGCTCAGTCGGTTAAGTGGCTGCCTTCGGCCCAGGTCATGATCCCAGGATCCTGGGATCGAGTCCCACATCGGGCTCCTTGCTCAGCAGGGAACCTGCTTCTCCCTCTCTCTCCCTCTGCTTGTGCTCTGTCAAATAAATAAAAAATCTTAAAAAAAAAATTACAAAACATAAAGGAAATTAAAATGACATAAATAAATGGAAATATATCCTGTGTTCATGAATTAGAAGACTTAGTATCACCAAAAAGGGGAAACTGCATGATGGACATTAAGGACAGCATATGATGTAATAAGCACTGGGTGTTATATAAGACTGATAAATCACTGAACTCTACCTCTGAAACTAATAATACATTATATGTTAATTAATTGAATTTAAATAAAAAAATTTTAAAAATCTAATGCTGAAAAAAATCTAAAAAAAAAAAGATTAAAAAAGGGGAATAACTGAAAAAAAAAGAATTGAGGAAGGAAGATCTCACAGATGCAGAAAAAAGGGAGTTCTAGTATGGAGGTGGAAAGTTACCTTAAGTTATGAAGAGATCTTTGTCTTCTGAAACAGGAAGGAAGGGTTGATGTGAGTAAGGTAAGTAGAAGAGAAAGTATAAAGTTGAAAAGGAGTAAGTGTGAGTGTGTAGCAGTTGAAAGTAATGGGTCATGGGGTCTAGGCTGGATAATAACAAAAATACAGAAGTGAGGGTAGTACAAGAAACAAATTGTGGGATGTGGTTATTGGAGTATGTGGTTAGAGCCAAGTAGAGAGGATTACTGGTATGGAAGCTGTGACACTGTGAAGTATGATATATAAAATGTCATCTACAAAGAAATGAAATCATGTAGATGACTGATAAAACTCTGATCCAGATGTAGAACTGCGGAGTGAGATTCGACAGACAACAGCAACAAACAAGAAGAGTCACCTAGCCAGATGGCAGGTGCCTCAAAAGAAGGAAGATTTTTTATAGTTATTAGACTAGTAACATTTTAATAGCTATAGTGGATGACTAGAAAAATGCTGACTCTACTCCTCTCCTTCCTACACACACACACACACACACGCATTCCCAAGATACACTGGCTATGAACAAAGGAACAATACATGTGACCTCTGGAGAGCATGTACTTAAGAAAACACAGAATTTCAGTTAAGGGATGGAATGGGCTTCCTGGAAGGAGTATAGATTCAAGAGTTATATATGATAACTTAAGGTCTAAATCAACATTTAAATGACTGTTTTTAGAGTCTTAAAAGAAATAATTATTTCCTTCAAAAAGTATGCAAGCAAAAAAATTTAACAAGCCAAATGTAACAATATAGGTAATTTTCCAAAATACACCCAATATGCCAAAACTAAGGGGAAAAGGGGAGGAAAACATTCTGTTGTCAAGTACGTAGTACTACATTTAAGCAATATTTTAAAAAGTTGGATTATTTTCTTCATAATTTTGATTACCTCAAGAAGTAGTTTGAAATTAAGCAAAAGTATTCATCATTTAGACTGAACTGAAGGCCAGACTGAAGTAGTTATTTAAACTGCATTACTTTTAAATATCCTATGTGATCTGTCTCTTATTAGTATAGTTTTTGTTGGGATTTATGTTAATTAGCAGAATCTCTGGCATATGACTTATGTCCTGCCAGGCCTAGGATAAATACATTCTCTGAAATATAATTTAACATTATTATTTATGTACTTAATTATCTCTCAGCAACTGCATCAAAGACAACTTAGGTCCAGTATTACAAATTAGAATGTAAAATTTTTAAACTGGCTGAACTTCTGCTCTTTAAAAAAAACTGAGGAAAGGTTATTTGCAATTCATTCTGGTTTCCACAATGTGGTGACACTGGGATAAATGTAATATCAAGTTACTGCACTTTAAAAACTGGGGAAATTTTTCAATTTAAAAATAAGTTGCTATGGTTACCCAATGTTTACCTTTATAAGCAATAATTACATTGGACGTCCAAGGGAATCCCACAAAGTGCAGTAAAATCAGTAACTGAAGTGTACACTAGTTATTTCACACACAAATTGGGACCACATACACCACTTCCCTTTGAAAGTAGCTATCATTTGGGAAATACTAAAGAAAATGATTCACATCTTTCTAAACTATAGAAGGGTGGAGACAAAAATACTGAAACTTGTAACTATTTTAAAGTCCAAGTGATGACTCAGATAGTTAGAACATTTTTCATATTCTTCAGCTCCCTTTATTAAAGAGTGCTATCTAAAATTTGATAGAACAGCTTCTATTGTTGAAAAAGGAAAGGGTGTTTCTAATGTGTATCAGGCATGGAATTTTTTTTTTTGCATAAATAGGTTTTCATGCCCTTGATAAACCTGTAAAAAGCCATGCTTATAACTTAATGTTACTTCAGAGTAAAACGTCAATTCCTTTAGATGTAGTCAATTTTGAACTTCTTAAATGGGAAGAAGGGGCCCCTGTCAGAATTGATTAATTAGCTCATTCTTGACTAAGTGGGTAATTAAATCTGTATCAGTTATTGCAGTACAGAAATGTTTTTGTCTGTTTTGTTCACAATCAGAACATTTAGTATGTGAGAATACCCATGAAGCTTTTGACCTGAATATGATTCTAATGTGATCTTCAAATTATGAGACTCCTCATTACAACTTAATGGGCCTCCCACAAAGTGTCTACTGTTTTGTATAGCAGACTTTCAAATATGTCTGTTCTTTAACATTAGGGCTATCCTAAACTGAAATAAAATAGCACATTACACTCAACTGGCTTAAACAAAGACTAACCATAAACAACAAGAAGTGAAATTAAGGTAGCTCTAAGGTACCTAACTGACCCTAGGCTCCAGCTGAGTCTTCTCTGTCAGACTCAGTATGGACCTTAGATAATTCCCTTCATAATCACAGATACCTGCCATACTTCAAGGCATCATATCAGGCACATACTGTTGCCCAGCAGAAAGGGAAGTTTCTTGCTGTGTCTCCCTTTTTAGATACAAAAGGATTTTCCTAGAAGCTACCTAAGCTGACTTTTCCTGACATGTGACCATGCTTGGCTCTTATGTTCTTCTTAAATCACTACGAGGCAGAGTAGGATTACTATGATTAGCTTACACTATTAAGGACTTCTCCAAGTCATGTAGGAGAGGAGTGAGCATCCAAACAAAACTTGCAAGGAAGTAAGTGGGTAATGACTGGTGAGTAGACAACCAAAAGTATGCTATGTATTACACTGAAAAACTGAATCTTGGCATTTTATTTCATTAGTTTACTTTTTCTACCTTTATTAGTGGAGCACAACACACTAGCGCCAGATGATATTGAAAGCTCTAGAGATTTATTTTTAAAAGGGGAAAAAAAAATCAGTCACCAGTACCTTATCTTAAAATAGACTAAAGGCAATCACTTTATAAATGCCATTGACAAGAGTATACTTTAGAATATGAAATAATAAAATTACACTTTAATTTTGACCAATTAAAATGAAAGTTTTATCTCAAAAAATATTTCCTATTAATCTCACTTTCTCCTCTAGGAAAAGTATGCTATTTCCTATACATAGGTTAAACCACATCTAAAGTAATGAGACTAGAACATACTCAAAGCCAGGATGATGGTTCATCTAAAAACCGTTAAGTGTCAGTGAAGGGACTCCTGTGTGTCTCAGTCAGTTAAACTTCTGCCTTCGGCTCAGGTCATGATCCCAGGGTCCTGGGACCAAGTTCCGCATCAGGCTCCTTGCTCACCAGGGAGCCTGCTTCTCCCTCTGCCTGCTGCTCCCCCTGCGTGTGCTCTCTGACAAATAATAAAATCTTAAAAAAAAAAAAAAAAGTGTCAATGAAGCTGCAGGTATTTTGTCTGAAAAGGAGTCAGGGAGAATATGACACTTTTAAAATATTTGAAGTGAAGTCATTATAAAGAGATACCAAATTGCACACGTCTAGAGATAAGAACTAGATCAATGAATAATAACAAGTATCAAGATAAAATCTGGTTCAATATAAGATGGTACTTTTATCTAGCATTATATTATGTGAAGACGGAACAAGGCTGGCTGCTCATACGGGGCTGGGATAAACATCCCAGATAATGTGAATACCTACGATGATTCCATGCACTTTATGTGTACTCAGTTGTAACAACATGCCTGCAAAGTAGTTTCTACTCCCAATTTCACAGATAAAAATCTGAGCTGGAAAAGTTAAACACTGGAAATCACATGGCTGACAAGTGGAGAAAAATGGACCCTAACCCAGGACCATCTGTCTCCAAAGCCTAGCTCTTCCTACAAATCACAAATCTAAGAGAAGTTAAATTAGCAGTTAAGGAAGTAAATGGGATTTCTGAGTTGGTGAACACCAAATAGCATCTGATCTGAAGTCCCTGATTTCAAAATTAAGATGCCAGAAATGAAAAGTATTATTCCCTTCTATTTGTATCAGTATTTCCTAGTTTAAGAATGCTCTCACATCTATTCTCACATTGCTTCCTCACAGCTGTGCTCTGAGGTAAGCAAGCTGGGGAGGCACTATTTCTTGGCATTCTACCTCAGAGAGAAAGAGAAGGACCAATTCCTCCAACTTCCTTCTGGTTTACCTTTAAACATATTTGTATCTTCAAGTTTCCTCTCTGATCTTTCATTCATTCAGTAGTCATTTATTAAACATTTCTTACATGCCGGGTACCATACCTCAGTGACTTTGCAGTCATTGGGAAGGGGCTTATAGTCACAGAAGAAACAGTAAGTTTATTCAAAATTATTTCCATCTTTTTATAAACTTTATCAATCCTGATTCTTTCATCACTTTGATTCATCCCCTATTGCTGTCTCTATCCCTTGTCTTGACCTACACAAAATTACTCTGCTTCCTTAACGAGTTACCCTTCCATTTTCTACTTGTTTCATCCTGCTGCAATCTGACTTCCATACTCACCATTCAATTGAAATTGGTCTAAGGTCACCAATGGTAATTTATTGCAAAATCTTCATTTTTCCCAAACTACTCTACAATACTGGATACCAATGATCTTTATTAAAACTCTCTTCCATAAGATTTTCACCTATATTTCTAAATCTTCTTTTTTGGCCCCTTCTACATGGCTTTTCTTCCACCATCCATACTTAAATACAGGATTTTCTTTCAGCCCACTTTTCTGTCTACAACCTCTTCCTGGACAATCTCATCTATTAGATACCTAGTAACAGCCATCACATGTGATAACTTCCGAGTCTTTATTTCCAGTCCTAACCTCCAGATACAACTTCCGAATGCACAATGAGCCATTTTACCTGCATATTCCAGATTATCTCAGACTCAGCATGTCAAAAATCAATTCACCATCTCTAGTCCACTTCCCCAAAGTGTTCTTTTACTAAACCTCCCAGGTCGATTAATAGTAATGGGATCACCATATACACAACAGCCCAGAACACAAAGAATTATCTAGAAGCCTACCCTTACTTCATCTCCCATTTCTCATTAGTCACCCACGTGTAGGCATTCTACCTAAAATCCTCCTGAACTTTCTTTCTTCATAGTGATCTATTACAGACCCACTTCAGTCCTCACCCAAGTTATCAAAACCACCTCTTAACTGGACTCTCAATTCTTGGTTCTCCTTTCACCAGTTTATCCATCCTTGTAGTAAACATAGATTCTTTCACAAGAATCCCTTCCTTTCAGGAGTTCAGCTGCTCCAAAGATACATAAGAGACCTAGGACTGGCCAGAGTACCACCTACTCCTAGTCACATGTCTAGTCCAGGGATGAACAAACGATCAAAGCCAGACAGGGTCTTCCTCAGGACTTTGCTTTCTTGCCAATGCTATCAGGAAAGATACCTACGTTCTTTTCTTTTAGGATTACAGGTAAGGACAATGTAAGCTAACCTGCCTGTAGGAGAGAAAAAAAAAGGACAAAATTTAAAAAGGGTGGGGGTGGTGGGGAATCTATTGTCAACAAGTCCTAGATCCCGCTCTGCCTGACCACCCTGCTACTGCCTGGCCAATATATATCCTTTTGCATTTAAGTCATTTTGAGTTGGGATTTCTGTCATTGTAACCAAGAGTCTTCATTCATAATTCTCTTTATCACCAGTTACTTTCTAAATCATAGATAAAATGTTATTTGCCTGCTTTTATTTAGTTAACTAAGTTTTATTAAAGTACACTATATTAAAGACCACCACTACCTTGTCTTTAAGTTTCACATGTAAATGTACTTGTTGCAATTTAAATGTACCATGCTGTTTCCTGCAGCTGTGCCTCTGAATATGATGTTCCCCCTGCCTAGAATGTTCCCTTCCTACTTGCTTATCAACAAAATATATAGTAGGGTTGCATTAAAATAAGTCTGGAAAATCAGACAGGGGCTAAATCATGAAGGGCCTTGAATGCCACATTAAAGTATATACATTTTAACTTGCAGAATGAGGAAACCACTAAAAAACTTTAAGACAAAGAGCGACATAATTAGATTTGCATCTTAGAAGCCTCACTGTGGATGCAATATAAAAGATGGCCTAAAAATGAGGTGATACTAAAGACAGAAACAGTATCAGGCTACTGCATGCAACTGTCCAAGCCAGAGAGACCATGAGGGATGATAAAATGAGTAAACTGAGACTTTTCTAGGGAAAAAAGTTTGCCAACTGCTGTCAATAGCATTCATTGATAAGTCAAAGTTGTTTTTTTTTAAAGATTTTATTTCTTTGACAGAGAGAGACACAACGAGAGAGGGAACACAAGCAAGGGGAGCGGCAGAGGGAGAAGCAGGCTTCCCGCGGAGCAGGGAGCCCGATGCGGGGCTCGATCCCAGGACCCTGGGATCATGACCTGAGCTGAAGGCAGATGCTTAACGACTGATCCACCCAGGCGCCCCAAGTCTTTCAAAGTTTTTAAGCTAGCATCTCTTACAAGAATGTAGATAGAAGTGAAGCCTACAAAACTGTGCATATCATGATTTTACTCAAGCATCATTTATAACAAAACATTCAAAACAACCTAAATGTTGAACAATAAAATGATTTAAAATACAGCATATATCATAGCATATATCATACAATAAAATTGAATGACACTTAAAGATATTTTTTAATTTATTTATTTGAGAGAGACACAGAGAGAGCACAAGCAGGGGGTGGAGCAGAAGGAGAAAGACAAGCAGACTCCCCGCCTAGCAGGGAGCCAGATGCAGGGCTGGATCCCAGGACCCCGGGACCAAGACCCAAGCCAAAAGCAGCCGCTTAACTCACCGAGCCACCCAGGGGCCCCAACTGAATAAACAAAATTTTTAAAGAATTTCTAAAAAATGGGACAATACTTATAAAATATTAAGTGGAACCCTACAATACATAAAATAGGATTCTAATTATGTTAAATAATGATCAGAAGGATTTTTTTTTTTGTAGCAACAACAGATTAGTTAACTCAGTGACAGGATTATGGGTACTTTGTTCTTTCCTTCCAATGTGCACATATATATATTTTTTCCTGAGTAAGACTACCACTTAGTCATGATTCTTATTTACTAAACTCCATCACTACTTTAGAGGTAAGAAAAATAAGTTCTATGAGGGTTAAATGACAAAAGTTCACATTCCAATAAGTAATAAAATTTATTTTTTAAAAGATTTTGTTTATCGGAGAGAGAGAGAACACAGGCAGGGAGGAGGGGCAGAGGGTGAGGGAGAAGCAGACCCCCTGCCAGCAGGGGGCCCCATTCCAGACCAGGACTATGACCTGAGCTGAAGGCAGAGGCCCAACCAAATGAGCCACCCGGGTGCCCCAGTAATAAAAATTTAGGACTAAAATCTGAACACTGCCCAGGTGAAGATTCACTGTTAAGAAGCAAACCTATCAGGCCAAAGCCATTGAGCAGCTCCATACCCAAAACTCCAGGGACTAGAACAGCTGGACACTGAATGTAGAACAAAGCAACTGAGACTTGAAACTTGCTGGGCTATAACTGCCTCCCAATTCATACCTCAAAAGCTATCAAATAGCTACTGAAGAACAGAATACAAGAAGGGGTAATTTCAGATGCTTGTTTTTGTAACTTTGTTTTCATATAAATAATCCTTTAAAGAACAGAAAAGGAAACAACAGACTAAAGTGGAGAAAGAAGGTCTCAGAGAAAGGTTTAGAGACATTGATATTCTAGAGTTTGTACTTACTTTGCTTTTTAAAACCTAAGTGAGTGCTTTATTACTTAAGATTATTATTTCCTTGAATTGGCATCTCTATAGCCTTGCTACAATCTCAATAAACTCAAGCTTTGTTTGTTACAATCCTAAATAAACTCAAATTGCCCAAGTAGGATAACTATCAAAAAGTCACTTGGCAACTAACAAAAGAGAATTTGAATATAGTATTTGTGAAATAAAAGGCTTCAACAGATGGCTATTAGGTAGAAGAAAGATGATCATCAAAAACAATTTTAAAAGCCTGAGCTATCTGCATATATATTTTTAACATTACAAATCAAAAAACGGGTTTATTTAGATGCCATTTAAATTACAGTATTACCCAAAAAACCAAACATCTAAAATGTTTCTAAGGTGGTGGACTCAAGACTGTATTAGAAAATACGGTCAGGTATAGCTCTTAACCGTTTCATACACAAGAATTTATCTTTTTAAAAATAATTACAGTATATATTATATCACAAATAATGGTTATGTTTAACTAGTTTTAATTTGTCTATGTGACCAACTATATCACTATCAAATTTTAATTTCATTGTTCTTTATGATGAATTTTAAAATGTTCCTTTTAGAAGTACATTCAGTCTGCAGAAACCAACGCAAAAGCACCATCCAGTGGTAAAAGATGAAAATTACAATTTATACAACGATCATATAAAAAAAGTAGTTAAATTTGTGACCCTGCATTACCAGGAAAGAAAAAAATAAATGAGCCATATGATACTGATGGTGTCTGCTATTTGTTACCATTTTCCCAATCAAGTCTTATCCTTACTATCTTAAGTGTGACATTTTTTTTCTTTTCCTGTCTTGTATACCCATTACTCAAATCCTTGACTGAATTAGGCTGGGGGTATTTCAAGACTCATCTTTTATTGAACCAATGGTTAGAAAATGATTTATTTATTTTTATTTTTAAATCTTTTAAAAGATTTTATTTTTATTTGAGAGAGAGAGAAAGCAGATGCACGAGTGAGAGCGCATGGTGGGGGGGGGAGGGGGAGAGAGGAAGGCGAGGGAAAAAGAGACTCCCAGGACCTTGAGATCATGATCTGAGCCGAAGTCAGACGTTTAACTGACTGCACCACCCAGATGCCCCTAGAAAGTGATTTATAAAGAACAGAAACAAGGTTGTATGAGGGGATGAGTTTCCAGTGGGATTCTAGTCAGCAAAAGCCATCTGGGTAACAAAAAAGGAGAGGCATCCTATGTGGGTTGTTGTTTTTTAAATGGTAATTTAGTAGACAATTCTGAAAGGTAAGGTAGAGTCACAATTGGTTAATTCACACAGAATTCAAAATTTCTCGAGAGTATGAATCTTTAATGTCAATCAAAATTATTCCAATTGGAACAACACAACCTAATAAATGTTTTCCCAATAATCTGTTCCCCTTCTACCAGAATAAGATGAACAAAATCTTGCAGCTTTCAGAATAGAGTTCTAATCATCTTCTTTTCTTTAAAATAACAAAAAAGTTCAACAAATTATAACAAAACTCAGTAAGGGTGATTTTTTGTTGTTGTAAAACAACTTTGCATCAGGTCTACTTAATAACAAATGGTATTACCATTTAGGATTAAAAATATTAAACAGAAAGTACAGCAAGTTGAAACCTGATAATGGTAAAGAAGCCAATTACTGAGCCATACGTTTTTCCTTTCTACACAATCTTTCAATATATTTGAATTTCAAGTAAGAAGCCTAGCAAACAATGCCAATGGTATCGAACTAGCTTATACTGTCTTCACAAGTGCCTCCAGTCTAACACCCCTGGATTTTATGAGATTTTTAAAACTACTTTCACTAAAAACATAGGAATCACCACGTAATTGAGGTTCCCCAGTGATACTGAATGGCTGATAATGTTTACAGAGTGCACTACAAACATATTCCATGTAAGAGAATGAGCTATGAGCAAGGTGATGCATACAATTTGACAAGAATGAAAACATCTAGTAATTTACTAGTTAAAAAAAAAAAAAACCAGAAAAAACTAATTATAGTACCATACTATTCAACTGTTTCATATTCTCTTCTCCAAACTACAACATAGAGATCACACAGATCTTAGATTTTTCAGCCCCTGCACTAAAAATCTATTTACATTAAATTGTTATAATTAAGTTTTCCAGGAATACAGGGACCACCACACATAAACAAAATGTCTACAACAAAAGATTTTGTCTGACACGAAGGATTCGCATATAGTTATGTAGAATGTAGAAAAGCTATGCTTAATTTATGAGGAGGCATAAATACCAACAAACTAACGAATTACAAGAGCTGCCTATATTACTTCAGAGGGACTACTGGAAAATAACCTACCATAATAGGAATTCCCATACTATTTTCCTCTGGTAGAAGCAGTAGTTGTATCTCAGGCCTATAGCAGAAAACAGATATCAAAAGCAAGAATATGCTGACCCTAGAAATGAAGGGCTAGGTTATAAACACAACTAGCACTTTAACAAAGCACTGAATTATTAGGTAATATTCAAAATCTTACTAATTCAGAAGTCTTATCCTTCTGTTAAGAAAGAAAATTATTAATCTGTGTAACAAGGCAGAGTTTTTGTAAAGCTTTTCTTTTTTTTTTTTTTTTTAAAGATTTTATTTATTTTTTGACAGAGAGAGAGACAGCGAGAGAGGGAACACAAGCAGGGGGAGTGGGAGAGGGAGAAGCAGGCTTCCCGCTGAGCAAGGAGCCCGATTGTGGGGCTCGATCCCAGGATTCTGGGATCATGACCTGAGCCGAAGGCAGACGCTTAACGACTGAGCCACCCAGGTGCCCCAAAGCTTTTCTTTAAATATGAACCAATTAGAAGTGACTCAAAAAGTGAAGTCTGAGTCAGAACTGCCTGCAATAAGACATTTTCATTATTCAAAAAAAAAAAAAAACCCATAAAACAAAACCAAAAAACTGCTCGAATATATTCACTATAATATAATCAAATGCGTCCATGGGGATCTGTCTATAAAGCATAAAATATTCAATCCACAGAATTTCTGAATATTTAAAACATGTTCATTTTAGATATGCATAAATTTAAGAAATCACAATATCTCCCAAAGATAAACACTGATAATTATTTTCTATAAATGTACTTTTGAAAAAACTGTGATAACATACTGTTTAGTAACTTACTTCTCCCCATCTCCCTCATTTACTAATGTGGATCTTTATCCATCTCCTTAAATATTCCTCTACTACACTTTCAGTAACTATGTAACATTAAATTAAAAAGTAACATCTTATTGTATTTAACCAATTTTCCTAAGACTGAAAATTTGGGTTGCTACTATTTTTTTTTTTACACTCTCATATAATAAGGATAATATCCCAATAATTTTAGTAAAATGGCTTATATTCAAATAAATAAAATTAGGCCTAAAATATTCCAGAGTCATCATTCTCAAGTAAAATAACCTAGACAGAATAAATGTCAGAATTAAATTCCCTATATAAAAGTATGTTGTCAAATACATTCTTATTAGGTCTGAGTTATCAAGTTTTTATCATTTTTGTCATAGTGACTTCCACTATGTTCTAATATGCCTTTCTGTATGTTAAAGAAGATAGAAACCAGACTATATGCTCTGGTAGAAGGTCCGCTACAGTTCTAAACAGATTAAAATTTGTTTTTTCTTCTCTTGCCAAAACTCTTTATGAACAAATTAACCTTGTCAGAACAATAATTTTTTTTTTAAAGATTTTATTTATTTGACAGAGAGAGCACAAGCAGAGGGAGAGGGAGAAGCAGGCTCCCCACTGAGCAGGGAGCCCGATGCGGGACTCAATCCCAGGACCCTGAGATCATGACGAGCCGAAGGCAGCCGCTTAACAGACTGAGCCACCCAGGCGTCCCTGTCAGAACAATACTAACAGGGCATTACGTTTAGAATGTCTTCTACGGTATTAATATAACATAGTAATATTATTAATTTGCCAATTGGTGGCAGTAAATACAAAAGAAAGTAAATTTCCTGGGTACTTCTATTGATTATTACTAACACAAAGGTGGTCTTCTCTGAGTCATGTATTTTAAACAAGAGTTCAAATGAAAAAAATGGTGCTTTAAAGGTTTTAATGTTATATTTTAATCTCGTTAATAGTCAAGCCCAAAACAGTACCATAAGCAAATTCCTGAATAACTGATTAAAAAGTCTTGTTACTATATATTTACCAATACAATTGCCTCAAAAACTGTGCAACTCTCTTGATGCTATCAAATATGTGACTACCGTAACTTTCATCTCTACTAAAATCAACATATTTTCATGTAAAAATTACATTTTCTTACTGTAATCAAATCCAGCTAGTTTAGCCTCCCCCCCACCACAAATACTTATTCAATAATCATGTTAATAACTACTTAGACTTCATGAAGCTTACACAAAGTCTCTCATATATTTTTTCCAGACTTGCAATATAGAGTAGTGAAAGACCAGCCTAAGTATTACAAAAATATATATAATACAAAAATATTATAGTTTCCCTCCACATTTAATTGACAATAAAAAAAATTACACAAAAAACTGGAGTAGGGAAATGCAACAGTTTTATTTTTTGTATTATGATTTCCTTAATGTCTTTCTTCTTTTAAAATATCAAGTTATTTCAAAAGGAAATCTATAAGATACCAAGTGACTGAAAAAATGTCATATCAAACCGAACAATGTAGAGTATATTTTCCACATAAAATTATCACATAAAAGTATGTCAAGCTTCTCAGTAAGTTACAGAAATCACTGCCAAAATGTCTTATAGTCCAAGATACGAGAAGTACAAAGCTAAGATCACAAGTAGATTCCAACTGAGATTAAATTTGTGCACATACTGACAGACTCACCACAGAATTAAACACATCTGAATGTTGTAAAGACCCTGTCTTCCACAGAAAAGTATCTCCTTCAAGGGTAGTGGTTGTATCCCATTTACATCAGTATTTCTAGGCTCCATGATTTGCTTATAAGCACACAACAGTGATTAACAATTTCTCATGCAGGAACATTTCTCACACAGATAATTAGACCTTGTAAGCAGAAAAAATTAATACTGGCAATTTCGTATGGTCCAATCTAATACCAATTATTCACAACATTAGTTCCTTGAGGGTAGGCACCATTTCTTATTCCCCCCAAAATGCTCATCTTCTATTAAGAGAAAGATAAGTAAAAAGTAAACAGCAAAGCAATGCAGTAGGTGCTTTGATTGAAGTTCATGTATGGGGGGCACAGATATGCATACATATGGTGCACTAGTCAAGGAATGATGTCAGGAAAACTGGAAGCCATCTGGAAAAAAAAATTCATATGATTCCTTTGCTAAGTGATCACTATACTGAAATGTTTGTGTTAAAAGAACTATAAAAGTACTAGAGGAAACTACTAACTGATTTCTCCCTAAGGGGAAACAAGGCAGGGATGTCTGCTCTCACCAATTCTATTCAATATAATATTGGAAGTCCTAGCCACTGCAATAGGGCTACAAGAATAAAAGGCATACAATTTAGAAAGAGAACTGCCTATATTAGCACACAACATGATTATCTATGTGGAAAACGCCACAGAATCTCTGAAAACGTTTTCATATCTAGAAAGTTTAGCAAAGTCGTGGAATACAATTATATTTGCACATACTACCAACGAACTGGAAATAAAGAATTTAAAAGCACAGCATTTGTAGCAGCACCCCAAAAACTGACATACTAAGGTGTAAATTTAACAAAATATATGCAGAATCTGTATGCTTTTAGAAACTAAAATACTGCTGAAGGAAATCAAAGACCTAAATAAATGAAGAGAAATACCACATTCATGGATTCAAGACTCAATATTGTTAAGAGGTCAATTTTTCCACATTTAATCTACACATTTCAATGCAATCCCAAAGTACCTTTGGTATTTGTAGAAATGAATAAACTGATATAAAAATTTACATGGAAAGGCAAAATTTATATAGAAGACCAAAGCAATACTTAAAAAGAAGAATGAAGTTGGAGGATTCACACTCCTAGAAAGCTACAGTAATCAAGACAGTGTGATACTGCAAGAGAGACATACAGATCTGATGAAATGGAACAGAAGAGTCCAGAAATAGATGCACACATACATGGTAAAGTGATTTTTGACAAAGGCACAAAAGCAAGTCAATGGAGAAAAAATAATCTTCCCCAAAAATGGTCTGGCACAACTGGAGAATCCATTGGCAAGGGAAAAAAAAACCCAACAAACTTAACACCTCCAGCTAATATCTAACACAATAAATGACTGAAAATGGATCACAGATCTAAACATACAATCTGAAATTATAAAATTTCTAGAAAAAAACACAGGATGAAATATCTGTGGCCTGGAATAGGCAAAGATGTCTTAGAGACAATCCAGAGATAAAAATATTGATTTATTAAAATTAATCAAAGTAAAGAATTTCTGCTCTTTGAAAAGGATAATTAAAAGAATGAAAACACAAGCCACAGAATGAGAAAATCCTGGGGCGTCTGGGTGGCTCAGTTGGTTAAGAGTCTGCCTTCGGCTCAGGTCATGATCCTGGGGTCCTGGGATCAAGTCCCACATCTGGCTCCTTGCTGGGCGGGGAGCCTGCTTCTCCCTCTGCCTGCCACTCCTCCTGCTTGTACTCTCACACTCTCGTGCCCTCTCTCTCTCTCTGGCAAATAAAAAAAAAAAAAAAGAATGAGAAAAACCTTACAAATCAGATATATAACAAAGGATTTATATCCAAAATAAAGAACTCATATAACATAGTAACAGAAAAGCCCAATTTTTAAAATGGGCAAAAAATGTACAGTTTGACACGTCACAAAAGACAATACACAGACATTAATCACTAAGAAAATGCAAATTAAAGCACAATGAGATACTATTACACACCTAATAGAATGACTTTAAAAAAAAAAACTGACAATATTGAATGCTGGAGAGGATGCAGAGCAATTACAACTCTCATACATTACTGGTGGGAATGCAAAATGATATAGCCACTTTGGAAAATGATCTGGCAGTTGCATATAGTCATACATATAATTCAACAATTCTATTCCTAGATATGAATCTAATAAAATAAAAATTTATGCTCAGAAAAAATCTTGTACATGAACATTTATATTGGCTTTATTCATAACCTCCAAAACTTGGAAATACCTCAACTAGAGAATGGATAAATAAGCTGTGGTAAATTCATATACTAGAAAATGATTCAGTAATAGAAAAGGAACCAATCAATGACTTGAACACACCAACAACATGGGTAAATCTTAAATGCATTACGCTAAGTGAAAGGCTGCATACTGAATGATTCAATCTTTTTTTTTTTTAAGATTTTATTTATTTATTTGACAGAGAGAGACACAGCGAGAGAGGGAACACAAGTGGGGGGAGTGGGAGAGGGAGAAGCAGGCCTCCCGCTGAGCAGGGAGCCCAATGTGGGGCTCGATCCTAGGACCCTGGGATCATGACCTGAGCTGAAGGCAGACACTTAACGACTGAGCCACCCAGGTGCCCCACTGAATGATTCAATTTCTTACAACACTCTGCAAAAGGCAAAACCTTAAGGACAGAGAAGAGATAAGTAGCTGCCAGGACCTAGGGACCTCAGGAGGGGATGAATACAAAAGGACACAAATGAATTTTTAGGGATAATGGAAGTGGTAGTCATTAAATGCATTTGTAAGATATCACCAAAAAGGGTAAATTTTACTACAGCTAAATTACACCCTTTTTAAAAAGATTTTATTTATTTGAGACAGAGTGCACGCGAGCTTTAAGATTTTAATTTATTTGAGAGAAGAGAGTGCGCGTGCACGCAAGGGCATAAGCAAGGGGGAGGGGCAGAAGGCGAGGGACAAGCAGACTCCTTGCTGAGCAGGGAGCTTTATCCCAGAACCTGGGATCATGACCTAAGCTGAAGGCAGATGCTTAACGAACTGAGCCACCCAGGAGCCCCACTAAATTACACCTTCATAAACATAGAGAAAAAGTATAAAAGTACTAGAAAAAGCCACACAATAGTTTTATTAAAATAATCAAATAGGGAAGACACAAAAATTTAGAAAGCCATAAAAAATTCATAAATCTAACTATTTAAAAACATTAAATTTCTACACTGAAAAAGATGTAACCACAAAGTACAACAAATGACAAACATAAGAAAAAGAAAAAAACCAGTCCACTAAAAAATAGGCAAAGAATACAAACAATTCATAGAAAAGGAAGGACAAATGTGAAAACATACACAGATACTCAAGAGAAATTCATATTAAAACTGCATGTATAAACCACTGTTCATCACTCAAACTGACAAAGATCAAGAAGTCTGAAACTATTTGGGTTCTATACTGAAATAACATATTAATATAATCTCTGTGGGAGAGCAATTTGTCAATATCTAACCAAACCGTGAATGTGTATTCTACTGATATATCCCAGATATGTATTTCCATATTTTTAAGTGAAAAAAAGCAGGTTACACTGGAGTCTATACAGTGTAGACTGTATAGAGAGAATAAGACATACATATCTGCTTTTATTTGTACATAGAAGCATGAAGGGTATGGAAGAAAACATGGTGATTCATTTCAAGTGGGCTGCACAAGGTTTTATTCATCGGACTCAAAGTGGGAGAAAGATTTCTCAAGTATAGCTCTATTTGGTTTTGATTATTAAATCATGGGAAGGTGGGAAAAGAAAGGGGGAGAAGGCAGAGAAACTTACCTTTTAGTTGATATATTTGCACATGAACAAAGCAATATATGTGGTGTTAAATAATAAAAAAAATTTGTCTTATCTTTGTCCTGGATACCTGAGAGCTTCTAAAACCTACCAATTTCCTGAGTGATACAAGTGTCTTTGTTATTCATGGTGAGCCCCTAGGACCATATCTGAGTTAATGCTAATGACGTAACTCATGGTAGGCCCCTAGATTGTTCCAGATTGAAGCTGGCCATGCCGGAAAGAACAATCATGTGATAAGAGAGTTGAAGCTGTGAGCCATGTCCTATAAACCTGACCACCTGACCTCTAAGGAGAGGAACACGGCTAAAGATTGAATTTAATTATATTACCAACGATTCAACCTACATACCTATAAATTGAATCCTTGATAAAAAGTCTTGACACTGAAGCTCGGTTGAGCATCAACATGCTAAGAGGGTGACATGTCCTGAGGAGATAGAAACGGTATGGGAACCTCTCAGACCTCATCTTATGGGTCTCTCCCTTTTACAGGTTCAGATCTCTAGAAGAAAACTGTAAAGTAAGTACAGCACTTTCCTGAGTTCTAGATCATATGGTTCGTCTTGTCTTTTATTTATGTAGTGTATTACACTGGCTGATTTGCGGATGTTGAACCAACCTTGCAGCCCAGGAATAAATCCCACTTGGTCGTGGTGAATAATCCTTTTAATGCACTGTTGGATCCTACTGGCTAGTATTTTGGTGAGAATTTTTACATCCATGTTCATCAGGGATATTGGTCTATAATTCAAAGAACCAGCTCCTAGTTTCGTTGATCTGTTCTACTGTTCTTTTGGTTTCTACTTCCTTGATTTCTGCTCTAATCTTTATTAGTTCTCTTCTCCTGCTGGGTTTAGGCTTTATCTGCTGTTCTTTCTCCAGCTCCCTTAGGTGTAGGGTTAGGTTGTGTTTTTGAGACCTTTCTTATTTCTTGAGAAAGGCTTGTATTGCTCTATACTTTCCTCTTAGGACTGCCTTTGCTGCATCCCAAAGATTTTGAACAGTTGTGTTTTCATTTTCATTTGTTTCCATCATTTTTTTTAATTCTTCTTTAATTTCCTGGTTGACCCATTCATTCTTCAGTAGGATGCTCTTTAGCCTCCATGTATTTGAGTTCTTTCCGACTTTCCTCTTGTGATTGAGTTCTAGTTTCAAAGCATTGTGTACTTGAGACCTTTCTTGTTTCTTGAGAAAGGCTTGATGCTATATACTTCCCTCTCAGGACTGCTTTTGCTACTTCCCAAAGACTTTGAAGAGTTGTGTTTTCATTTTCATTTGTTTCCATAATTTTTTTAAAATTCTTCTTTAATTTCCTGGTTGACCCATTCATTCGTTAGTAGGATGCTCCTTGGCCTCTATGTATTTGAGTTCTTTCCAACTTTCCTCTTGTGATTGGGTTCCAGTTTCAAAGCACTGTGGTCTGAAAATATGAAGGGAATGATCCCAATCTTTTGGTACCATTTGAGACCTGATTTGTGACCCAGGATGTGATCTATTCTGGAGAATGTTCCATGTGCACTGGAGAAGAATGTGTATTCTGTTGCTTTGGGATGGAATGTTCTGAATATATCTGTGAAGTCCATCTGGTCCAGTATGTCATTCAAAGCCCTTGTTTCCTTGTTGATCTTCTGCTTAGATGATCCATCCATTGCAGTGAGGGGGGTGTTAAAGCCCCTTACTATTATTGTATTATTATTGATGTGTTTGTTTAATTTTGTTATTAATTTGCTTATATAATTGGCTACTCCATGTTAGGGCATTAATATTTACAACTGTTAGATATTCTTGTTGGATAGACCCTTTAAGTAGGATATAGTGTCCTTCCTCATCTCTTACTACAGTCTTTGGTTTAAAATCTAATTTGTCTGAGATACAGACTGCCACTCCAGCTTTCTTTGAATGTCCATTAGCATGATAAATGGTTTTCCATCCCCTCACTTTAAGTCTGGAGGTGTCTTTGGGTCTAAAATGAGTCTCTTGCAGACATCATATCGATGGGTCTTGTTTTTTTAATCCAATCTGATACCCTGTGTCTTTTGGTTGGGGGGCATTTAGCCCATTCACATTCAGGGTAACTATTGAAAGGTATGAATTTAGTGCCATTGTACTGCCTGTAAAGTGACTTTTACTGTATATTGTCTCTGTTCCTTTCTGGTCTATGTTACTTTTGGGCTCTCTCTTTGCTTAGAGGACTGCTTTCAGTATCTCTTGTAGTGCTGGTTTGGTGATCACAAATTCTTTTAGTTCCTGTTTGTCCTGGAAGCTTTTTATCACTCCTATTTTGAATGATATCCTAGCTGGATAAAGTATTCTTGACTGCGTATTTTTCTCATTTAGCACCCTAAATATATCATGCCAGTCCTTTCTGGCCTGCCAGGTCTTTGTGGATAGGTCGTCTGCCAATCTAATGTTTCTGCGCTTGTAGGTTACAGACCTCTTGTCCTGAGCTGCTTTCAGGATTTTCTCTTTGTCTCTAAGACTTGCAGTTTCAGGGCACCTGGGTGGCTCAGTTGGTTAAGTGACTGCCTTCGGCTCAGGTCATGATCCTGGAGTCCCGGGATCGAGTCCCGCATCGGGCTCCCTGCTCGGCAGGGAGTCTGCTTCTCCCTCTGACCCTCCTCCCTCTCATGCTCTCTGTATCTCATTCTCTCTGTCTCAAATAAATAAATAAAATCTTTAAAAAAAAAAAAAAAGACTTGCAGTTTCACTATTATATGTTGGGGTGTTGACCTATTTTATTTTTTATTTTGGGGGGGTTCTCTGTGCCTCCTGGATTTTGATGCCATTTATTTCTTTTTGTAGTCTGACTGCTGAGACTAAGACTTCCAATACTATATTAAATACTAATGGTGAGAGTGGACATCACGGTCTTGTTCCTGACCATAGGGGAAAGGCTCTCAGTTTTTCCCCATTGAGGATATTAGCTGTGGGTCTTTCATATATAGCCTTCATGATGTTGAGGTATGTTCCATCTATCTCTACTTTGTTGAGGGTTTTTATCAAGAATGGATGCTGTATTTTGTCAAATGCTTTTTCTGCATCTATTGAGAGGATCATATGCTTCTTAGCCTTTCTTTTGTTAACGTGGTGTATCATGTTGATTGATTTGCGAATGCTGAACCAGTCCTGCAGCCCAGAAATAAATCCCATTTGATCGTAGTAATTAGTTCTTTTAATGTACTGTTGGATTCGATTTGCTACTATCTTGTCGAGAATTTTTTACATCCATGTTCATCATTTTTAGTGGCGTCTGGTGTATAGAAATGACTGTTTCTGGTCTGTCTGGTTTTGGAATCAACAGTTTGAGAAGAATAGGGATTAACTCTTCTTTAAATGTCTGGTAAAATTCCCCTGGAAAGCCATCTGGCCCTGGACTTTGGTTTGTTGGGAGATTTTTTATTCATTTTCTTTGCTGGTTATGGGTCTGTTCAAATTTTCTATTTCTTCCTCTGTTTCAGTTTTGGTAGTTTGTATGTTTCTAGGAACTTGTCCATTTCCTCCAGATTGCCCAGTTGTTAGCATATAATTTTTTATAATATTCTCTTATAGTTGTTTGTATTTCTGTGATGTTGGTTGTGATCTCTCCTCTTTCATTCGTGATTTTATCTTTTTGGGTCCTTTCTTTTTTTTCTTTTTGTTAAGTCTGGCTAGGGGTTTATCAATTGTATTAATTATTTCGAAGAACCAGCTCCTAGCTTCACTGATCTGTTCTACTGTTTTGTTTCTGTATCATTTATTTCTGCTTTCATCTTTATTACCTCCCTTCTTCTGCTGGCTTTAGGCTTTATTTGCTGTTCCTTTTCTAGTTCCTTTAGGTGTAAGGTTAGGTTGTGTATTTGAGACTTTTCTTGCTTCTTGAGGTAGGCCTGTATTGCAATATACTTCCTTCCTAGGACTGCCTTTGTTGCATCCCAAAGGTTTTGGACTGTCGTGTTTTCATTTTCATTGCTTCCATGTACTTTTTAAATTTCTTCTTTAATTTCCCGGTTAACCCATTCATTATTTTCTAGAATGTTCTGTAACCTCCATGTATTTGTAGTCTTCCCAAAATTTTTCTTGTGGTTGACTTCATGTTTCATAGCATTGTGGTATGAAAATATGCATGGTATAATTTCAATCTTTTTGTACTTGCTGAGGGCTGATCTGTGACCCAGTATGTGATCTATTCTGGAGAATGTTCCATGTGCACTTAAAATTTTAGAGTAAATTTCATCACATTGGATTTGGCAAGGTTTCTCAGATATGACAAGAAAAGCACAGGCAACAACCAAAATTTGACAAACTGGACTTTACCAAATTAAATTAAAACTTTTGTGCATCAAAGGACACTATCTTAGAAAGTAGGAAAATGCCCCTGAAGAATGAAAAACTATTTGCAAATTATGTATCTGATAAGAGTCTAGTATCCAGAATATATAAAGTATTCATACAACTCAACAGCAAAAAGACTCAATGGTTTTAATGAGTTATGTTCATATATGTGAAGCATCCAGCATAATACACTGCTAAATTAAAAAAGGTCATAAAGCTGCATATACCCTCTATTTAGAATTGTGTATTATTCATTCCAACAGTTACTGAGTTGTTACTATGTGCTAGGTGCTGCCCACAAAGAAATAGCACAGCACTGTTCTAAAGGATTATAGTTTAGTAAAGAAGACAAACACATACCCAATGTGTTTATGATAGAGGGATATACAATCACAAGTAAAAAAAAAAGCCCACACCTACAAAGGGGCACAGAGAAAATGTTTATAAATAATTTATGAAATATGTCATATAACCACAGAGAAAGCACAACTATTCTAATAGAGTAAGATGGACTGAGTAGGTGCATGCGCATGCATACTGTCAGATTACCACTTCTGCCAGGAAGACTTCACAGTTTTTAAACAAAAAGGAGTTTACCAAATGAAGGTAAAACAATATTTTTAATAGGAGAGCAGGATGCAGTTAGCCAGGATGCAAAACAATAGAAAGTGACACACTATGGGTGGAAATATAAACTGATATAACCTCAGCTGAGGGCAGTTGACAATAGCTAGCAAAATTATAAATGCACATCCCACTGAAAAAGATCTCCAAAACAAATCAGTTGGGGGGTAAAGTACACAACAATCAAGCCCCCTTGTATGTAAAAGAGGGAGGGAAATAAGAACATATTTGTTTATGTTTGCTTGGCTTGTGTATTGTAAAATCTGCATCATCAATACACCCTTCTGTAGTCTACTCTGCATCACCGGGCAGAAGTCTGGAACTACATTTCCCAGAATCCCTTTCCCCCAAATGATTCAAGGATAGCATCTGCCAATGAGGAACACTCATGCAAGATTTAAGGAAGAGAAGGAAGAGCTATGATTGTTTGATGGCAACTATGGGAAAATGCATGGGCAGACAACAGGGATAGGTGTGAGTAGCTGCTGCGTGAGAATCATCTACTTTTTTCCAGACTCAGTATTGTACAATGTCAATTTTCCAAATTAAATCCGTAATTTCAATGGAATACTGGTTAAGCTCAATAATTTTCATGGGGATGTGAAATTTTTAAAAATATATATAGGAAATCAAAGGGTAAAGAAAAGTCAATTTTGAAAAAAAATTTATTCTCACACCATATACAAAAATAAAATTCCCAGGTGGGTCAGAAAACTAAGTGGGTAAAGAAACTGCAAATTTTAAGAAGAAACGGAATACTTTTAGAACCTTGATGGGTTTCTTACACGAAAGAACATAAAACACTGGTAAGTCGGATTACGCCTCAATTTAAAAGTCCTGAACAAGATCCCATAAACAAAGTGAAAAGACTAGCTATATACCCAGATGTTTTATATAGCAAAACCAGTAAAATTCATAGTGAACACACACATACATAACTGTATTATAAGAAAAAAACAAAATGGGCAATTCATAAAAAAAATCCAATTTGTCAAAACATGTGAAAATGTATTCAATCTCACTAGGAACCTGGGAAATACAAATAAAAACAAGATATTACTTGACACACATCAAGCTGTAAAAACCAAAGTCAAATTGAAACAACTATTAACGAGTTTGAGGAGCACTTAGATGGCTCAGTCGATTAAGTGTCTGCCTTTGGCTCAGGTCATGATCCCAGAGCCTGCTTCTCTCTCTACTCCCCCACCCCCCCCCCCCCACTCATGCTCACTCTCTCTCAAATAAATAAATAAAATCTTAAAAAAAAAAAAAGTTTGAGAGTAAAGACACAATGTAACTGGTATAACCACTTGGGAAAAAATAAAAATCACACAGTAAAGGTAAACATGTATATATGCTATATGTAAGTCTACTTCCCCACATCAACCTCAGAGAAACTTAGATACATGCACAAGGAGACATACCAGAACATCTACTGCAGCACTATTTGTAATAGCTCAAAACTGGAAACTACCCAACTGCAGTATTAAGAAAATAAACTGTTTGTATGAGGAATATAGTGATTATAACAAATATATCAACACAGAAAAATTTTTAAAACTGTTGCAAAAGACACATACTATTTAAAAGTTTAGAAAACATAAAAATGATATCATATATTGTTTATGTATATGTAAATACAGTATAAATGCTAAAAAAAAACTTTCAAGGCAATTACCTAGGGAAAAATGGGAATGGGGCTCCAGCTGTATATATAACTATACATATATAAAACAGTTTTTAAAGAGACACAAAGGAAATATGGTAAAGTATTAACATCTGTTTATTCTTGGTGGTAGGTATTTAGATTCCTATTGAATTTTATTTTATCCTGTGTGTCTGAAAATTACATTCAAATTTTAAAAATACGGTCTAATTTTTAAATCTAATTTAAAAACTATCAAGATATGGGATGACTGGGTGGCTCAGTCCGTTAACCGTCTGCCTTCGGCTCAGGTCATGATCCCAGGGTCCTGGGACTGAGCACTGCATTGGGCTCCTTGCTCAGTGGGGAGCCTGCTTCTCCCTCTGTCTGCCACTCCTTGAGCTTGGGCGTTCTCTCTCTCTCTCTGACAAATAAATAAAAAATCTTAAAAAAAAAAAAAAAAACTATCAAGGTGTGATGGTCCGAGGGGGCACCTGCACCCCATGTTTGTGGCAGCAATGTCCACAATGGCCAAGCTGTGGGGGAGCCCAGATGTCCATCGATAGATGAATGGATTGAATGGATAAAGAAGATGTGGTATATATATGAAATGGAATACTGTGCAGCCATCAAGGAGAATGAGGTCTTGCCATTTGCAGCAATGTGGATGGGACTAGAGGGTATTATGCTAAGCGAAATAAGTCAATTAGAGAAAGACAACTGTCATTTGATCTCACTGATGTGTGGAATTTGAGAGGCAGGGCGGAGGATCATGGGGAAAGAGGGAAAAGGATGGGAAGGGAAGAGGGGAAAGGATGGGACGGGACGAGGCCAGAGGGGGAGACAAACCATGGGAGACTCTTGATCTTGGGAAACAAACTGAGGGTTGCTGGAGGGGAGGGGGGTGGGAGGGATGGGGGGCCTGGGTGATGGACATTGGGGAAGGTATGTGTGGTAGTGAGCGCTGTGTATTGTGTAGGACTGATGAATCACAGACCTGTACCTCTGAAACAAACAATACATTATATGTTAATAAAAAAATTAATTAAAAAAAAACTATCAAGAAAGATCATTCTTACAGATCAATGAAACCAGGAGCTGGTTCGTTGAAAAGACCAACAAAATGGATAAACCATTAGCTAGACACATCAAAAAGAAGGCGGGGGGGTAGGGACTCAAATAAACAAAACCAGAAATGAAACAACTGACATCACAGAAACAAAGGATTATAAGAGAATATTATGAAAAATTATATGCCAACAAACTGCACAACCTATAAGAAATGGATAAATTCCTAGAAACATATAACTTTCCAAAACTGAATCAGAAACAGAAAATTTGAAAATCATCAGCAATGAAATTGAATCACTAATCAAAAAACTTGCAACAAACAAAAGTCTAGGACCACATGGCTTCACAGGTGAATTCTACCAAACATTTAAGGAAGACTCAATACTTTCTCTTCTTAAACTTTTCCAAAAATAGAAGAGGAAGAAAAGCTTCCAAACTCATTCTGTGAGGGCAGCATTACTCAGACACCAAAACCAGATAGACACTACAAAAAAAAAGAGCACTGCAGGCCTTTATCTCTGATGAACACAGATGCGAAAATCCTCAATAAAATATTAGCAACCTGAACCCCACAATACATTAAAAAAATCATTCACCACAATTAAGTAGGATTTATTCCTGGAATGCAAGGGAGGCTCAATATTAGCAAATCAATGTGATATATCACATCAACAAGAGAAAGGATAAAAACCATATGATCCTTTCAACAGAGGCAGAGAAAGCATTCGACAAAGTACAACAACCATTCATGACAGAAACTCTCAACAAAGTAGGTTTAGAGGAAACATACCTCAACATAATAAAGGTCATATATGGAAAACCCAACAGCTAACATCATCCTCAATGGTGAAAAACTGAAGAGTTTTTCCCCTAAGATCAGTAATAAGACAAGGATGGCCACTCTCACCACTTTCATTCAACATAGTACTGGAAGTTCTAACCACAGCAATCAGACAACAGAAAGAAATGAAAGACATCCAAACTGGTAAGGAAGAAGTAAAACTTTCACTATTTGCAGATGACAGGATACTATATGTAGAAACCCTAAATTCCACCAAAAAAACTACTATAACTGATCAATGAATTCAGTAAAGTTGCAGGATACAAAATCAATATACAGAAATCCATTGCATTCTATACACTAACAATGAAGTAGCAGAAAGAGAAATAAAGAAAATAAACCCATTTACATTTGCACCAAAAATAATAAAATACCTAGGAATATACTTATCCAGGGAGGTGAAAGACTTATACTTTGAAAACTATAAAACAGTGATGAAAGAAAATTAAGGAAACACAAACAAATGGAAAGATATTTCATGCTCATGGATTGGAAGAACAAATACTGCTAAAATGTCCACACGACCCAAAGCAACCTACAGATTTAATGCAATGTTGGTAAAAATACCAACAGCATTTTTCACAGAACCAGAACAAATAATCCTAAAATTTGTATGGAACCACAAAAGACCCCAAATAGCCAAAGAAATCTGGAAAAAGAAGAACAAAGCTAGAGGTGTCACAATCCCAGACCTCAAGACATACTACAAACCTGTAGTAATCAAAACAGTAGGTATGGTACTGGCACAAAAATAGACACAGATCAATGGAATAAAAACAGAAAGCCCAAAAATAAACCCACGATTATAATGGTCAATTCATCTTCAACAAAGGAGACAAGAATATGCAATGGGAAAAAGTCTCTTCAACAAATGGTGTTGAGAAAACTGGACAGCTACATGTAAAAGAATGAAATTGGACCACTTTCTTACCCTATACATAAAAATAAACTCAAAATGGATTAAGGACCTAAATGTGAGACCTGAAACCATAAAAATCCCAGAAGAGAGCACAGGCAGTAATCTCTCTGACACTGGCCACAGAAAACATTTTTTTTTTTTTGAAAAAAATTTTTTTTTAAGATTTTTATTTATTTATTTGAGAGAGAGAATGAGAGAGAGCACATGAGAGGGGGGAGGGTCAGAGGGAGAAGCAGACTCCCTGCCGAGCAGGGAGCCCGATGCGGGACTCGATCCCGGGACTCCAGGATCATGACCTGAGCCGAAGGCAGTCGCTTAACCAACTGAGCCACCCAGGCGCCCCAGAAAACATTTTTTTAGGTATGTCTCCTGAGGCAAGGGAAACAAAAGCAAAAATATACTGGGACTACATTAAAATAAAAAGCTTCTGCACAGCAAAGGAAATAATCAAAACTAAAAAGTAACCTACTGAATGGGAGAAGATATTTTCAAATGACATATCCAATAAAGGGTTAGTGTCCAAAATATATAAAGACCTTATGTAACCCTATGCCAGAAAACCCCAAATAATCCAATTAAAACATGAGAAGACAGGAAAGAAAACATACAGATGGCCAACAGACACATGAAAAGATGCTCAACATCACTCATCATAGGGGAAATGGAAACCAAAACCACAATGAACTATCACCTCACACCTCTCAGAAGGCTAAAATCAAAAACACAAGAAACAACAAGTGCTGGTGAGGATGTAGAGAAAAAGGAACCCTCATGCATTGTTGATGGGAATGCAAACTGGTGCAGCCACTGTGGAAAACAGTATGGAGATTCCTCAAAAAATTAAAAACAGAACTACCCTATGATCTAGAGACTGAACTACTGGGTATTTAACCCAAACATATAAAAACACTAATTCAAAGGGATACACATGCACCCCTATGTTTATTGCAGTATTATTTACAATAGCCAAACTATGGAAGCAGCCTAAGTGTCCACTAATAGATGAATGAACAAAGAAGATGTGGTACATATACATAATGGAATAATATTCAGCCATAAAAAAGAATGAAATGTTGCCATTTGCAACAACATGGATGGATGAGAGAGTATAATGCTAAGTGAAATACATTAGTCAGAGAAAGACAAATACTGTATGATTTCATTCATGTGGAATTTAAGAAACAAAACAAATGAACAAAGAAAAAACTGAATTGAAATGGGGGCAAGACTGGAAAAGGGTATACTGGTCAGAGAACTACCACATCAATCCAAATAAGATATGACAGCAGCATGAACTAAGACCAGAACGTGGAAGGAGAAAAATCTGTATTACATATACATATGAATTAGGACCAGAGAGTTCTTCACACAGTTATGAAACACTGGTATATGCCTATGAGTCATTTTCTTGGATCTCCTATATTGTTGCATTGTTTGTGCATATACACTAAACCAAAGTTTAAAAAAAAAAAGTCCCTTGATGTGAGCTTGATTTTTAGACTGTCTTACAAATTTAAGTTCAATTATACCACCTTCTAGGTTAGGAACCTGGAAGGAACTTAGGCTGCCTTTCTATAAAATTATTTAGTAAATATCAAAGCCTGAGGAGCCTTCATCCAGAAGCTCTACAATTCTATTATTATATCGGATTCACATTATTATCATGTCTGTATTACTAACACAATGTACCAAAGACACATCCTTGTCAACCTACACCAAACTTGTCACTTTCACTATTTGTGTATCACACAAAAGCTGACAGCTTATATATAAAAATTCATCATCTTGGGGCGCGCCTGGGTGGCTCAGGTCATGGTCCTGGAGTCCCAGGATCAAGCCCCACATTGGGGTCCCTGCTCGGCGGGGAGTCTGCTTCTCCCTCTCCCTCTGTTCCTCCCTCCCACTCGTGCTCTCTCTCTCACTTGCTTGCTCACTCTCAAATAAATATTTTTTAAAAAATTAAAAAAAATAAAGTTCATCATCTCTAATCATCACCTGAAAATAATTCCAGACACAGGCTTCAATAGCCATTAACATTGGATCCAAACAGAATTATAGGCAAAAACATTGCAAATTCCAAAAAGACATGTAAGAACACTTAAGATTATGAGTTAATATCACTGAACAGCAATGTCCTGATACATATAATTTGAATCTGAGAGTATCCTTTCATCAAAACTAAGACTTCAGATGATTTCACCTAATATATGTGTGTATGCCTATGCTTTCATACACATTCATGAGAATGTATAAACAGAAGACAACCCAAACAGACCCAACTCTGATTAAGAAAGAGAATGCAGCCCAGAGGTCCACCAGGTCACCACTCCAATTCCAGTCACAAAGCACTGCGGCAAGACCCTAGGACCCTGAAAACACCATATGAAATGTACTGCACTCTCATATAACAAAAATACGCTAAGCCCCAGCATCCATTTATCTGTGTGCGTGTGTGTATAAAATAGTTGTTTAAATAGTAAGGTAATGCAAGTTTTAGAACTAAACACTAGTTTCTTTCAAGGTTGTCTACTTACCAGCGTAAACTGCCTAAGACAGACTTTACTCAAACAAAAAACAAAAAACAAAAAAAAAGGAAGGTTAGAAAGGAAGAAAACAACGTACTTTCTTTACTCTCAGCTCTACTTAATGCTTATACAGAGCTGCTTTTCAGTTTGTAATGCCAAGGCCATTGCCCTTCAGAAACTGCACACATGTCTTTTAATTCCACTTGGAAAAGGAAAAATAGTTTGTTCCTGTTAACTCTGAAGTACAGAAAAATTCTCATCTTTTGAGAATCATTCATTTTTTAGAGGCAAAGATGTAGGTATTACAACTTCGGCTGTTTGGCTGATACAGCATTTTGTTCAGTGATGAGATGGAGATATATCTTTCTGGGTATCACTAAGCATAATCCAGTTAGTACTTCATATTGACTATCATCATTTTTGTGTTTCTTCTCTTTTTAGTCCTTTATAGAACCATTTTTCCTCTTTTGTTCCTGTTCCTAACCTTTGCCCTGAATTTGTCTTTTATTAGATGAAGTCAGATGCAACTAACTCTGATCTTTGACTGACATACGTGAACGACTGCACAGCTACTCACTCTCTAGCAGTTACATGAAATGGTCAAGTTTTGAAGTTAGAACAGATCTAGGATTAGCCCTGTGACTTTGGTAAAGTCATTTAATTTTTAATTTAATTGTAATAGGAATCCCCTTAATTGTAATAGGAATAATATCATTTACCTCAAATTCATATATAGTACTCACTATACTTTAAGTACTTAATAAACATAAATCCCTTCCCCATCTTCCTTTCTCCTTCCTCCACCAATGCCCAGAGTAGCTGCTGTATCTCTTGTCTTTAAGAACTAATACAGAAAAGTAGACTCTGGGGGCACCTGGGTGGCTCAGTCAGTTAAGCGTCTGCCTTAGGCTCAGGTCATGATTTCAGGGTCCTGGGATGGAGCCTCACATTGGGCTTCCTGCCCAGCGGGGGAGTCTGCTTCTGCTTCTCCCTCTACCCCTTCTCCTCCCCCTGCTAATGTACTCTCTCTCTCTCCCTCTCAAATAAATAAATATTTCACACACAAAAAAGTAGACTTTAGGAGGTAAAAAAAAATCTTTCTAGATCATATTAAGGTGTCTCACGTAGTAGACAAAAAGGGGACAGAAAAGGGATAAGAGGAAGAGGCCAGGGCTCCAAACACTATTCAACTAGGAGAGCTCTGCCTTTGTCATAAGATTTCAGTATACCACAGGCTGCATTTGGTTAAATGGATCCAGTGGCTTTTAACAAATTAATTCTGAAAAATCACCATTGTTGACAATCCCACCTTTCCCCAACACTGATGTGGCTCTCTTCTTCTATGGTTAATTTCTTCCCTGTCAGAGGGTTTCCCCAGCATAGCCCCCATAGCCACTTCTCATCTGTCAAAAGCAACCAGTACTGCTCAAGGCCCTGCTCAATCCTTTCTGCTCCTGCGAAAAGAGGAATTTTTTAAAGCTACTAGGGATATCTCACATAGGAGAAAGATGGAATAACTAAGCCACGGCAAGGAAATGAATGCAGATGGGCATCAGGAACAACCGGAACCACACACTCACACAGCCAAGACACTAGCTTGTCAGCAGGCATCACTCTCTCAGGGCAGTCCAGCTTCCTTCAAAGAACACTGACATGGGCAGCTCTCAAATACTGCATCTTTCTACATCTATCACCACAGAAGGATGATTCTCTTTCCTCATTTCAGTTAAAAACTCCCAGGGAATTCTGATTGGCCTATGTGAAGGAAGGTAGGGGGTGATCAAGTAGTGGAGAACTCTGGGAAGTCCCATTAGGCGAGATACAGAATGATGGAGAGATAGAATCCAAAAGTAAGGGGGCATTGTTCCCCAAGACACAAACATGGTAGATAATGCAAAACAATGTAACTACTGCAGTGGAACAGTAGAAAAAGCAATTTTGGGAATCAAAGAGATCTTCGTTAAAATTCTTATTTGATCAACTAGCCAGCAGTAAACCTGGGCAAGTTATAATCTCTGAATTAGTTTCCTCATCTATAAATGAGACTAAAGTAAAATTTAGAAAAAAATTCACAAAATTCCTAGTATAGTTCCAGTATATAATAAGGCATAAAGACAGAAGTGTTTTATTAGCTCACTAATTCATTAAATTTTACTTTTTTCACCAGTAAAGTTACAAATAATTACCTAAATGTTTACACACTCACTGTATTAAAGTGTTTATGAAAGTTCTTGGCATATAACAGGTATTCTGTCATTAAGCATCAGAGAAATTCAGGGGAATCAATCTGACGCTTGATTATCTCCAGGAAGAAGTATTCTGCGCCATTTTTAAACTAGGAAAATTATTCTTTACATTGAGCTGAAATCTCTTCCTGTAGTTTTCACACACTAGTTCTTAGTCTGACATATGATAAAAGTTCATTCCTACTTCTGCATGGCAGACCTCCAAATATTTGAGGCAGCCATGATGCCCCCTATTCCTCTGCCTAGGATAATTTTCCCAGCTATACATTCCTATTTGCCTTATTCATTTCATATATTCAATTTTAAATGTATTTCCCCTCTGAACATGCACCTATAGCCAGAAATGTGGTAATTCAGGTGCAGAATAGTCAGAATTGAGGCCTCCTTGTCATTTTCCTTGCACCAACCACTACACTTCTTTTTGTCACATGTGTTGATAAGCCAACATGTGCCCACCACATCCCACCCTCCATCAAAAATATGTTATTGGAATTAGTTTTTGGATGGAAAGACATGATCTTACATTTCTCCCTATTCAATTGAAATCCTTTTGATTCAGCTGATCACATCAGCCTATCAAGATCAATCCTCTTAGTTCCTTAATCTGTCATCAAAAACCTTCATTCAGTCAATACTGATGTTCAGCGATATTTCTGGGTCTCCTTCTTCCAAGTTGTGGTAGAATTACACTTCCCTATGACCCAACACCCAAACTGGATGTAGTCATATAACTTGTTTTGATCAATTAAATGTGAGTTGAAGTGATGTGACAGAAGGCTTTGAGGGCTGGTAAGTAATTCATCAAGTTCCTTTTCTACCATAAATACAAGCAATGTTCCAGAAGTTAAAAACTCCAGCCTGGGTTCCCGAATGAGGACAACACAAAGCAGAGAACCCTACTGAACTGAGAATGGACATGTACTATAAGCAATAAATAAATTTCTTATGTTTAAGCTACTAAGATTTGGGCATTATTACTACAGCAAAATCTAGCCCAACCCTGCAAATGCACTATCCCTTCCATAACCGTGCTATCAGCAAATTTGATGAGTATGCCTTAAATCTCTTGTAATCCATTTAAGATGGCAGGCTTCACACACAAAAAGAGTTAGGCTACACTGAGGCTAATTTTTTTGATGATTAGTGCTTCACCTCTCTTGAAAACAAGTAACTCTTTAAATAATTTATTCAAGAATCTCACTTGAAAGTCACATCAAGCTCTATAATTTTCCATCTTCCCCTTAGTGAAAAATGGAGTAACCTTTGTCTCTAGTCTATATGCACTTTTCTCCCTAACTCCACAAGACCTGAAAACATTAAGTCAGAGACAATTTTCAAATTCTTACAATCTAATGATATAATTCATGTAAGTCAAGAACAAATACTTGCTATTTTAAGATATTATTCATTTATTTGAGAGAGCGAGTACAAGCGGGGGGAGGGGCAGAGGGAGAGGGAGAAGCAGACTCCCCACTGAGCAAGGGAGCTCGACATGGGGTTCAATCCAAGGACCCTGGGGATCATGTCCTGAGCCTAAGGCATACGCTTAACTGACTGAGCCACCCAGGTGCTCGAATACTTGCTATTTTTAATCATCTCCCTGGATTTCAATTCCCTCATTCTGTCATTTCTCACTATGTTGCTTTAACCCCAAGACTGACCTTTGATGCACATGGCCAATCAGAGGAATCTTTTCCTTCCACTGTAATATTCATGTCTTCCCACATTGGGCTGTTTTCACTATCCTGCGCTATTCACTCACTGCTTAAAATCTATTCGACATTTACCAAGTACCTAGTATGTATTATGCAACTGCTGGGTCTGGGACATGATCTCTGCCCTCAGGGAACTTACAGTTAAAAACATCAACCAAACACTAGAGAAGTGATTAAGAATCACAATACAAGGTGTCTTGAATATCCGACTTAAATAGCATAATATAGTGCCTAGGAACATAAACTTTGAAATCAGACAATCCTGCATTTAGGTCCTGGTCTCAGCTTCCTCATTTATAAAACTAGAATAATAGCAAAGGCCTGTTTAAAGAATTAAATCAGACAACACATGTAATGGACTTAGATATATTTAAGGCTAATATTATCCTGAAGATAATGGCTAGTGAATAAAAAACTGACACACTGATACTAATCATATTTATATTTGAGAAACATGCTCTGGATCCAGTAGCCAGAATAAATTAAAGGATGAGTCTAAAGTCCAGAAAGACAGTTAAAGGCTGTTGTAGTAATCAAAGGTTCAGGTAGAGAGAATGAGAGAAAAATTACCAAAAAGGTTTTAGTCTTAGTGCTGATAATAACTGTATAATCTTGTGCAAGTTAACATCATCTCCAGGCCTCAGTTCTCTCATCTAAGATTTTACCTACATGATTAAAATTTCTCGTGTAGGGATACCTGGATGGCTCAGTCAGTTAAGCATCTGCCTTCAGCTCAGGTCATGATCCCAGGGTCCTGGGATCGAGTTCTGCATGGGGCTCCTTGCTAGGTGGGGAGCCTGCTTCTCCCTCTGCCTGCTGCTACCCCTGCTTGTGCTCTCTAACAAATAAATAAATAAAATCTTTAAAAAAATAAAATAAAATTTCCAGTGTAGCACGTGTCTTTAATAACTTCACATTTTATGTATCTATAATGTCAGTTACAGGCATCTGTTACGCAAATATCTTTAACAACAACAAAAATGCCAAAGAATAATTAGATACTAATTAGTTACCTTTAAAAGCAAGCAGAAAAACAAAAGGTGTACACAAGGTCAAGGATTGGAAGAAAACTACATCTGTGATTAGGCTTTCTCAGAGATAGCAAAACAAAATAAAAACAGAAACCCTGTTTTGTTTTGTTTTTTTAAGATTTTATTTATTTATTTGACAGGGAGAGAGACACAGCGAGAGAGGGAACACAAACAGGGGGAGCGGGAGAGGGAGAAGCAGGCTCCCCGCCTAGCAGGGAGCCCGATGCGGGGCTTGATCCCAGGACCCTGGGATCATGACCTGAGCCGAAGGCAGACGCTTAACGACTGAGCCACCCAGGCGCCCCCATGTAAAACTTTCAAGATATATTTTCCATAGTAAGTCTTTGGATAAACAAATTCCTAAATCACCCAATACCGTTTCCCATTTAATTTCTCCATCAGTTAAAACTAACAGACGAGAAAAAGAAAAGGCATCCCAATTGGAAAAGAAGAAGTAAAATTAGCTCTGTTCATAGACAATATGACCTTACAGGCAGAAAAACCCAAAGATTACACACACATACACACTATATATATATATAACTATATGTAGTTATATATGTGTGTGTGTATATTAGAACTAGTAAATGAATTCAGCGGTTGCAGGATGCAAAATCAACACACAAAAATTAGTTGTTTTTTTATACACTAACAACAAACAATCCAAAAAGGAAATTAAGAAAACAATTCCATTTACAGCAGCATTGAAAAGAAGGAAATACTCGGAATAAACTTAACCAAGGAGGCAAAAGATCTGTACACTGAAAACTACTTTAACACTGCTGAAAAAAATTAAAGACAATACAAATAAATAGAAAGACACTGTGTTCATGGACAGGAATACTTAATATTGTTAAAATGTCCTTACCTGAATAGAGCAATCTACAGATTCAATATAATGCCTATCAAATTCCTGACATTGTTTTTTATAAATTAAAAAAAAAAAAATCCGTCCTAAAATCCACATGGAATCTCAAGGGACTCCGAATAGCCAAAATAATCTTGAAAAAAAAGAACAAATTTGGAGATTTCACATTTCCTGATTTCAAAACTTACTACAAAGCCACAGTAATCAAAACAGTGTGGAACTGGCCATAAAGATGGCCATACAGACCAACAGAATAGGACAGAGCCCAGAAATAAACCATTCCATACCTATGTGATCAAATGATCTTAACAAGGGTGCCAAGACCATTCAATGGGGTCTTTTCAACAAATGGTGTTGGGAAAACTGCATTAACTACAAACAAGCAAAAGAATGAAGTTGGACCCTTACCTCAGACCATACACAACAATTAATTCAAAATGGATCAAAGACCTAACCACAAGAGCTAAAATTATAAAAAAAACTCTTAGAAGAAAACAAGGGAAAAACTTGAAGACCCTGGATCCCGCAATGAGAAAAGTACAGGCAACAAAAGAAAAAAATAGATAAACTCAACTTAATTAAAATTTAAAACTTCTGTGCATGAAAAGACACTATCAATGGAGTGAAAAAGCAACCTACTGAATGGGAGAACATATTTGCAAATCATGTATCTAATAAGGAGTTAATATCCAGAATATATAAAGAACTCCTACAACTCAAAAATAGTAACAAAACAACCCAATTAAAAATGGGCAAAGGACTTGAACAAACATTTCCCCTAAGGCACACAAATGGCAATAAGCACATGAAAAGACCCTCAGTATCACTAATAATTAGGGAAATGCAAATCAAAACCACAAAATACCACTTCATACACATCAGAATTGCAATTATTAAAAAAAAAAGGGCGCCTGGGTGGCTCAGATGGTTAAGCGTCTGCCTTCGGCTCAGGTCATGATCCCAGGGTCCTGGGATCGAGTCCCACATCGGGCTCCCTGCTCAGTGGGAAGCCTGTTTCTCCCTCTCCCACTCCCCCTGCTTGTGTTCCCTCTCTCGCTATGTCTCTCTCTGTTAAATAAATAAATAAAATCTTTAAAAAAAAAAAAATAACAAATGTTGGAAAGGATGCAGAGAAACTGAAATTCTTGTGCACTGCTGGTGAGAATGTTAATGATACGGGCGCCTGGGTGGCTCAGTCAGTTAAGTATCTGCCTTCGGCTCAGATCATGATCCCACAGTCCCGGGACTGAGCCCTGCATCGGGCTCCCTGCTCAGGGGAGAGCCTGCTTCTCTCTCTGCTCTTCGCCCTGCTCGTACTCTCTCGCTCTCAAATGGAAAAAAAAAAAAAAAAGAACGTTAAATGGTACAGCAATTAATGCACAGATTACAGTATGGTGTTTCCTGAAATATTAAACAATTTCCATATGATCCAGCAATTACAGTCCTGGGGATATATATGAAAGCAGAACTGAAACATCCTCATATGCACAAGTTTCAACCAGCATTATTCACAAGAGCCAAAAGGACACTTGGGAAGCAACCCAAGTGTCCACAGATGGATTAACTGATAAACAAAATGTGGCACATACATACACTGAAATATTGTTCAGCCTTAAAAAGTAAAGCTATTTTGACACATTCTACATGGATAGGCCTTGAAGACATTGTACTAATTAAGTCAATCACAAAAGGATGTGGGATTTTTTGACAAACCCCTATTTGCCAGGGGTTAGGGGATGAAGGGAATGAAAAGTTAACATTCAATGTGTATGGAGTTTCATTTTGTGAAGATTAAAAAAGGTTGTGGAGCTAGATGGTGATGATGGTCATACAACAATGTGAATGTATTTAATGTCAATGGATTGTACACCTTAAAATGGTTAAAATGATAAATTTTATGTATGTACATTTTACCATAATAAAAACTAATAATTTTTGTTTTTATGTAAATGAATAATTTAGATCTTATTATTTGATATACAGACACACACACACAATTTTTAGAAGAGAGAGAGAGGAAACGCACATGCATAAGGGAGGGGCAGAGGAAGAGAGAGAATCCCAGGCAGGCTCCACCCCCCAGGGCAGAGCCTGAACTGAAGTGGGGCTTAATCCCATGACCCTGAGACCATGACCTGAGCTGAAATCAAGAGTTGGATGCCCAACTGACTGAGCCACCCAGGCATACCAGGATAATATATATTTTTATTTAATTTTAGAATAGTTTTTTTTTTTTTTAAGATTTTATTTATTTATTTGAGAGAGAGAGAATGAGAGAGAGCACGAGAAGAGGGCAGAGGGAGAAGCAGACCCCCTGCTGAGCAGGGAGCCCGATGCGGGACTCGATCCCGGGACTCCAGGATCATGACCTGAGCCGAAGGCAGTCGCTTAACCAACTGAGCCACCCAGGCACCCTAGAATAGTTTTTTTTAACACCTGAGGTAAAACAGTATTCTGATGGATTCTATCACACACACACAAGATTTATGAAGACCCGTGACCCTAAACAGCTCATGTCTCTGTTTAGATAGAATAGGAAATATAAGTATAAATCATTTGATCTAAAATGAGAACAGTGGAGAGTATAAAAGATAAAGAGTTAACGTGGAATTTAAAAAGATAACTGTATCTAATTAAATGTTTCCCAAAAAGTACACTGGTGATTAGAAAGGCAAGATTTTTTAAAGATCGAACTTCCTCACATTTAACTAGTGAAAAACATCCAAGTATACAAATATCAATGCTAAGAATTATTGTCCTAGGACTTGAGAAAAAAACATATTTTGGTCTTTTCCTAATATTCTAGTTCTTAATCCCTGCTATGAAGTGACTAGGGGTCATAAACCCACTATGGACTAGAGCTACATATAAAAAACTTAAATACACAAAATCAGCTTAACAGGGGTGCCTGGGTGGCTCAGTCAGTTAAGTGTCTGCCTCTGGCTCAGGTCATGATCCCAGGGTCCTGGGATCAAGTCCCACATCAGGCTCCTTGCTCAGTGGGGAGCCTGCTTCTCCCTCTGCCTGCTGCTTGTGCCCTCTCTCTTCCTGCTTGTGCACACTCTCGCTCTCTCACACAAGAAATAAACTCTAAAAAAAAAAAAAATGGTTACAAAAACCCAGAAATCCTATTATTTCTCTAGGGTTAGATAAAGTTATAGTGCGTGTCAATAATTAAAATGATCCTATCATAACCCCTTTTTATGGGTATGTAAAGTGTCTGCTAACCCTTATCTTGTTTCTCTAAGACTCTCATGTGATAATGCTTTTTCTACAACCATTTGCCTAAGAAACTTTTAGAAAATAATTTACCATTTCCTGCAATTCTTTTTCTCATTCTTCCAGATATAATTCTCCACTCATCTGATCTAGAAATAATACTTTTTTAGCCATACACAGTCAAAATTTAACCACCATAAATTCTATGTATTTTATATATTAAAAATATACTCAGATCGAAATAAAAAGCCAGAATTTTCCATTGAAGCCCAAGGAATTTAAATCTTCCAGCTGTGGTAGCTTAATCCTGTAAGAGACACAAACTTAGGTTTGACAATATCTGTGGGATGAATCTCAGGAAGCCATGTGTTCAAAAAAATTTTGGTCTCAGGACCCCTTCAGACTTTTAAATTGTTGAGGGCCGCAAAGAGTTTTGTTTGTGATGGTTATTTACGCTGATGTCTACTATACTCAAAACTGAGAAATTGTTAAAATATTTATTTTAATTCACTTAATATAGTACCTATCAATATAAATAATTTTATGAAAACAAGTTTTAAAAATTAGTGGGAGGATTGGCACTGTTTTACATTTTTACAAATCACTTTAAGGACTAACTTAATAGAAAATAGCTGGAGTCTCATAGCTGCTTCTGCACTCAATCTTCTATGATAAATTATCCTGATTCAAGTATATGAAAAAAATCTGTACTCATAACTAGACAGAAAATAGCATATTTTAAAAGCCTTTTCAGATAATTGTGGATATCTTCCTTTGATACTACATCAAAAATTGTCAAGTGGTATCTCTGAAAGGCTAGTTAAAATGTGAAATATAAAACTGTATCAATAAACTCTTCATACTTTTTGATATTGAAATCCATGCACTTTGAATATATCTTTAACCAAGAGTGTTTTTATAACATCATGAATCAGTCCTTAAGAAAATACTGGTTCAGGGAGTTATTCAGGTCTTCCAACCCTTCACACATTTCATTATATACAATATCAAAAAAGTCACTACTAATAGTATAAGAAGTCTTTTAAGTATTATGATGCTGCTAAGCTCAAGGTAAATAACACAGATTTTCTCAAAATCTGATTTCTTTCTGGAAAGCTCAAATTTTATCAATAGTAACAAATACTGACAGCTGCTTTCCTCGAAATGACAAGTTTGCTTTGTTCCTTTTCAAGAAAATATTTGCCAAATATCCAAGTCTGAAAAACCATAGTTTGTCAGTTGCTTTTTCAAATAAAAAGTTTTTCATGGAAAAAATTGCCTAGTTCAGATGGCAACTCCATCCCAAAAGTGCTTTTCCTGTGCAGTACATATCCATTTTATCATACAAATGCAAGAGTCAGCATAATAAAATTTATACTTAAAAACATTAAGGGAAATGGGCGCGTTTTTTTTTTAAATGTGAGTGCATGGCAGTAAAGGATACAAACTACTAGATAGTCTAGTGCCACTGCTGAGATTCCTAAAAAGGTATCAGCAGTTTTACTTACCATCACTTTTGTACCATTAGTGCAAATGTTAACAAAGTAAAGGGGCATAGAATATTTTACTGTTATTATGAGAATAGTTTTGATCTCACAGATTCCCAGAGGTTCATGAAACCCATTTTGAGAACCACTGATTTATTTGTACCAACAGGTCTCCAAGATACAAGATTTGGGTACAAACTATCAATAACAGAACATCCTAAACTAGCCTCAAAGAATCACTCAAATAGCAGTTTCCAAAGAAAGAAAAAACCAGCAGGCCCAATGTGTACAGTAAAGGCTTAACCTTGCAAAGAAACGTTTGGCTTTTCCCCAGCTTCTAGGAGGTAACCTCTAAGCCCTTGAAATGTCCCGTTTGGCAAAAGTGTCTTCGTTTACCTGGGAACCTAGAGCCACAACAAATAGTCTAATAATGTGATTTATGGTAAAGGCTTTAGGCCATGCAGTATCAGCTTGACCTCTTAAGGGTTTGGAGACTATGTGAATGACCCCCAATAAAATCCCTGGACCGCAAGGCTCAGATGGAGTGGCAATACTCCTAAGTTGGCAATACTCCACGTAGGTTGTCATACACTGTTGCTAGGAGAAATAAGCACTGTCTACGTAACTCCATTGAGAGAGAACACCTGCAAGTTTTTATCTGGAACTCTCCTGGACTCTGCTCTATGGGCCTTTTCCCATTCCTGGTTTTAATCTATATCCGTTCACTGTAATAAACCATTGCCATGAATAAAAAATCTTTGCTGAGTTCTGAGTAGCAAATTACTGAACCTGAGAGTGGTCTTAGAGACCTCCCGAACGAGGTTAGCTACAATCAAACCCCTACTATATAAAAGCCAATTCCACACCTATAGTTTTCTCTACACAAGACATTCAGTTTTGCCCAGGGCCAAAATCTGGTGTGTATGTGTAGGTGTACACACGTGCAGGCTCCACAGATCTGTAACTGCCAAACTCCAAGTTAACTACCAATGCTTTCTCCAAGCAGCCTGTTAAGAGAACAGTTTCTCAACCTCTGCAATACTGACATTTCAGATGATTCTTTGTTGGGGGTGGATGTCCTGTTCATTGTAGGACATTTAGCAGTACCTTAGCCTCTATCCAATAGATGCCAATAGTATCCTTTCCCTCTCCCCAGTTATAACAATCAAAAATGTCTCCAGTCATTGTAAAATATCCCCACCATGCCACTGAGAATAACTGTTTTAGAGAAAAATCACCTAGGAAACCTGTCCTTGCCTTCTTTTTCCCCTTTTTTTAAAAGAAGGAATAAATTCCATTTTAGCTCTATCTTTTCACCTTCCTAAACTTAACTATTTGATGATGGAAAGCAACTGTCCATTCTGAGTCTTACCTGCAAACAATATTTGGAAAATAGTACTGAACTAAATTCTTCCTTCCAGGGGACTCAGTCACAGGTTTTCAATTTCAAGAGTGAAGGAAGCCTCTAGCAATGGTATTTCAGTAAAGATACATATGTATTTTCTGTACCTTATGCACATTACTGAACATCAGGGAAGGAAGACAGGCCACTGTTTCTCAACTTTGGGAGTATACTTCAAAATAACTGGAGATGCTTCTCTTTAAAAATATAGTACCAGCATCCCATTTCAGATACACCTAATCAGAATTTATTATTTATCTAGCAATTATCTGAATGCCCATCAGTTGCAAAGCATTATTATAGGTGATGGGGATACCATATTAAATAAGATATGATTCTTACCCTCTTTGAGTTTATATTCCAGCAGAGAGAGAAAGACCATGAAATGTAAACAAATAAATAGAATTACTTCAGAAAGTGCTATAGGGAAATCAAACAGTATAATGGGACCAATCTCCTGCATTCTCAACAATATTAGTAGAGATATTATCAAAGTATTGAATGTGGGGCGCCTGGGTGGCTCAGTTGGTTAAGCGACTGCCTTCGGCTCAGGTCATGATCCCAGGGTCCTGGGATCGAGTCCCACATCGGGCTCCCTGCTCAGCAGGGAGTCTGCTTCTCCCTCTGACCCTCCCCCCTCTCATGCTCTCTCTCTATCTCATTCTCTCTCAAATAAATAAATAAAAAATCTTTAAAAAAAAAAAAGTACTGAATGTGCTAGGTAAAAATGTTATTTTTGCATGCTAGTATTTAGAAAGCTTGTGACATAATTATATGCCTAAACTTGTTATGTGAGGGAGCTGGGCAAAACTGTGGCCCTTACTCTTTGGGAAATTTTAAGCTCAAGACTAAACAGGTTTCCACATAGTTTCAATTCTAACTTCCATTAGTTTAGTGAAAACATACATTAAACTCTTGAAAACTGTAGACTTGAGGGGCACCTGGGTGGCTCAGTCGTTAAGCGTCTGCCTTCGGCTCAGGTCATGATCCCGGGGTCCTGGGCTCGAGCCCCGCATCGGGCTCCCTGCGCAGCCAGGAGCCTGCTTCTCCCTCTCCCACTCCCCCTGCTTGTGTTCCCTCTCTAGCTGTGTCTCTCTCTGTCAAATAAATAAATAAATAATCTTTTTAAAAAAAAATTGTAGACTTGAATGATTTTATGAGGAAAATCATTTAATGATTTAATAAGGAAGAAAAAAGCTCCTGCGTTCATAAAACCAACTGCAGGAACTTAGTGAGAGTATCCAGGAACAAGGTCATCTCCCACAGAAATTACTCAAAGGTGAAAACATTGACAGGTTGACAATCACATGGACAGTTTCCAACAGAATTTGACAAGACTGGAGATGGGGACATATTTTTCTTTTCATTTTATACTTCTGTAAAGAACTGGTAGCATGAATTAGAATTAATAAGTTTTCTGTTCTTTAATTTTTCCTAACAAGTATAAAAGAAAACCATAAAATATAGGTTGTGTGAGTGAGAGTGTGTGTGTGGGGGGCGGGTATTCTTTCTACGGTTAAAAAAAAAGCTTTTGAATACCCAATAAAAAAAAGATCAAACACTTCTCTGTCATATCAAAATGAGTAAAAGGTAAAAGGTACAGCTTAGGTACACCAGCCTTTAAGAATAAAAGGAGAAAAAAAAAAGGTCAGATGCCCCAAGATGTTTATATATTTCAATATATACTCCATTCCATATACACAAACAGTAAGCAATCTGTTCATCCTGTAACAGTGGTTTTCAAACTGTTGTTTCACAAACTTCACAGGCCACTGGCATGGTTTCCACTCTATAAACTATGTACCACTCTGTCACAAATCCATAAATATTTTATGCCTGCAAGGAAGTAGTTACTTGGATATAAACAGCTTTTAACTGCTCAAAAGAATGAAGAAGGAATTCCAGAGAAAAAAGCAGATTTACCTTCCTTTCAGAGCCTGCGGTTTGTCACTGCCATCTCTAAAAAAGCATTCAGAACTCAGTCTTTGCAAAGTCCTTTCCCCAAGGCTCAAATCTGATGAAAGAACGCTAGACAAAAATCTTCCAATGGTTGCTCCCCACAATTCTAAGGTTCAAATCCCATAGCTTAGAACACAAGATACTCTAGGAATTGGCCCCTCCACACTTTCCCCCAGCCCGATCTCCTGCCAACCCTTCTCAACCCTCAATCAACTAATACCAGTGTGTAAGATCATAAGGCATATGAATTCCCAATTGAAAAGATGAGAGGGGGCTCACTAATCCTAATACGTATTCTTTGAAAGATACAGATGTAAGCCAAATACTAAAGGAAGCTATTCAGGATGAAAAGAAGTGACTGGAATCCATATGAAAAAATAACGCTGACAAAGATAATTAAAGATAATGGAAAAATGACAATAAAGAGGTAAATAGGGCGCCTGGGTGGCTCAGTTGGTTAAGCAACTGCCTTTGGCTCAGGTCATGATCCCAGGGTCCTTGGATTGAGTCCCAAATCCGGCTTCCCCTGCTCTGCAGGGAGCCTGCTTCTCCCTCTCCCTCTGCCTGCCACTCCCCTGCTTGTGCTCTCTCTGTCAAATAAATAAATAAAATCTTTAAAAAAAAGAGAAATTTTTTACTCTTCCCTTGATTTGAAAAGGTAATTGCATAAAACAATTATAAAATTGTACTGTTAAACTTATAACATATAAAGATGTAATATATACGACAATAAGAGTACATAAAGGAAAGAGGGAATGAAGCTACACTGGAGGAAGGAAATGACACCAGAAGGTAACTCAAATCCACAAGAAGAAACAGGGATTGGAAACGGTAAACACGTTGGTTAATACAAATGACTGTAAATATCTTTCTCCTTCCTTCTCTTCTTTAAAAGACATACATTGTTGGGGCACCCGGATGGCTCAGTCAATTAAGCACTGACTCTTAATTTTGGCTCAGGTCATGGTATCAGGGTTGTGAGATTGAGCCCCAAGTCAGCTCTGTGCTGGGCATGGAGCCTGCTTAAGATTCTCTCTCTCCCTCTCCCACTGCCCCTCCCTCCCCAACCCCCCCTCCTCAAACGTGCACATACTCTCTCTCAAAAAAATAGAAAGACATACATTGTTAAAAAATAAAAATAAAAATAAAAGACATACATTGTTTAAAGCAATAATTAAAACACTGTACTGTTGGGTTTATTATATAAATGAACATAATGTATGTAAAAATAATAGCACAAAGGAGAGTGAAGGAAATGGAGCTCTACTGGAGTATTATTAGTATCAATCTGAAGTAGACCGTGATAAAGTCTGATGGATACTGTAGTCCCTAGAACAAACACTAAGAAATGTATAATCTTAAAAAGTCAAAAAATTTAAATGGTAAAAAGAAAATACACAAGGTGATAAAAGAGGAACAGAGGAACAAAAAAAGACATGAGATGTATGAAAACCAAAAAGCAAATGGGAGATGTAAACCCAACTGTTTCAAAAATAGTATCAAATAGGAGAGGATTAAAGAGTCCATTAAAGAGACATATTTGTTGGACTGGATAAAAAGGCAATACCCAACCATATGCTATCTGCAAGAGACACTTTAAATTCAAAGGCACAAACAGGTTGAAAGGATGGAAAAAGATATAACATGTAAACAATAACATCAGAGAACTGAAGTAGCTCTATAAATATCTGACAAAATAGACTTTAAGTAAAAAAAAAAAATTACTCAAGACAAAGAGGGGTATTAAAAGCATCAATTCAACAGGAAGATATAATGAATATAAACATACCTAACAAAACAACCCAAAATAAGGGAAGCAATAAATGAAAGAAATGAAGGGGAAAAAAAGACAAACATTAATAAGAGACTTCAACACCCCCCTCAATAATGGATAGAACAAAGTAAACAAGAAATCAGCAACAACACTGAATTTAAACAACACTATTAACCAACTTGACCGCACTGACACCTAAGTCTTCCATAAGACTCTCCCCAGCAACAGGAGAATTCACATTCCTTTCAAGCATGCACAGAATATTCTCTACAATACACCATATGCTAGGCCATAAAACAAATCTCAAATTAAAAGAACTGAAATGGGGCGCCTGGGTGGCTCAGTCGGTTAAGCGACTGCCTTCAGCTCAGGTCATGATCCTGGAGTCCTGGGATCGAGTCCCGCATCGGGCTCCCTGCTCGGCGGGGAGTCTGCTTCTCCCTCTGCCTCTGCCTGCCTCTCTGCCTACTTGTGCTCTCTATCTGTCAAATAAATAAATAAAATCTTTAAAAAAAAAAAAAAAGAAGAACTGAAATGAAAATCAAAACCACAATGAGGTATCATCTCATACCAGTCAGAATGGCTAGTATCAAAAAGACAAGAAATAGCAAGTGTTGGCAAGGATGTGGAAAAAAGGGAACCCTCATGCATTACTGGTAGAAATGCAAATTGGTGCAGCCATCGTGGAAAAGAGGATGGAGGTTCCTCAAAGAATTAAAGTAGAAATACCATAGGATTCCATTACTGGTTATTTACCCCCCGCAAAAGGAAAACACTAATCTGAAAAGAAATATGCACCCCTGTGTTTATTGCTGCTTTATAATAGCCAAGATATGGAAATAACCTAAGTGTCCATTGATAGAAGAAAGGATAAAGAAGATGTGGTATATACACAACTGGAATATTACTCAGCCATAAAAAAGAATGAGATCTTGTCATTTGCAACAACACGGATTGGACCTAGAGTGTGTTATGCTAAATGAAATAAGTCAGACAGAGAAGGACAAATACTATAATTTCATTATATGTGGAATCTCAAACAAAAAACAGAAATAGATTCATGAACACAGAGAACTGGTGAATGCCAAAGGCAAAGGGAATGGAGGGGATGGGCAAAATCGGTGAAGAGGATTAAGAGGTACAAACTTCCAGTCATAAAAGAAGTCATGGAAATGAAAAATACATATAGGGAATACAGTCAATCACACTGTAATAATGTTGTATGGTGACAGATGGTGACCACACTTAACATGGTGAGCAATGAGTTATGTACTGAACTGTTAAATCACAATGCTATATACCTGAAATTAATAAAACACTATATGTCAACTATACTTGAAAAATAAAACTTTTTAAATAAAAGTATAATACATATCTTACTCATTATTCTGGTGTGGATTATAATTAAAATAACAATGTTGAATTTCTTGAGTTAAATTTTTATAAAAATTCGGGGAAGGGGTGCCTGGGTAGCTCAGTAGGCTAAGCATCCGACTGGCTCAGGTCATGATCTCAGGGACCTGGGACCCCATGTCAGGCTCCATGCTCAGTGAGGAGTCTGCTGCTTCTTCTTCCTCTGCCCCCCCCACCCCCGCTCATGTGCTTGCTCTCTCTCTTGCTCTCTCTCATATAAATAAAATCTTTTTTAAAAATGCGGGAGGGGTGCCTGGGTGGCGTAGTCGGTTAATCGTCTGCCTTCAGCTCAGGTCATGATCCCAGGGTCCTGGGATGGAGCCCTGCATTGGGCTCCCTGCTCAATGGGGAGTCTGCTTCTCCCCCTACCTCTGACCCTCCCCCTGGCTCTGCCCTCACTGGTGCTCTCTCTCTCTCTTCCCCCCTCTCAAATGAATTAAAAAAAAAAAACTTTAAAAAAATGTGGGGGGGAAGAAATGAAATGATACAAAGAATATAAAAAATGTTCCTCAATCATAATGAAATTAAATTAGAAAAAAACAAGAAATTGGGAAATCCACAAATGTCTGGATATAAAAGACACTTCTAAATAACCTATGGGTCAAAAACAAAATCTCAAGAGAATTTAGAATATTCCAAGCTGAATAAAAACAAAAACAAAACACATCAAAACTTATAGGACAGCTAACACAGTGCTTAAAGGGAAATTTATAGTTGCACATAATATCCTAGACCTTGAGTAAGCTTCCATTTTAATTAAATAAAAAAAAAAAAAAAAAAAGGCAAACTGAACCCAAATTAAGAAGGAAATAAATTATAAATATTAGAGGGGAATCAATACCATAGAAAAAAGAAAAATAGAGAAAAATCAAAACCAAAAATTGGTTTTTTGAAAAGACCAACAAAATTGAGCTAGATTCACCAGGAAAAAAAGAATGAAGACAAATTACCAAAATCAGGAATGAAAAGAGATACATCATTATCGGCCTCAGAGAAATTAAAAGTTTTATAAATGAATACTATGAACATCTTTATGCCAACAAGTTAGGTAAAATGAACAAATTCCCTAAAAGACACAAATTATCAAAACTCAAAAGAAAATTAAAAATCTGGATAGACCTGTAACAAGAAACTGAATTAGTAATTTAAAAGCTTACCACAAAGAAAAGTCCTTGCCTACATAGCTTCACAGCTGAATTCTATCAAATATTTAAAGAAGAAATAATACTAAAACCTCACAAACTCTTCTAAAAAGAGAACACTTCTTAATTCATTTTATGAGGTCAACATTACCATCATACCAAAGAATAAAGATATAAAAACTCTCAACAAAATATTAGCAAACCAAATCCAGCAATACGCAATAGGGATTATATAGTTTGACTGTTCTTAAAATATTAAACACAAGCTTATAACATGACCAGCAATTCCACTTCTATGAATCTTCCCAAAAGAAATTAAAACATGTTTATACAAAGATTTAAAATATGAATAGTCATCACAACTTTATTCATAATAGCCAGAAATCAGAATTCAAATTTCTAACTGGTGAATGGATAAAATATTGTGGTATAGCCATACAATGGATTACTAGTCAGCAATGAAGAATTAATATACATGCTACAATATGGATGACCCCAAAATGAAAGATGCCAGACAAAAATGAACATATGATTCGCTTATATAAAATGTTTAAAAAAGCTACATCATGGAGACAGACTACTAGTCAGTTATTGCCTGGGGCTGAAGATGGAATAAGGAGTGACTGCAAAATGGGTATGAAGTATTGAGATACTGTGATTTTTAATAAGAAATATATATTTGGTGTTCATCCCCCTTTTCTGGCACAGAGCTCCTAAAATTTTTGAAATTTCCTATGATGTGAGCCATAAGTGTCTTTTGTTATGTCAATTAGGTAACTTTTGGAAACTGCCTAAAGATTACCAACCAAGGTGATCAGAGGGTTGAAACTTTCAGTCCCACCCTCATCCCCACCCCTACCCCTGACTTCTGGGGAGGGGAGAAGGGCTGGAAATTGAGTTTAATCACCAATGATCAATGATTTAATCAATTGTGCCTATGTAATGAAGCCTCCACAAAAAACCAAAAGGATGGGGTTCAGAGAGCTTCTAGGTTGGTGAACACATGAAGATTTGGGGAAAGTGGCAAACCCAAAGAGCACGGAGCCTCCATGTCCCATCTTACATACCTTGCCCTATGCATCTCTTCCATTTGGCTATTACTTAGTTATATTCTTTTGTACTAAACCAGTAATCTAGTTTATAAAATGTTTCTTCGAGTTCTGTGAGCCACTCCAGTAAATTATTTGGGAACTTCTGATTTATACCCAGTCAGTCAGAAGCACCTGGATCTGTGATTGGCATCTGTAGGGAAAGAGGGCAGACAGTCTTGTAGGACTAAGCCCTTAACCTATGGGATCTGATGCTACTGCCAGGTCAACGGTGTCAAAACTGAGTTGAACTGTAGGACACCCATCAGGTGTAAAAGTGTGATGAGCATGGTAGTTAGTGTGACAATAAGGCAGCAACACACAGGAGGAGAACTGAGGTTTTTCCAAAATAGGTATCTTTTTGGGTGATGGAAATGTTCTAAAACTGGAGTGTGGTGCTGAGCGCAAAACTCCTTAAATTTATTAAAATAACTGAATTGTGCTCTTAAAACAGATGAATTTTATAGTATGTAAATTATACCTTAATAAACTGTTAAAGAGAAAAAAGGAGCTACTGGTCTAACTGGTCTAATTGCCAGCTCCCTGAATCCAGCTTGAAAGGTTGATCACCTATACAGGATCCTTACTATAGACAATACAACAGAAAATGACTGAATTATAGCTGGAGAGAACTGAATTGGGTAAAAAGGAAGATTTTCTGACAGGGTGGACATAGGAATGTGGAACCAATGAGAACTATACAAACTCAGCACATTTTAGAATCAATGTGGTTCAGAGAGAAGGCTACCTAAAGGGTGGGTCAGATTTCTGTCTCCCGGGATAATAATAAAAGGATATATTTTTTTAAAAATATTACATATAGGGGTGCCTGGGTAGCTCAGTCGGTTAAGTGGCTGCCTTAGGCTCAGGTCATGATCCTGGGGTCCTGGGATCAAGCCCCACATCGGGCTCCCTGCTCAGTAGGGAGCCTGCTTCTCCCTCTCCCTCTGCCTGCTGCTCCCCCTGCATGTGCTCTCTCTCCCTGTCAAATAAATAAATAAAATCTTTTTAAAAAAAATATTACATATACTCAGCCTTAACACAGGACAATGAAAAGGAAAATGTTTTCACTACTGTAATAAAAAAATTTCAACTCAAATGACCTTGATTTACTACTTTACACTGAAGTAAGCAATATTTTAAAAGTTATATTGTAATACAATATATGGCATACCCAAACAGAAATAAGCCTTGTTAAGGTTGAATCCTACAGTGGGTGTTGCTTACCTTGTTTGCCCACTCTGAGTATTAGAATCTTGATTAATAGGTAGTGTCCATCCAGACACCAATATATAACAGTGTGTGAGAGCAGCGAGAGAAGTGCAAAAATATGAAAAAATAAGAAATAATATATCTAAATCTCAGATGAAGGTATGATTAGGATTACAGCAGAAAAATGCTCTGAGAAAGAAAAAAGTATATTCATTTCTCTCAGTCAAAATAAGAAAAAGAGGGAAAAAAAGCAAAGTGTAGAAATAAATGTTTTGCAGTAAGAAAGAAGATCAATAAGAAAGCGTACATGGGTAGACAGACTTAGTAAATTAGGAGACACAACTACATGTTAAAATGGAGAAGACAGAAATTAAATATTAATGGATACAGAAAAGGAATGGTAAGGATTAAATAGCCTTGAAGGCGCAACTGAAGTTAAGACATCAGAAAACTGGAGTATATTCAACCTGGTTTCATTACTTCCTTCACCAATTTTTCAGTGGTCCCAGAGCTGAAACAAGAGAATAAATATTGCAGAAGTAATCCATAGGTTGACTGAGAAAGTCAAGGGAATACAGGAGTTTAAATTGTTTGGGTTAAGTGATCATTTATTGAGCAACTACTACATACTAGACACTTTATCAACATTCTCACAATTCTCAAAATTCAATGAAGATATCCCCATGCCCATTTTATTTTATTCAGAAAGTAGAAACAACCCACTATAGCAATAAAAAGAAATGAAGTTCTGATACATACTACAGTATAAATGAAACTCTAAAACCTTGTAAGTGGAAGAAGCCAGTCATAAGAGACTACGTATTTTATGATTTCATTTATATGAAGTGTCCAGAATAAGCAAATGCATAGAAACAGGCTGAGGGAAAGGTGGGCCAGGGGAGAGGGACTTAAGAGGAATGGGGTGACTGCTGGGTACAGGGGCCTCTTTCTGAGGTGACAAAAATGTAAAAAAAAAAAATTAGACTGTAGTGATAGATGCACAACCCTGTAAATTTACTTAAACAACAACAATAACAATAACAATACTGCTCTGTATATTTTAAATGGGTGTATTTTGTGGTATGTCAGTTATATCTCAAAAAAGATGTTAAAACAACCAACCAACCAAACTCAGGCTCAGATTTAGTTTCTTTGCCCAAGGTCACACAGTAAGACAGTGGTAGAGCTGCCCAGATCTCTCAAGCCAAAGTCGTTTTCAGTACAATAGTTGCTACCATTTAGCAAGTGCTAACTATGTATCTCATTTAATTCAGCAAATCTGTGAGATAGAACACTATTATCTCCCTTTTTAAGTGAGAAAACTCAAACTTAAGTGAAGTAACTGGCCAGAAGTCACAGGGGTGATAAATTAATGAACCAGAATTAAAAGTACATACTCTACCATTTCAGATATTCAATTCATTATCATAATTGTTTGCCATATGCATATACGGTGACATTCACTATTATTTACTTAACATTTTTCTTTAAGTCATTTGCTTCTCTTGCCTGACAAAGCTGCAGGAAAGAACGGACCTATAAGCTGAAAGGGTAGTGTTGGGGGTAAAGACAGGAGTAGAAAACACAGAGGATAGGATATAAGACTGACATAACAGCACTAAGGAAAGGAATTGCAGGGAAAGTTCCCACTGAGAAACAAGGCTTGCTGAGGAAAGGGTCCAGCCTGAGAAGGATGTGGGAGTAGGAAAATGGACAAGTTGCAATAGGCAGAAGACTTAAGATGAAAGGGGAGAGACTGTAAGATAGGAGTTGAGGCTCAAGAGGTTGGGTCAAAAGGACTAAAAAAAAGCAGGTGGAGGTGGAAAAGGAGACATGAAAGCTGAAAGATGGTAGAGATGGGTGACAGCTGAGGGGAAGAGGTAGGGTGTTGAAGACAACATGAAACCTACAGAATGGTTAACAGGAAAGGCTGCAAAAGAGTGAGCTGGGAGACTCCTGAATAGGCCAGAGGAAAGCGAGAATGAAGCAGGATACAGGGCTATACTCAGGAGTCTGGATGGGAAGCAAGGAAGTATCAGTCAACATCTGGTAATCAAAGTAGACAGGTCACCCACAAAAAGTCTCAAGAAAAACAGTAGTAAAAATTGTCCCATGTTTCAGAAAACACTACCCTAACAAGTACTGCTCTAATCAGGAGGTCAAGGCTTCTTAAGAGGCCAGTTTGTGGCCAAACTGTACCTGGCAGACTAGGTAAAGTAGGTTCCAACACAGCAAAGCTCAAGTTCACTGTGGGTGAGGAAGTGGGAGAATCAGTAATGAAAGAAGCTGTGGTCAGAGAAAAGAAATTCCATGTTCAAAACTGTAGCTCCAAGATGCTGAACTACAAGGTGAGCAGGTATAAAGTTCATTTGACTTCATAATAGAATCTTACAGTCCAACAGAAGTCTTAGTAGAAAATTGCTAGTAGAAAAGAAAATACAAACAGGTTGATTAGTGACATTTCAAAAAAGCAATAATTCCATAGCCAAAACATAAGAGCTTCTAAAATCAATAATGCACCAAGACATCCAAAATAATCCATGTGTTACCAACCATCTATAATAGTTAAGCAGTCAGTATATCTAAGCTTAAGTGAAGGTGATATATAGAAATTCAGCTTTATGGTAAAAGATAAGCTGAAGGATAATTTGTTTTACTAATAAATTCTGTACTTAAAACAATTTACCACAAGTTTCATTAAAACAGAGAAGTTGCTCATTATTAAATGAGTGGATTAAACCATTATTTAACATATACACAGTCTTCCAGAACATTTCTATAGCACATCTATACTGTATTTCATTTACATCTCTTGTTTCTAAATTGGGAAATATTCCAATCAGGTTCCTTCTCACTGTCCCTGCTACAGTATCAAATGAGAAGGTCTGAAAGGTTATAGTCCCTTGGCCTCATCTACTGAAGTCTCTTGATTCCAGTTATCTTCACTATATGAATCATTCAAGCTCTCATGGACATGCTAGTTTCTAACTACCTGCCTATACCCTGGATTAGGCTACTTACTGGATCTACCTGACAAACACTACACTTGCTATTCTAATCTATTCACCTGGCTTCAACTCCACTACTCACTCCTGGTGCTACAGGTTGCTTTTACATCCCTTAAAAGCCAGCTGTTTTTAATCCTCAAGTTCAACTCCTTTTCTTCAGGATGTGATTGTCGCTTGCCTAGCTCTTTTTAGTTCTCCCAAGGACACTCTCCTCACTCTTGGCATGACCCAGTGTGACACTCTGGAACTACACACACTGACTAGTATAAGCTTTCAAAAAGTGGAGGAAGCCTATCACCATTCAGAGAACTAATCAAAATAGAAGGCTCTTGTTTACCTATTTACACACACACATACATAGTCTTTCAAAGTCCTGTTTGAACCTTTTTCCTAATTTACACTAATAAGAAAACAATACTAACAGCAGGTAGGTTCTTTCTGACTTTCACCATTTCTAATCAGAAAGTTCCCTCAAAAGGAAAAAAGAAAACATATAATATTTATTTAAAAACAAAACAAAACAAAAAACAACAAAAAAAAACCTTAGTTAACGAAAGGAGAAGTTTAACAATATAATCTGCATCAGGACTAAGATCTGCAGTTCTCCTAAATAAAGCATTCTCTTCTTTCTTGGTGGTAGAGATTAACAAAAAATACCCACATGTAACACAAACCTACCAAAATGCACTTGTACTTTTTGCTCCTCTAAAAGGATATTTTATATAGGCTGTATATGGCTCTTATCCACCGGGGAGGAGAGAGAACAAGATTACAAATGAACATGGGTAAATAAAATCCCATTAAAATAAACTTCAAGGACCCCGAACTCCACCATTGGGTTCAATCAGCCATTTCTCCCTTGATGCTCTCAAAGCACACATAAGATAATTGCCCTTATCTAATTCCATCTTATCCCATACTAGAAGACAGAGACCATGTTTTAGACACATGTATATCCCTAATATGGAGAACCAGCAGGTAGCAGGCATACAAATGTTTGTTATATAATAAAATAATCAGGATGTTAATTATAATCATTTCCATGAAAATTTTTACAAAGAAAACACAGTATTTATGTGTAAGGCCTGGAAGTTAACAGCTGAAGACTAACTTACCATATAAATGAGTTTTAAAATATAAAATAGTACAAACCAAGGGCAATGGATCCCAAAACAAATTTTGGAATAATAAGCTAAGGAATTATACTGATTAAAGTAACAATGGATATTATAATAGATAAATCCCAAAGTGTGACATAATAGTTTATTTTTATTTCATGCTTACATGAAGTCCAAAAATCCATCTTAATGATCAGCTGTGGGCATGAAGAGGCTGGAGATGACCCAGGCTGACAGAAGTTCAGCTCTCTTGGACCCATCATTTCCAAAGTTGCTTTTGGCAGACAACACCCAGCCAGCAGGAGAGAGGAGAAGAGAGAAGAGAGGATTGTTCAAGGAAAGTTTGTATTTGCCAGGGCTGAAGAAACACTCAACACTTCTGCTTAATTTCTTATGGCCAGATCTCAATCATATGGCCATCCCCAAATGCAAGAGGGGCTGGAAAATATAAGTTAGTTGGGATCCAAGAAAAAAGTAAACAAGCTTGGTGAAGAGCAAACCACTCTTTACCTTAAGAGGTTTTAAAATACAGATATTCTGGGACACTACCCCAGGTTATCCTCATTCAGCATGTCTAATAGGACCCAAAAATCCTGTATTAAATCTGGCCAACTGATTTTGATTCCCAACTTAGGAATTACTGGCTCAGGAAGTAAAGAAATTGGGGAAAATATGAAAAACATTTCCATGGAAAGTTTATAACAATGTGCTAGATAAAAAGAAAGTTAAATAAAAGGTGATGAAAAAATTGAGCCTTTGTGCCTAGGAGAACATAATATAGGTAGAACTTGGGAAATTCTTTCCTCCTCTGGCCTGTGATAGTAGTCTATCCTGGCTCTCTTCCTAACTCTGGTAGCTTCACAGGCTTCCTTTCCTCCACCCATTCCATATTCCCCATTATATTCTCCTTGGCCATGAACTTTTCTCACTAAAAGACCTCATTCACCTCAATTACCATTGAAAACACTTTTCTCTGAACCCAGCCTCTCATTTAACTGCCTCCTATGACAACTTTTCCAATTAAATGTCCCACTAGGACCTCAATATATCCAAAACTGAATTCATCTCACCCTCAAGTAAACTCCTCTGCTTGCATGCCCTATCCACCTAGGCCCCCTAGTCAAAATTCTATAAATCACTGACAAATTGTACTCCATAATTAAAAGTTTTGCCCTTCAAAGAATACTAACAAGAAAGTAGAAATGGGAGAAATTGGAGATATTTTTTGCAAATCACGTATCTGATAAGGGACTGGTATCTAAAATATATAAAGCACTACAACCCAATAATAAAAAGACAACTAGCCCAACTTTTAAAACTGTGCAAAGGATCGGATGAAAAGATGCTCAACATTATTAGCCATCAGGGAAATGCAAATCAAAACCACAAGGACATACCACTTTACACCAACCAGGATGACAATAATGAATACAAGATAGTGTTATTGAAGATGTGGAGAAACTGGAACTTTCATGTACTGCTAGTGGGGATGTAAAATGGTACAGCCACTCTGGAAAACGGATTGGCAGTTCCTTAAAATTAAGGCTAAATACAGAGTTTCCATATGACCCAACTAGTCCACTCCTAAGTACCCAAGAGAAATGAAAACTTATGTCTACACAAAACCTTGTACACAAATGTTCGTAGCAGCATTATTCATACTAGCCAAAAAGTGAAAATAATCCAAATCCTATCAACTGTTGAATGGATAGATAAAATGTGGTATGATTCAATGTAATATTATTCAGCAATAAAAATACTGATACATGCTACAGTACAGATGAGCCTTGCAAACATGCTACATAAAATAGGCAAATATATAGAAACAAAAAGTAAATTAGTACTTGTTTAGGGCTAGGAATGATGGGGATGGGGGGAATGATAGTTTAGGGGTAAGAGGTTTCTTTTCAGCATTATAAAATGATCTAAAATTGACTGAGGTGATACTTACACAGCTCTGTGAAATACTAAAACTCATTGAACTGTATAACTTAAATTGGCGTGTGAATTATGTCACAGCAAAGTCTTTTAAAAAAGAAAAAGCTACCAAACTTTTAAATCCAGAAACTGATACAAGAGAAAAGGCTGCCTCTCCAGACTAATTTATACTTCTTATTATAAGATACAAAGTTTCGGGGGAGGGGGGTGGCTGGTACCTTAGATAACAAGACATAAAGTTAAATGTAGTACTGAACCATAATAACTCTCCAGGCTCTGGAACAAGTATATGTTTCATAAGCAACTGCTCCCTGATTTTCCTTTTTAAATATTTTAACTGTCCTATGCTGTATGTTTTAACATTATCTGTGGCCTCAAATCCTTAGGAGTAGAAAAGATACACCTTTAAGTTTATAATAAATAAATAAGTAAACCATCACTAATTAAGAATTTGAACTTAAATTTACTAGGCAAAATGAACTTTCCACTAAAGCTGTGGGAGTAGTAATTCTATTCAGATTTAGTTTTGCATGCCAATCAGTATACACACAGAAGAATCCTTTTTTAAATAAATCAGTATCACATAAGGAAGGTGGATAAATCACTTAACTAAGAACTGGGACTGGAGAGTAGGAGTAGAAATTAAACTTGAAGTACTTGAGGACTTTAATCATTATGTACAATGTACTGTTATACTTTAAAACATTACTGGTTTAAGAAACTGAAGATTTCATTAATTTTTGCTTTGAATGAGAAGTACTGTATAACTCTGTGATTCAGTATCACTGTGTGTGTTTAATGTGAATTGTCCACAGAATACACTGTCCAGAACAAAAAAACTTAACCCCAAACTATTCTCTCCAGGAACAAAACTTTCTCCAGGAGCATCTCACTTCAACCCAGGTAGAGTGCATTCACCGAATATAAATTTTACATTAGACTGGAAAATAAAAAGGAATTAAGATAAAATGCTAGAAAACATAATATAACCCAAATCTAACTACTTGAATTATCAATGTTTAATTGTATTTTCATATTTAATTTACCCTAGTGGGACTATTCAGCAAGAAAACTGTCAACTGTCGTATCAATGTAAGACACTTAGTTGTACACTTAAATGAGCCATTAATATAGCTATGACGATCCTTTAAAGACGTACTCATTTCCACTCAAACTTCTGCCTAGTACTTAAAGCACGTGACTTGCACTAAAATGTTTTACGTATGTTCTGAATTATAGCAGTAACCCCCTAACTGGTCTCGGGTGTTCCTGTTTGTCTTCTGTAATTCACTCTTCTAAAACTTACAATGTAGTGGTTATTTAACTTTTGGGTGTCATGGGCTCAGAGGATCTAATAGAAGTTATGAAGCCTCTTCAGTACATGTATGCACATTCCTCCAAAAAACCCTTCACAGACCCTAGATTAAGAAACCCACCTATGACAACTTCCCAACACTTCTAATCAAGTCCAAACTTCCTAGTCTTATATTCAAAGTAATTCAAAATGTAGTCACTGTTAATTAGCTAATCTATCTCCTATCCTTTGAAACTACACACACCAATGGGGTCTATCTCCTCACTACAGCATAGATACATCATTCTTTTTTGGCTTGCCTTCTATTCCTCTCTTGTTGCTTTCCTGCACAACTGTTTGCTTTCAACAAATCCTTCCTGTGAACCTCAAATAATTCCCGTGCCATGAAAGTTTCCCTCTGCCTACAATCAGATCATCTATTCCTTTCTGAATTCTGAAGCATGTTATACACATCTTTTATGTTCTACTTTACATGTTCTGCACTGTATTATACAAGGCATCAAAAAAAATCAGTAAACACAAGACACACTTATTTTTTAACTATGTTAAGCATATTTCCAAATAATATGCTCCACATGTTTTCCTTCAACCTCTATAAACCTTTTCAGATGAAGTGTATCAGATATTGTGCATTTATGTATCTTTTGCCTTTTCCTAGCCAGTAAGATTTTTAAGGACAAAGATAGTGACTACTGTACCCTTGTGTGGCCCACAGTCTCCAACACAAAGGAAGGGAACACTCAATACAGAATACTTGAATATCTGAGCATAAATGTTTTTCAGGCATTTTGTATATTCTGTATTCCTAATTATAAGATTTTTCAAGGATCATCTATTGTTTTTCTACTGAAAAGTCAAATAATGCTCTACCCTTAATGGATACTTGATCAAGTGAGAGCTTACTAACTACCCAAAATAGCAGTCAAATTATTCTCATCCATTCATTATCTACTTATTGATATATGCCCAACCCTGTTCCAAAAAAAAACAAAAACAAAACAAAACTTCCAACATATCAAGAATCCTTACCTAATGACCATTAACCCAGAAGAGAACACAAAGACAGCTCCTACACAAAAACAGTAATCCAAATGTAAAATCTACTATCCTTTAGTACTACTGCGAAGTCTAACTCCAGTTTTAAAACCAACTCAGAAAATAGAAACAAACATCCCAGATTATACATTTGCACACTACAAGAAGCAATAAAACAGCATAAAAGTGTAGGAACTTTCTTTAGAAGAAACTCAAACACGATATAAGGTTTATGACCAACTGATTAACTGATTCATGCTACATGAATGGATGAACCTTAACAAGATTACACTAAGTGAAAGAAGTCAAACATAAAAAGTCACATACTGTAGAATTCCATTTATATGAATATCCAGAATAGGCAAATTCATAGAGACAGAGAGTAGATTAGTGCTCACCAGGGACTGGCGCGGGGGGTGGGGGGGGGGAGGGAAATGGGAGTGACTGCTAATTGCTTTTTCAAAGGATAGAAATGTTTTGGAATTACATAGTGGTGATGGTTGCACAACTTTGTGAATATACCAAAAACTACCGAATTGCACACTTTTCTGGAGGTTTTACCAAATGATTTTTTTTTTAATTGAAGTGTAGTTGACACACAATGTTACACTGGTTTCAGGTATGCAACATAGCAATTCAACAACTCTACTCATTATGCTACTATCTCAAGTGTAGCTACCATCTGTCACCATACACTGCTATTACAATACCACTGACTATATTCCTTATGCCAAAACAAAATCCCTGTAATTTATTCATTCCATAACTGGAAGCTTGTATTCCCCTCCTTCCTTCATCCCTGTTTGCCCATCCCCCACTCCTCTCCCCTCAGGCAACCACCAGTTATTTATGGGACTGTCTCAGCTTTTTTTGTTTGGTTGTTTTGGGTTTTTTTTAGATTTCACATGTAAATGAAATCATATGGTATTTGTCTTTTACTGACTTATTTTACTTAGCATAATGCCCTCTAAGGTATATCCATGTTGTAGTAAATGGCAAGATCTTCTTTTTCATGGCTGACTAATATTCCTGTGTGTGTGTGTGTGTGTGTGTGTGTGTGTGTGTGTGTGACATCTTTACCCATCTACTGATAGACACTTAGGTTGCTTCTAAATCTTGGCTATTGTAAATAATGCTGCAATTAATACAGGGGTGCATATACCCTTTTGAATTGGTGTTTTCATTTTCTTTGGGTAAACATCCAGTAGAATTACTGGATGCTATGGTTTTTCTATTTTTAATTTTTTGAGGAACCTCTACACTGTTTCCCACAGTTGCTGCACCAATTTGCATTCCCACCAAGAGTGCACCAGGGTTCCTTTTTCTCCACATCCTCACCAATACCTGTTATTTCTTTTCCTTTTGATTCTAGCCATTCTGACAGGTGTTAGCTGATATCTCACGTGTTTTTGATTTGTATTTCCCTGATGATAAGTGTTGTTGAGCATCTTTTCATTGTCTGTTGGCCATCTGTTATGTCTTATTTGGAAAAATGTCCTCTGTCCATTTTTTAATCAGATTATTATCACCCCCACAAGTGCTGAGTTGTGTAAGTTCTTCATATATTTTAGATATTAACTCCTTACCAGATATATCACTTGAAAATATCTTCTCCCACTCAGTAGGTTGCCTTTTTGTTTCGTTGATGGTTTCCTTCACTGTGCAAAAGCTTTCTGTTTTGGAGTAATCCCAATTGTTTACTCTTGCTTTTGTTTCCCTTACTCGCAGAGACACTTTTAGAAAAATGCTGCCAAGGTCAATGTCAAAGATACTACCACCTATGTTTTCTTCTAGTTTTATGGCTTCAGGTCTCACATTTAGGTCTTTAATCTATCGAGCTTATTTTGTGTATTGTGTTAGAAGTGGTCCAGTTTCACTCTTTTACATGTAGTTATCTAGTTTTTCCAGCACCATTTATTGAAGAGATTGTCTTTTCCCCATTATATATTCTTGCCTCCTTTGTCATACATTAATTGACCAAATAAGCATGCGTTTATTTCTGGGCTCTCTATTCTATTCCATTAATCTATTATTCCATTAATCTATACGTCTACTTTTGTGCTAGTACCACACTGTTTTGATTATTACAGCTTTGTAGTATATCTTGAAATCTGGGATTGTGATATCTCTAGCTTTGTTCTTCTTTCTTAAGTTTGCTTTGGCTTGAATTGTACACTTTAAAGATGACTTTTATGGAATATAAATTATATCTCAATTTTTTTAAGTTTATGACCATTTTGACTATTTTATCTGAAAGAAAACTGTTCTTTTAAGATAGGAATCTTGGGGCGTCTGGGTGGCTCTGTTGGTTAGGCATCTGACTCTTGATTTCAGCTCAGGATCGAGCCCTGTGTGGAGCTCAGCAGGGAGTCTGCTTGAGATTCTTTCCCTCTGCACCTCCCCCCATTCAAGTGTGATCTCTCTCTCACTCTCTCAAATAAATAAATCTCTTAAAAAAATAAATAAAATAGAGATCTTATTTTGTAGTTTGTTTTCTGAAGCTGAGCTAAACTTGTGATTACAAATTGGTCCCCTGCCAACCCCTATGTAAAACTACAGCTTTAAATTTTAATCAATGCTAACTACTAACTTGCCAATATTTATAGAAAGATTTCTCATAAGTATCTGGATCTCTAACTTCCTAAAGAAAACTGGAGTTCTAAAAATACTAGGCACACCTGCACAGCAACAATGTCCTGGAGCTAAGCAGCAACTACCATACCTGCTCCTATCTGCCATGATCGCCATCACTCCCTACTGTCTTCTAGATACTAAAGCCAAGTACCAGTTGCCATTTAGCTTCCCAGTTGTGAGTTTGTTACCTTACACATCCTAAACAAATAAGTCTTCTCCTTCTTATCAGGGCATACTATGAATCACTGCTGATAAATTAAAATGTAATTATGCAACTGGCCAAAAGGTACAAATTTCCACCTATAAGTTCCAGGGATCTAATGTACAGCATGGTAAACTATAATTAACAATACTGTATTATACATATATACATGTCAAAATTGTTAAGAAAGTAGATATTAAATGTTATCTACACACACACAGACACACACAAGTAATTGTGTGCGGGGACGGTAGTGTCAACTAACCTTTTTTTTTTTTAAGATTTTATTTATTTATTTTAGAGACAGAGAAAGAGAGAGCCTGCGTGCAGGTGAGCTGGGGGAGGAGCTGAAGGAGAGGCACAAGAAGACCCTGCGCTGAGCACAGAGCCTGATGTGGGGCTCAATCAATGAGCCTGACATCAGGACCTGACCGAAATCAAGAGTCAGACACTTAACCGACTAAGCCACCCAGGCACCCCTGGTAGTGTCAACTAATCTTATTGTGGTAATCATTTTGCTTTATATACATGTATCAAATCATCACCCTGTATACCTTATACTTACATGTTATATGTCAATAATATCTCAATAAAACTAGAAATAGAATTTTAAAATTTAAATGTAGTCATATACAATTACATTTTTATTAAACGCAAAGATAAAAATCTGCACGAAATACCTATTGAATAAAATCCTGCAACTGTCAGAGATTCATGCTGTATAAACACTTTAATGTGGGGGTAAAAAAATTGAGGGAAAAGTTCAAGTTTCTAGTCCTACAAATAGAAAGCAAATTCTTTTCACCTCATTTACAATTAAAAATTATTTTCATCTATTAACAAAAAGCAGTGCACTAGTCCGAGTCCTTGTCCATGTATTCTCAAGTTTACAGGTGACATTTCACATATTATCACTACATTGAGTATTAATAGATACTATATAAAACCAGAGAAGCATCACAAATACTTCATAATTGCAATCCATGAATGCAAAGGTGCAATTAGATTTTATGTCCAACTGAAAACTCAATCCTGTTCTTACCCCCGTATCAGGTGTTGCCACAGAAAGGGGGAAAGCTGTCCTATCCAGATTATTTACTGGATATGAAAACAAATTGCTTTATTTACTCACTGATTTTATGTTTAAACCATCTAGAACCCACCTGATGCTTAAGTGCACAAAGAACAATTCCTACCCATTAATAGGTTCTAGCTGTATTTTCAGAACTAAAAGAAAACAAAACACAAGGTGAATATGACAGTAACAGAAAAAAGTAGCCTGAACTATTTCCTATTCCAAGTGTAAATGAGGATTGAGTTAAATGCTACATCAAGAACCTTCCAGCTTTAAAATTCTGTGTATTTATCCACATTTTCTCTTCCTTTTCTCCAGATAAAATAATTCACCTAGCTGAACTGCTTTTCCTGTAGGTGGAAAAGGTTAAGATAGTATCTGTATTCCATTTCATTTTTATCATCATTTCTAATAGCCCATAAAATATCAACCCACAAGATGACTTCTAAAAGCAGCTATTCCCTTTGAAATAGGCAAACCAAACTCATTTCTCAAAATCTTCCAAAAGAGAGACCAGATGAGTCAACTGCTTAGTGGTTTAGACGTAAACTTCAATGTTCTTCCCTCTCTGAGCCACGCCACTTAACTTGCCCCAAGTATCCTTAAGTTTACAGGTGACATTTTACATATCAACACAACCACTGAGTATTAATAGATATTATATAAAATTGGAGTAGCATCACAACTGCTTTATAATTGCAATTCCTAAATACACAAATGCAAAGGTGCAATTGGATTTTATGTCCAACTGAAACCATCATCTTGCTTAAACCTGACGGTGAATAAAATGGGATGGTCTCCAAAAAGTTCACCAAATTCTTAATGCACACTATGATCCAAATTGCAAAAATAACTTTTTCAAAAGTGTAGGACTAGAAACAAAACAAAAATCAATCACTACCTCAACTATGACTTATGGAAGCACAAGGTGCCATTAGATTGATAAAGATTAGAGAATCTACATCTTGAGTTTTACACCTTTAAAAGTATAATGTGAGTTGACTATACAGGAATTAGCAGGAATTAGTTACGTTTTACCTGTTGTTTAACAGTCATGTCCCACAGAACTTTCTGATGATAAAAATGTTCTGTATTTGTGCTGTCCGATACCATAGTCAATAACCACATGTGGCTACCAAGCACTTGAATTGTTGCTAGCAAGTCTAAGTGAACTTTTTATTTAATTTTAATTATTAAAATTTAAATTGCCACATGTAGGCTAGTGGCTATCACATTGAACAATGTAGTTCTATCATTTGAAATACAATGTATAAACTTCACTGAACAGTAGTTTTTCAAAAGTATCATTCCTGAGGATGTTAACACCAGCTAAAACCTTCCTGATAACTAATGATACACAAGTTAAGCCAACGGCTTAAACATCAAATAAACAAAATAAAATTCACTTATGAAATGAGAACTGACGATACCAAGATTCAGAATTTAAGGGACAATATGCACTAAGAGACAATATTAAAAAAGACATCTCAAGTTTTTCCCCATTGTTTCTACAAAAGGGGTACTCACTTTAAGAATAGTTTCCCAATATATGCAAGTTACTTCCCCTTCAAATCTGCCCAGTATCTTCTGTTCAAAAAGAACAAATGGCAAAAATAAATTCTCAGCACTATTACGTCTACTGCCACTCGGTAAATTTCACACGTTGACTTCCCTTTCCTTAAAGAAGAGATAAAATGTTTGGAAGCCTCTGCATCTCCTGAAAGCCTTGTTATCCATCTTTCCACGTATTCAGACGTACAAATCATTCTGACATAGTTGCGATTTCGTCCCTAGACACAATTATTTTCAGTCCAAAAAAGCCACTACTCTTTTCGGCACTTCAGGTATTCTTTGACCAGCTCTTCCTAAGTCAAGAAAAGTAACCAAGATGGTGCACAAGATGTCAAAACAAGTCTGAGAACTTGCAGGTTGAATAGCCTCGAAGCAGAATCAACCGCCTTTAACCCCGAGAGTGTGTGCCTCGAACTATCCGACGAAGCAAACAGGCGAGCAAGGTCGTGACCTAAGGTCACGGCCGCAAGCACCGCTCCCGCCCGGCAGCGGGAAGCCACCTGTTAGGCCCGAGGCTCACCTGGCAGGAGAGAGGAGGCGCATACCCGGCAGTGAGCCGGGCGCGGACGCCTAGGCGACCAGCGTGGGACCCGCCCCTCACGCGGCGGCGACCGGAGACGGCAGCGAGCCCCCCAGCTGCACGTGGGCTTCACCCGGCCGGTGCTTCGCTGACAGGCGGGTCGCCCGCGGTCTCCGGCGGGGCCTCCGCGCGCCAGTCCCCGGGGCGGCACCCTGCCTCCCTCGCACCCACCCAGCCGAGTGGGCGCACAGGCGGCCCACACCGCTGGCCCGCCGCCCTCCCTTCCTTCCTCCCGGGTCGGCGCGATCCCGCCCCGCCGCTCCTCACCTACCTGGTCACGGAGTTTGAGGAACGCCATGGCGGTCGCCTCCACCGCCGCCCCGGCCCACCGCTTCCGCCCCCGTAGCTTCGGCCGCTGCCCGGGGCCGGCAGGTCGGCGGCCGGCTGCGATGAGGAGTCCGCGGGCAGGGGGCGGTGCCGCCTCCCGGGCCGCCAGCCGCCGCTACCGAGAGGTGAGGAGCCTGGTCGGTCCCGCCTCCTCCTCTGAGTAGTCCCCCGCCCTCTTTCCTTTCTTTCTCTTTCTCTCAGCTGCCTCCACACGCTGCCGCTGCCACAGCCGCCGCCGCCGCAGCCGCCGCCTCCTCACGCCCCCTTCCCGAAATACCCTGGCAGCCCCCGCGGCCGCGCCGTTCCAGCCCGCGGCAGCGGCGGCATCCAAACTCCACTCCACAATATTACCACCACCGCCCGCCGCGATTGGCGGCCGCGCGGGGGAGAGGCCAGAGTAAGCCGAGCGCCCATTGGCCACGCCACCGCGCTCGTTCGTGCCCCCTCCCACCTCCTGGAGAGGGAGGGGGCGGAGAGAAGGAAGCTGCGAGGGGTGGGCTGCGAGCTACTGCGTGCGGGGCGGGGGAGGTGGGAGGGCAGCGGAGCCGAGCAGGGGGAGGGGTGGCCAGGTACTCCTGGGCGCGCGCCCGGGGCGCGGTAGGCGGAGCCCGGGCTGGAGGTGGGGGGCATCTGTAAGCGGGGTAACGGCCCTGGGTTCGCACGTGGAGGTGGAGTGTGGACTCTCCCCAAAGCTGGAGGAGGATGAAGGAACTGGGTGAGGGGCCGGAAGGGGTGTGAGAGGTGGGCACCTGGGGGCTGCTGCCTCCCTAGCAGCGGCAAGGGGAGAGGGGCGAACCCGACGCGCACGTGGAGGGAGAGTGAGAATGCGCCCCTGGGCTTGGGGAGGATGAAGGAGCCGAGGGAGTAGGGGGAGAGGCGGTCACCGGGAGGCTGCTGCCCTCCCGGGGGCTGTGGGCAAGGCTAGAAGGAGGGGGCTATGGGGGAGCGTGAACTGCCCGGGTCTCGCGCGTCAAGGGAGAGTGAGCGCTCCTCCCCAGCACACGCCCCTCGGGACTTGGTTGGACTAGTCACCGCGGGGTGTGAGGGGTGACGCGTAGGGGCTGCTGCCGTCCCGGGGGCAGCAACCAGGCCGGGGGACCGGGGGGCGGGGGAGGGGAGGGGAGGGGCGCGAAGCTGCACTCGGGGCGGAACGGCGGCATCTTTGCAGCCAAACAGGTTGTGGACGCCGGAGTCTTTCTCTGCCTGTAGTCCCAATCCGAAGCAAGGCTGCGATTCTCCAAAATCCTCCTGCCCGACTTGCATTTTTTTTCCCCTTTCTTCTTTCGCATCTGAAGGGTTTTGCCTCCCACTCTAGAGAAATCAATTTAAAAAATAAAAGATGTGCTGGATTTCCAATAAATAGCATCCTTGGATGGAGAAGAAGAAAAATGATTCCCTCACTCTGCCACACACACCCCCATGCCACCCCACAGTTCTGAAACGGCTTTTCTTTCTAAGGCAGCCGCACACTGTTACCATTCCAGGCTTGTGTGGGAGAAGGCTGTTGTGCGCCCGTGTCTGTCCGCCTGGGCGGCTCCAGCCCCTGGTTAATAAAAGGTACAGACGGTTAGAGCACAAATGTGTGACGTCAGGCTCGGTTTTAAAAAGTCCCCTTTTCCCTACATCAATTGTGTCTCTTGGGACAGACTTTATTTAGAGGATCGATTTGAGTCTAATGGCAGTCAGGAGAAAAGGGGATCTGTGCCAGGACTGTCAGTTTATTATAATGCTGTGCTTAAAACAAAAAGCTTATCTTTTAGCCCCATAAAAAAATGAAAATATCAGAGTGCAAAATGAAAAACACTGCTGATTAATAGTATCCTTCCAATATTCTTTGACATATCAATGCCTTGATTCCGTAGAAACAATTTCTTATCTGAAATTAACAATCCTCATCATAAATTATGTTTTCTACTTGAAATGGAAAGATTCTCGTAACAGGTACAATCATGCTGAGGCTAAAAAGGAAGCTAAACTAGTCTTGCTCTGCATTATCTTCAGTACCTCACTCCACTTTACTTCAACTTCAGCAGATATTTGTCATCTAGCCTCTCCTTGTCGATTCAGTGAGGTTGAATGAGTTAAGTTGTGAAAGCTTTTGAGTTCTCCAAAACAAAGGTGTTGTGATAATATTGCTTGAGTACTTTGTGATTACCAGTCACCTTTATAAATAATTAGCCATGTGCTATATCCAATATAGAGTTCTATCTTAGTCAAGGCGTGCAGGAATTTACCCTCATTTGTACATGAACCTGTTAAGTACTGGATGTCTAGCCAGGAATTAATACACCCCCTTATCCCCCACTCCACCCCCAATAATATCTTCTCGAGGTTAAAGTTCTAAAGTTTAAAAGCACAACAGGAACTTGATTCAGAACATGGCAAAGATTAACTTTTGGAGAAAACACAAGTGCATTTGAGAGAATTAATTTAAATTGTGGACCTGTGTGCATTTTAATAGGTTTTATGATTGAGCTAATGAAACTTTTCAGGGCTCTTCTGAAAATCCTAATTAACAATAATTAATGAAAATATTTTATAATGCACCATCTCTGACAACCTTGCAAATAGTAAGCTCTGAACTCTCCTGGTAGGGAATGCTTAATACCTAGCTCAGTTCTCACCCTTCTCCATCCTGAACAACATGTAACTTGGGTCTTGATTTCATGATTTGTAAAAACTAAGCTCAACATTACCTGGCCCACTCATCTCACACAATCAAATAAGATAATGACATGAAAGGCTGTGGGAACTCTGAAGGACCATTCAAATATAATGTTATTACAGCTACATCTCCATAGCTGGAGAGGGGATAACAATCATTCTGGAATAAAAAACCTACATAATCGAGCAGTGAAATGAAATAAGATTCATAGGGTGCCTGGGTGGCTCGGTCGGTTAAGCGACTGCCTTCGGCTCAGGTCATGATCCTGGAGTCCTGGCATCGAGTCCCACATCGGGCTCCCTGCTCAGCAGGGGGTCTGCTTCTCCCTCTGCCCTCTTCCCTCTCGTGCTCTCTGTCTCTCATTCTCTCTCTCTCTCAAATAAATAAATAAAATCTTTAAAAAAAAAAAAAAGAAAGATTCATATTCAAATTCTGATAAAATCTTTCAAAATCTTTATTATAAGGTTATTCCTCCCTATTATAAAATATTCATATATTAAAGGAATCTATAGTGTTGAAGAGTCCCATATCATCAGAGCTAATGAGGCCAGGAACTTGAATGGTGTTTGTTATCTCTCTCCCACCCATCCCCCACCTCCTCCCCCTCCCACCTTTTCTAAATGTCATTTTCATTCTCTCTTACTACAGCCAGCAGCTCTACTTATATTTTAAGTACTCTGCTGTCATAAAGGAAACCAAATTTTAAGTCTCAGGGAATGACTAATCAGTTGGGTTAGACTCATCTGACCATGCCTTGGCCAGTCATTACAACCAAAGAAGCAAGGTCTTAGAACTGGTAACAGCTTCCATTCAGAATTCATGTCTAAAATGGTAGGAGGAAAGATGTCATACAGATGTGATCACTGGGGAAATTGCTATGAGCTAGGCAACCACACTAAATTTTATTTAGTATGCTGCTATGTGTTGGGCACTTGGCACCTTAAGTGCTTCACCTCATTTAAGTTTTTCCATAATCTCAGTAATCTCTTTGTGTTGGGAAACTGGGCCCCAGAGAAGTGTACCCAGAGTTACCTATCTAACTAATGTCAGGGCCCAAATGCATGAGAACCTTGAAAGCCAGGAGAGTAACTAATGTGGTAGGAAATACACCATTGATCACTTTTGAGCCAGATAATCTTTATATTATAAAAATGATTTTTAAGAAGAGACTGAAATACATGGAAAATGCATATAATAAACTGCTAAAGCAGCAAATATAAGTTCAGAAACCTGGAGGATAGAAATAGAAGACCCAATGTACATCTAAAAGAGTTTCTAGAGAAGAGAAAATAGAGTCATAGGCAATATCCAAAGAAATAATATGTGAGAATTTTTCAGACCTGAAGAAAAACATGAGTTATCAAATCAAAGGAAAATGCTGAGGCTCAAGCAGAATAAATTTTTAAAACTGAGACCTGTACATAGTAGTGAAATTACAGAGTACCAAATGCAATAGGAAAATGTTAAAAGTTACCACTGAGAAAAATCAAAGTATCCTAAAAGGAATGACAGTCTTTTTGACAGGAAAGGTGTCCTTTTGACAGGAATGACCTGTCAGCAGATTTATAAGCAACAATAGGTGACAGAGACAATGGAAAGTATCTTCAAAGTATTGAGAGTTCATAACAGAGAAACTAGAATTCTATACCTAGCTACACTATCTTTCAGGAGGAAGAACAAAATAACATTTTTAAATTTAATATTCATAGGTGTTCGTTGAAAGACGTACTAAAGAATTTGCTCCAATAAGAAAAAAGCTGAACCCAAAAGGAATAAGTGAGATGGGAGAAGGAAGGATAAACAAATAAATTAGCAAATATCTCAGCTAATCTAAATCAGTAATATTTTTTACATACCATATTTTGGGAGATTAAAACCAGGTGAAATTAAAATATTAGCCCCTAATGGGGCACCTGGGTGACTCAGTCAATTGAGCATCCAACTCTTGATTTTGGCTCAGGTCACGATCTCAGGGTGGTGAGACTGAGCTCTGCAACAGGCTCCACATTGGGCATGAATTCTGCTTAAGATTCTCTCCCTCTGCCCCTCCTCTCTTTCTCTCTCTCTTTAAAAGACTTGATTTCTTTTACTCAGGAGTGAAATATACCTTAAGTTTAGACTTTGACAAGTTATTATATTGGTTAAAATTCCTTCTTGCAGATAACAACTCCAAGCAAGAATTTCTTAAATTGACGTTCAGCAGCTCCAGGGCCATTGGGTACGCTAAATAAACGAACAAACAAGCAAGCTTGGGTTAAGGTGCCAGGAAAATTGCCCTAAACCATGCAACAGAACTGACATGATAAAGAAACTGCTGCTATTCCCATCAAGCACTAAATGCCATGAGCTCAGCTTTTCTTCATCTGTTCCTGCTATCAGCCAATTCCGTGTCAGAACTTTGATCTTGCAACCACTGCCACCTTTACAGACTTGATGCCTCTATCTTTACCTGCACCAGGAAAATGGAAGGTGTGTGCCGAGCTTATATTCTCATAGTCTTCACATTTCCACAGGTGCTTCTGGTTAGCAGAGTGTATGTCATAGGGCTGCATCCTGGTTGCAATGGAGGCAGGAAATCTGAGTTCTGAATTTTATACCAGGAAAGTGAGATTTATAACCAGGGAATTATCCTAAATATAGAAGGGCTATTTAAAAGATTATGGTAGCCTTGAAAATGACAGTTTGCTACTGATATACATATTAAACATTGAAGGGTATTCATCAATTAGAGAAATAGAATGCCTAAATTCCAAATTGATAGAGGGAAAAAATGACCTAGAGAAAACTTAGTTACTGGATTAGCAGGCAAAAAAGAAGAAAAGCAAATTAAAAGTATAAATAGGAAACAAGATTCTAGAGAGAAGTCCAAGTGTTATTAATCACAATAAATATAAATGGTTTATATCATTAAAAAACAACACAAAAAACACATTTAGATTGGGTTTTTATTTTTTTTTTATTTTTTTTTTTAACATTTTTTTTTTTTTAAAGATTTTTTATTTATTTATTTGAGAGAGAGAGAGAGAGCACATGAGGGGGGGGGAGGGTCAGAGGGAGAAGCAGACTCCCTGCTGAGCAGGGAGCCCGATGCGGGACTCGATCCCGGGACTCCAGGATCATGACCTGAGCCGAAGGCAGTCGCTTAACCAACTGAGCCACCCAGGCGCCCCTAGATTGGGTTTTTAAAGAAGAAACCAAGCCATGTGCTATTTGCAACTATATGGTTAGAATATATCATCAAAACATTTGGAGAAAGGCAATTTTTTTTAAAAAAACTACCAAGAAAATACTAACCAAAAAATGGTTCATCTAGTAACATTAATATCCAACATAACAATTTTAAACAAGAAAGAGTGATAGAGATAAAGAGGTGACATGCAGTAATTATAAAAGGAACTATCCACCAGGATGACCTACAGTCGTGATACAATCATGAACCTATGTGCACTTAACCAAATAGAGCAAAGTTTGATGGAACCACATAGAGAAATTGACAAGTGCATCATCAAAAACTAATAGACAAGTAGATAAAAGGTTAGAATACCAAAGAATCAATAAGCTTAATATCATGTGAGAATTTATGTACACACACATAACAATCCATAATCAATAGTAAACAATAGATACCATTCCTCGAAGAAACTTAGTCCAGCCATTTTACAGGTGAATTTTACCAAGTGTACAGGAGAAAATGTCTTTGCTTTGTTTTGTGTCACAAAGTAGGAAGCTAAAAACCAAGTGTATAACCAAGACTCTTGATGCACCAGGTGCTTCTCAGATACCTTGTCTTCCAAACCAACCCTCTGACATATCCAGTTTTTGACAAGTGTGGTTATTTCAGTAAGGCCATTCAGAACCATTTTATTTGGTCAAAAGCTCTTCCAAAGGGATCTCTGCTTAACTGCTTCAAATATCTCTCTGTTGGTGATGGCTGCTCTGTGGCTGAAATACATAGGAAATGCATATAATAGACTGCATGAGCTAAAGATACACAATTGTATGCATAATGTGATATAAACTATGTGAACAAAAAGGCAAAAATCTGAATAGAAAAAAGTTTAAAAGACTGGAAAAAATATACTACAATATTAAATAAAGTTGTGGTTGAATGACAGAAGTATGAGTCGTTTCTTCTATTTTTCTATACTCTGCATATTTTGTTTAGTGAGAAATTGTTTAAGTCGTTTCCAAATATATCAGTGCTTCATGATTCCATTACTTCACTGGAATAAAAAAGATATGAAACACATCAGGGCATCTGGGTGGCTCAGTTGGTTGAGCTCAGGTCATGAGATGGAACCCCAAGTTGGGCTCTGCACTGGGTGTGGAGCCTGCTTAAGATTCCCCCCTCCCCCCACTCCCTCTACCCCTCCTTCCCCCACTCGTGCATGCTCGCGGTCTCTCTCTCTCTCTAAAAAAAAAAAAAGATATGAGACGTATAGAAAAGAACTAGCAAACTAGCAAAAAGAAATTCTGAGTATATCAATAAGTACATTAAGTATGATTGGACAAAACATGCTACTCAAAAGGCAGATACTATCAGACAGAATAAAACAACAAGACCCAACTCTGTGTCACCGGCCTACAAAAGACACACCTGAGTTCAAAGATATGAGTAGATTGAAAGCAAAGAATGGAAAAGGTACAGCATGTAAACAGTAATAATAAGAGGCCTAGAGTGGCTATGTTAATATCAGACAAACTTTAAGACATATTACTGGAAACATTTTTGATAAGTGGTCAACACATCTAGAAGATACAATAGTTATATATACATCAAAGAACCAACTCCCAAAAATGTATGACACAAAAAACTGGCAAAAATGAAAGGAGAACTAGACAATATAATAGAATTTCAATATCCCACTTTCAATAGTTGATAGAACAGCTATAGAAGACTTTAAGAACACTATCATCCAACTTGTCTTAACTAATATTTATAAAACACTCCACCCCAGAACTGTAGGGTACACATTTCAAGTGCATATGGAATATTCACCAGGATAAACCATATAATATAGCCCAAAACAAGTCCCAATAAAATACAGAAGATTGAATATTGAAATTACATAAATATGTCCTGTGACCACAATGGAATTAGAGATCTGTAACAGAAAGATACCTGAGAAAACACCAAATAGTTGGAAATTAAGCAACATATTTCTAAATAACCGATGAGTCAAAGAAGAAATCACGAGGGAAATTAATCAAAATTCATGGCATGCATCTAAAGCAGTGCTTACAGGCAGCTGGGTGGCTCAGTCAGTTGAGCAACTGACTCCTGGTTTCCACTGGGGTCCTGATCTCATGGACTGTGGGATCAAGCCCAAGTGGGGCTCCACACTCGGTGGGGAGTCTTCATGAAGGTTCTCTCCCTCTGCCCCTCCCCTCCACTTGCACACATGTACATGCGCTCTCTCTCTCTTAAAAAAAATAAATAAAAAAGCAGTGCTTAGAAATGTATAACTTTAGATGCCTATATAAGAAGATTTTGAAAAATCAAAAACCTAAGATTCCACATTAAGAAACTAGAAAGCAAAGAGCAAGCTAAACACAAAACAAGCAGAAGGAATGAATTAATAAATATTATAGCAGAAAAACAATAGAGAAAACTTTTTTAAAAGTTGATTCTTTGAAAGGATCAATAAAATTGACAAACATTTACCTAGACTGACCAAGAAAATAAAAGACACTAATTACTAAAATCATGAAAGAAAGGATATCACTACCAACTCTACAGGAATTAAAAGGATTATAAGGGAATATTATCAACAGCTGAATGCCAATAAATTAAACAACTTAGACAAAATGGAATAATTTCTAGAAGAACACAAATAATCAAAACTGACTCAAGAAGAAACAAACCTTTGACAAGTAAAGATATTGAATTAGTAATTTATTTTTTTCTTAAAGATTTTTATTTATTTGACACAGAGAAAGAGAGAGAGCAATTTAAAATCTCACTAACAGGGACTCCTGGGTGGCTCGGTCGGTTGAGCATCTGCCTTTGGCTCGGGTCATGATCCCAGGTCCTGGGATCGAGTCCCACATCGGGCTCCCTGCTCAGTGGGGAGCCTGCTTCTCCCTCTGCCGCTCCCCCTGCTTGTGCTTGTGCTCTCTCTCTCTCTGACAAATAAATAAAATCTTTAATAAAAATAAAATAAAATAATAAAATCTCACTAACAAACCCAGGCCCAGATGGTGTCCCTGGTGAATTCTATGAAATGTTTAAAGAAGAAATAAGACCAATCCTTCACAAATTCTTTGAGAAAAAGAACACTTCCCAACTTATTTTATGAGGCCAGTACTACCCTGATACCAAAGCCAGACAAAGACATCACAGGACTGAAGACCAATATCCCTTGTGAACAAAGATGCAAAAATCCTTAACAAAATAATACCAAATCGAATTAAGCAACTTAAAAAAAAAAGAATAATATATCATTCCCAAGTTGGATTTATTCCAGGAATGCAAAGTTAATTTAACATCTGAAAATCAATTAATGTATTATATTAATGGAATAAAGGACAAAACCCACATAATCTTTACTGTAGAGTAGGAAGAGCCAGCAAAGGATAGTGAGTGGAATAAGAAAAAACAGAAACCGAGAATGTATTTCAAGAAAGAAAGAGTGGTCAACTGGTTGTTTGCTGCTAAGTCCAATAAAAAGAGAAATTGGATTTTTTAGGACCATTGGATTAAACCACATGGAGGTTGCTGACAACTTTCGGAAGGGTTTCAGAAAAATGGTATAATACTGGAATGAGTTAGAAGGGAATGAAAAGTGAAGAGGTGGAGAAAAGGAATAAAGACAACTTTCTCAAGGAGTCTTATTTTAAAAGGCAGCAGAGAAATGGAGCAGTAGATGAAGAGAAATGAGAAGCCTAAGGGGAGCTGTTTTCGTCTTTTAAGGTGGTAGATATTATATCACCTGTACAGGCTGGGGAGTGATACAGTCAAAAGGGAAAAATTGACAGTGCAAAAGAGAGAGCAGATACCTGTAGGAGCAAAGTCCTTGAAAAGGCAAGAGGAAATGAGATGCAATTCAGAAGTAGAAAGTGTCAAGAACTCTGAAATGTCTGAGATTTTATCCAACTTGCATGCTAACAAGTTAGCCTGTCATAATTTTATGGATGCAGGCAGAAAACATGAGACTCCTGGGTCAGAGACAAAGGATTTCATTTCTCACAGTAGCCAGAGATCAGTTTTATTGCATCAATTTCCTGAACCTCAATTCCCACAAAGCAATGTAGGAAGAGGGCCAGGTAATGCCTGGACATGGAGTGTTGCATTACAAGTAAGGAAATCCGAGTTTAGTGAACCTGAATCTTTTACACTGGGCAGTAAACATGCTTGTCCTTTGCTCCAGAGAAAGACATTATTTTTATTATAGTGGACAGTAAGCATCCCTACCGTTTGCTCCAAAGGAAGACACTATCTCTATCTTCCAAGGCTATTCACTCTACAAATATCCTTGGTAAGATAGTCTGAATCAAAACAAATGTGAGAGATACATGGAGAACTATCTCTCAACAGAGAGTTTAGCCTTAATAGCATGGACACTTCATTTTAGGGCATGGATGTTGGGGAAGTAGGGAAGATAAGATTATTGGAAAAGAGCCAGTCTCTCTCTTTTGCTTAATTTAATTTAATTTTTTTCCCCAGTGTATCAGTGGGTGAGAGTATCAGGTAAGAGTGAGGACTGGGCATTGAGAGTGTGGGATTTAAATAAACATAAAGTCTAGAAGAATGAGAGAGGATTAACTAAGGAAATGAGGAATTACTGGGCACTGCTGAGGGCCCTCCTCTAATTTATAATCCTAAGTTTAAATTGCACAAGTTATGACTGTTTTAACCAGGTTTGTTCCACTGCTTGGGTGTAGGGACAAGATGGGTAGAGAGTTGACTTGAAGCAGGATTGGAGTTTTTCCAGGCAAGTGATGGAGAAAGAAAGTGGCAATGGAGTTGTGGATGTACACAAAGGACTGATTACAGTGGGACCCAGGATTCTAGGATGAAGAAGAAAGAGACTGAGGAGAGGAAGAACTGTGAAACATGGAGAGAGCTAAAGGATAAGAGTTCCTGATGGGGTTGAAGAATGGTTGGAGTCAGGGTATTATAATAAGTGAACTAGAAGATGAGAGGCAGTAGTCAAACAATGGAATGCTTAAAAATCAATAGAGTTACAATATCTGAGCATGAGAATGGATAGCTGAGGTGGGGGTAGAGAAAAGTCTCATTAGAGGTGAGGAGTTCAGTAAACTAAGTGGTCAGAGTGTCATATAGTTCATTTATGAGCTTGTGAAATCACCAAGAATAACTGGAGTCACATGGAAAGAACGACAGCGAGCCAGGTGCTAAAATTTTCAATGAATGAGGGGAAGCACCTAGAAAGTTACAGATGATTACGACAGGGAGGGGTGGCAGGTACTATGGACAGACTATTCCTTTTTTTTCATAGATATTTATATATGACCAAGTAAGCACTGTGAGAGAAACAAGTTATCATGATCCTGAAGAATTGTATAAGCTAACTTGAAGATAATATAGACACCCATGAAAAGTTAAACAGCAGACATTGCAGTATGGTAAGGCCAAAAACACACTGGTCTAAGAGTCAGAAGATCTGAGTTCTAGTTCCAGCCATGCCAATAGTTAGCTGTGAGCTTAGGTAAATCGCTCACTCTCACCAGGCTTCAGTTTTCACATTTGGATATTGATTAGATGATTCTCAAGATACCTGAGGGCCTAATATTCCATAATTCTATGATATAAAACAATGTACATTTCACAAGGAAGTTAGGAAGAATAAGCACTATTATCCAGATGTTACAGAAAGAGGAAATTTAACCATGAATGACTATACAATTTGTTCAGCATCAGACTATTAAGTCAGGTTCATTGTTGTTTGTGTTAGATCTTACAGGGTACAGAGTAGGTGCCCTAATCTGTGTTTGTTTCCCTTCACTTACACAAAGTTGTGTTTATCTTTCCATTATCTCTATTTGGTTCTGGCTAGGTCATGATTGTGTATGTCAAAGAACAAAGAAAGGACTATCAGAAACCATAACTGGAGCACCAATGTTTAACACAGCCCTGAAAGAACACATTTTTACAGGAAGCAAAGAGGTATGTTGCCCTCTAGGAAATGTATGTCACTCTGGAGTAATTAGGCTGACATGCATTTCCCTGGTGGCAAATGTAATGAATGGGTCCAATAACCCTTGACATCAGCATAATGTTGGGGTGGGATTGGAAGGCAAGATTTAGAAGGATATAATTGGAATAAAGGGGATATAAACAGTTTTTCCTCTATAACAAATTCTTCCTTTATAATGTTACTTCTATAATTTTTAATATATGCAAACACATTCAGTCATACAGTTAACAAATATTCATTGAGATCCACTATATGGTAAGCACCTTCATAAGAGCTGGAAATACTGTGGAGAGCCAAGACAGCTAAGGGCCCTGTCCTACCTCCCTTTGCTAATGTATACTGAATGGAGTGAGGGATGGACATAAACAGGAAGATGAATAAGATATTTTTCAGAGTATGATCAAAGCTATGGAGAATATAAAACAGGGTAACAATATATCCCTTACCATGTTCTGCGTTCTCTCCATTTAGAACGTAAGTTTCACAAGAGCTAGTATTTTGTCTATTATTCGTCACTGTGCCCTCTCTGCCTTGATTAGTGAATTTTAACTGTGGGCTCCTTTAAATGGGAGAGGTATCTCTAAGGAGGCACATCTGAACTGAGACCTAAAAAATGAAGCGTTTTCAGCCATGCAAAGAAGAGGGCAGGGAAAGAGCAATGTAAAGTTCCCAAGAAAGCCACAAGTTCAGCATGTTTAAGAAATATAAAGAAGGCCATTGTGGCTGGAGAGCTGTAAGGGTGGGACTGTAACAGAAGGTGAGGCTGAAGCAAGAGTCAGGGCTAGAATAAATAGGGCCTTGTAAGCCAAGGCTAGGAGTTTGAATTTTAATTTACTTGCTGTGGCAAGCCATTGGAGGGTTTTAATCAGAGATATTATATGACCTTACTTTTACTTTTAAAAGTTTGCTCTGGCATCTGTGTGGGTAATAGACGGAGGGGAGCACGAGAGGAGGCAAGAGATGGGTTAGGACATGAGATGTGATGGTGGCTTGGTGTCAGAGAAGAGGCTTAGAGTAGCTGAATTTGAGATACATTCTGAAGATAGAACCGCAGGACAAGGGGATGGGTTGGATGTGGAGTGTTAGAAAGAGAGAAGTCAAAACAGACTCCGGTGTTTTGGCTTAAGTAACTTGGTGCTGGTGGTGCCACTAACTGATAGGAAACTGGGGGAGGAGCAGAGTTTTTCCAGGGAAAACTCAAGCATTCCATTTTGGCCATGTGAAGCTTATCAGACTTCCAAATGAGTATGTAGATTAAAGGGTTGACATGTGAGTATGGCAAGATGTCAGAGCTGAAGATATCCTTTTGTGAGTCATTGGCATTTAGATACTATGTAAAGCCACGTAGCTGAGTGAGATCACCAAGGGAGAACATGCGGATCTGACAGCCGAGGACTACGCCTTGAACATCTGTCATAGGCTCCAGTTTTGCCTTTGAACAATATGATATTTTATATAGAACTGCATTACCTACCAGATCAATCAGTTTTAAAACCCCATTTTCCCTTTCTCTTAGCAAGTAGTAGGAGGCGGTCTTGGAGGGAAGCCATCTTGGTGAGAACCTTTAATCACACAGCAACCCCTGGGACTTGCCAGTATGTCATCAGATACAAAGAAGAGGGCTCTGGTCCCCACCATGCCTCCCTCCCATTATGCAGTGTTCCCTGACCTCCCCCACCTCAGGGATCTCTCCTTTCCTCCAGTTTCCTCCGAACCCCTCTTTTCCTCAGAATTGTCTGTGCCTCTGCAGTCAGTCCTGCTGGTAATGTAGCTATTTATGCAGAGCAGGTACTCTGTGTTTGTTTCCCTCCACTTACACTAAGTTGTATTTGTCTTTCCATTATCTCTGTTTGGTTCTAGCCAGGTCATGATTGCGTATCATCCCCACTTTCAACTACTATACACTGTAACTCCTTCAAGGACAGGACATTCTCTTATATATCTTTCTATCCCTTACCCTGTTCTGCATTTCCCCACCTAGAAAGTTAAGTACTCCAAGAACTAGGACCTTGTCTGTGATGTTCACCACTGTACTCTTTGAACCTGGAACGGTGTTCTTGAATAAACACAAACAGAATGTATGAATACAATTGCTATTAACAGATCTATGTTCTAGATAGGTGATCAGGCACCTCAAGGCAAGACTTCCTCCCTTTTCCTTGATAGATGTTATCTCCCCTTTGGGTCCCCTTGAGCTTTACCATCACCCACACTTACTGCAGCATAAAGAGGTGTTTCACTTCTCACCACCTTTATGGACTTTTTCCACAGATTCTGCTGATGCTGAAGTAGATAAGAATAGGGCATGCGTTTTTGGTTTATATAATGCAATATGCAGTTGGGATCTGGGGTAGATTGCCTGAAAGATGGCCATTAACAATGGCTTTCATCTCTATATATGCATATTGTTTCTCCAACAGGATATGGGGTTTATCTCCCTTCCCTTTGAATCTGGTTGGCCATGAGACTTGTTTTGGCCTGGAGATTGCAGAAGTAATGTCGTATGAGTCTGGGCCAACACCTCAAGAGACCTTGCAATTTCCACTTTTACCATCTTGGGATTTAGACACCATGCTTAAGAAGCTTGGAATTCTGGGATTCTGGGTAATGTGAGACATGGAGAGAGAGAGAAGCCCAGCCAGTGTCCAGCCGTCCCACTCACTACAGCTGAGGCACGAAACGTGAATAAAATCACATGGATTCTCCAGCGCCAGCCAAGCTGTCCCAGCCAACCAAATGGAGCAGAGATAAACCATCCCTGAGGAGGCCCATCCAAACTGCACAGTCACAAGAAATAATAAAGGCTGTTGTTTTAAGCCACTACCTGTGGGGGTTATTTGTTATGTAAAAATAGATAACTAAAATAGAATCTGTTTCAGGATCCATTTGATAACAAAACTTCTAGAAACACATTGCATTTAAAAGCAAAGCTCCTGCAATTTCTAGAAATTTACAGATACAGTCATCCTTTGTCTCAGCAGTTTCCCTTCTGGGAATCTATTCTAAAGATACCCTGACAAAAATACAAAGAGAGGTATTAGCTATTTATTGCAGCACTGTTTGTAGTAGCAACAAACTTCAACCAGATAAATTGTCTAGCAGTAGGGGCCTGGTTGAATAAGCTATGTAACATCCACATGGTGGAGTAATATGCAGCTACAAAAAAAGGAATGAGGGATTCCTCTGCAAACTATGGTGGAGTGATCACCACCAGATAGTGTTGAGTGAAAAAAAGCAAGGCAGAGAAAAAGTGTGTAAGGTATGCTATTTTTAAACTATTTTTTTAATGAAATGGTAACATATAAAATTTTCAAAAGAAATTATTACCTACAGAGGGAGAGAAGGAATAAGGTAAATGGTACAACAGGAATATAATCTGCAGCCTCCAGACTGTGGGATACCTTATAGAGCAACCAATCCAGTTTCTTCAACCAAAAATTTTTTTTAAAAACCCAAAAGGGAAAGAATGAGAACCTAGCAATTAAGAAGAGGGACTTAAGAACGTATCAACCAATGACAATTTATGAACCTATTTGTATTCTGAGTACAACAATACAACTCGACTACAAGTTGTTTGAGTAAACAAACTGAAAAAGTTTATGAGATAATGGGAAAATTTAAACACTGGTTAAATATTTGATGTTAAGGATTTATTATTTAAATGTGATAATGATAGTGTTGCTATGTTCTCCAAATAATCTTCATATATTAGAGACACACACTGAAACTTCTCATGTATGAACTGATATGACACTGGCAGTCGCTTCAAAAGAACTACATGTATTGTTGAAGTGGGTGAAATTATAGATTAAACAAGATTGGCCAAGAGTTGATGTTATTGAATCTAGATGATTGGTTCACGAAGTTTCATTGTATTGTCCTCGTTATCTTTATAAATATTTGAAATTTTCCAAAATAAAAAAGTAAAAAAAAAAGGCCTCTGAGACCCAGTGTTTAAGGGCACTGAATCCATTTTCTTAAAAATAATGCACCTTAGGTCCATCACTCCAAGTAACAGCATCTATATCAAATGGAAATCACGTCTGTAAAACCATGGTAGGTATTTAGAACAGTGTGTGATTGACACCACGTAAGTGATACTAAAGTCATAATGAATTCTCAGGAGGTCCACGTGTTTCTGTTGTTTTGGTTTGGGTTTTTAACAATTCCTTGCGTCATTGTTATCTCTGATACTTCGGAAAGTTTTAACTAACATGTGACTAGTTCTCCTCTTGTTTTCCAAACATGTATCCTTCATTCACTCAATCATTCAATACTTTTTGGCCAGGAGAGTTTTATGAGAGGTCCTGATGTTAGGGAGAGGGTACAGCTAGTCAAAAGAAGTCTCCAGCCCTGCTGCCCACGACTGTGAACATGCATGCCCAGATGCTGACCACACCAGGGAACAATAGATGGCTGTAACAGAGGTCTGGGAAAGGCAGAGGCCCCATTGCTTTGCCTCTAGCGGAAGACTTGGGGAGAAATCTCAGAAGAGGAGGTGTTAGAGCACGCGAAGATGCTGCTTCAAGGAAACAATAACAACAGAATTGAGGTTGAGTTATCTTGGAGGGAAGATGTAACCTGATACTTTTCACTTTCAAATACCCAAAGCTTCTCAGCTCCTTCCTCCACTGACACGAAAGATATAGATCAGTGGTTCTCAAAGTGTGGTTCCTGGACCAGCTGCAGTGCTATTCCCTGGGAACGTTTAGCAATGCAAATGCTGCAGCCCCGCCTCCGAACTACTGAATCTGAAACTCGAGCTGGGTCGGTAATTTAACAAACCCTCCTGGTGATGCTAATGCTCACTCAAGTATGGGAGCCACTGGTTTAGAGAAAAGCAGTAAGGGTTCCAGAAATGCAGTTTAAAGAAAGAAAAGGAGCCTGCTCTTTTCTCCAAGTTAAAAAAAATTATGATTATAGGAGAAATTTTGAAAGAATCCAAGGTAGAAAGATAGTTTAGCTTGGCCGAGGGCCTGACTGTGGTCGTTGTGGAGAGACCAGTGCTCCACAAAGAGAACCACAAATGTCAGGCTGGGCAGTTGCTGTCTACCACCCAGCAGTTAAGTGCAGACTAGAGAGGTCTAAGGCCCCCGGTCTCCTCTAAGAATCCAGTCCTTGGCCAGAGATACCACAAGCCCTAAATATAAAAACTTTCCTCTGAAAGTGAGGGTGTTCAGCACAAGGTATATGGGTAATAAAACTGGTAGAATTTTTGTAAAAATGTGTTCATTTCTCTTCAGCTTTTTCATATGGCTATCAGAAAATTTAAAATAACCTATGTAGTTCACATTGATGGCTTGCATTATATTTCTATCAGTCAGTACCGGTCTATAAGGTGTATAGAGAATGGAGGATGGATATGTGACCATTTTTCCTCCAGCTCTGAGCAGGAGAGTGGGTGTCCAGAACCACAAACTGTCATTTCTTATTTATGTATCATTTGTGTTTATACTGTGAAGATGGCTCAGTGGTACTAGCCATACGAATCATGTAGCAAACATCTTTTATATCCTTGTTCACAAAGCAGTTTTTCAATTCTAGAAAATAGACTTTCTTATTGGGAGTGCATGCATTTAGATTTAGAAAAAACTAGAACATATAACGATATATAACAATATATACCAATAATAGCCACTCCCACTTTCCCCATCTTGACTGTTTCAGACATAGTCAACTAACCAGGACATTTTTTTTTCCTACTGACCCAGACACAGCATCAATGTCCTTATCAACAGAATGATATAAAGGAGCTACGTAGTGACTGAGAATTGCAGCCATGGTGCAAAACTAGGTCTGCCTGCCTCCAAAGGTCAAGTTCATTCCTTATACCATTCAAGTTCCCATTTGATAACAGGTGCACATTCGTAATTGTCTCTCTAAATCTAGACAATAAACGGTCTTTCTGATTTATATATCAGTTTCTTATGAATTTGGTTGGCACAAGTCCATCCCTGAGGTATCAAATACCTTTATATACGCTGGCAAGCTTGTACATCTGACCTTACCAAGAGGCAGCCCCTAGATTAGGAATGGCCTGTACAGAGCACGCGCCCTCAACTCTCTTCTCCCTAACCCTGACAGACATTGCTAATCAATTGCAATACTCTTTTCTGTTGAGCCTAGACATAGTCTCACAGTCCTTTTTAACACAGTGATCCAGGCAGGTACTGCCACTCGACCCCTAAGACTCTAATGATTGCTAGCGTGGATGGGTAATGACTTCACAAAATGAATTTCCTTTGTGTCCAGCTGGCTTTCCTCAAGTAAAAACTTGGCTTCACACCCTTCTTTTCTTTTTTTCCAGAAGAGTAGATAGGTTCTCACCAAAACAATTCCTTGTGGTGCACAAGGGGGCCCTGGGAAAGAACAACAGCATTTTAGGAAGTCAATACTCAATAGGATGGGAGAACTCATAGAACATATTTTTTTGTTTTGTTTTGTTTTTGTTTTTCCAGAGGCAAAACCCCAAGGTTTATAGACAGTTCTCTTCAAGTTCTACTACTATAACTGATATAGATCTCACCAGGAAGTTTCCGTATGGACTTCACAACAACAATAATAATAATGGTTCCTAGACCATAATTATTTGGGTTGCAAATAACACATACATTTCTATAGTGAGAATGTTGATACTGCAGCTATTGAAGAAACTTAGGTATGCAGCCAGAAGGCAAATTTATCATCAATGAGTGGCGTGACAAAAAGGAGGATGTCTCAGAGGAAGTGACCGTGGCAACATTTTCATATTAAAGGAACTCTCAAGGGTATTTCACCCGTAAGTGTAAAGGATAAAATGTTGGAAGCAGATCTAAAGTTAGAACGGATACGACAATTTGCCAAGGCAGAGAAAAGACGCTCTGAAGGTAAGCACTGTTCAAACTACTCTTGATAGAATTTTTCAAAGAAATAAAACATTTAATCAACGTTTCTAATGTTTTAAGCAACACTCTATTAAATAAATGTAACTTTTACTGTTTTTAAAATATCCCTATACGTTTGTAAATGAAACTTAAGTTTTTAATATTTTGGAAAAAAGATTTTATGGAGCAGTTGTGATTTTTCCTGTTAATTATTAAGATTGCTTTGTACACTTTCAGTTTGCCTGGTCATTTTTATGCTCCTGCGCTACCGTGCAAAGTGAGGGCTGCCTGTATACGGGTAAAACAAGAAGAAATTAAAAACGATAGGATTGTACTAATGCCTTGGCAATGTAAGCCTATTTTAAAGTATAATTGGGGTTTGAAAAAAAATAAAAGGTGCAATAATATTGTAGACACATCTGCCGATGCAAACCAATAATCCACATAGATATTTCAAAAGTGTGTGATGCATTTGAGACAGAGATCACCTCGGTATTCATCTGCCTGGTGTGGAGGAAGACTATATGAAGAAAACGATGGAGAACAGGTGTGAATCACCATATACTGTCTCATCCTCAGAAAACATGGCAGCGGCTGTCAAACCATCTTAACATTTGCTTCCTGAAAGAAGAAATCTGCTCCAATTAGGAGGCCATTGGCTGCAGGTGTGTCAGGACTTCTGCTCCTCTTGCTGGGCATTTCTCCTGGCTCTCCTTTTACTTGCATATTGGCTCTATTTCAGGCTGGCAGCAAATGGTGATAACTGTACCAGGCATCACATCCAAATGCCATGTCGTCCAGAGGCACATAGGGGCTGTCTCTTCTACAGTCTGCTTCTCAGGAGGAGAAGAAAAGCCCTCCAGACTGTTGTCCACACTGGACCCCTGGCCACTGTATCAGTCAGGGTTCAGTGAAAACTAAAGCCACTGTACGCATTCTGGATCGAAGGGGCTTAACATAGAATTTGGGGCATACACAACTCCTGGGAGAGCCGGGGGAGCAGACTTCAGAAACTCTATCCTTAAAGATCAGAAGAGTTGACCCTGAACCACCTTAGCCTCAAACACCTAAGTGTGTAATGCCTCAAATTTGTGCCAGGAAGCTGCTGGGACTCTCTCATCTGCCCGCCTATATAGCTACAACCATCTCTAGAGGAATAACAGCCCCCCCTTTGCAAATCTTGACCTGAGTTCCTCTTGTGAGCAATGGCCTGGAACAGGACAGAGACAGACAGTGATTCTGGACAGCATGGGTCCTAGACTTAAAGGGGAATAGTGGTCCACTCTGGCAGCTGACAATCCAGCAAACCCACCCCTAAAGTAGCTCCAGCAAAGGGGAATAGGCCCCTGAGATTGGTTGAGGCCCATTAGGCTTTCCTTCTGATCCTGGGGGTAGGGTAAAGTCACTCTCAACGTGTCGCTTGGGGGAGGATTGAAACCCAGCCGCCTCCCTCGCAAATCAGTGCTTGACTAGCAAGGAAAGTAAGGAAAAACTGTTGGTTAGACAACCAGCAGCGCCCGCTCCATGCTGGGTCACAACATAATTGTAATTTTCTTTGCAAATCAACATATTTGTTACCAAAGTAGCTCACTGTATATTTTAAAGAAATGTGCTATATAACATTCACCATACATACCTATTATTACCCACAAGGTACAATCTCCTGCAAGCAGTTCAAATTCCAGGCTAAATTGTAAAATTATAGTCAGCTGATTGATAATGTATAGTGTTACTGCATACGGTAAAAAGTTAAAGCTCCTTTTAGAAAATTCCTCCATTAGCTCTCTCCTTCAGACAACTGGCCAGATTTATTTGTCTGATGCTGCTTTACATGCCTTACCAGCAGCACCTTGAGCATATCCTCGATTTAATGAACTTATTTGCATGGTTCAAATTTACGAGATCGGCCATCCCTCCTCCCCGCCCTTCCTGCTGCTCTTCTTCTTAATCCCCATTTGGCTGTCCCTTTACATCCCAGTTAACACAGGTCCAGTTTCCTCAGAGACTGTGGGACCCATTTTCCCCTGGGAAAAGGGAAGCTGATGGCTGTGAATCCATTTGGGGGCCGAGGAAAGAATGCAAATGTCAAGGATGCTAATTTCTGATCTTCTCACCAGGGTTGTTTACAGTAAATCCTTTTTGTAAGAAAGCCCTAAAGATGAGCCTTTGTGGGGTGAAGGTGGGGGGGTGTATCAGGAAAGTTATGTATGTGCAGGTGCCAGGGAGTGGTTTCTGTTCTAGAAGGGCCCCACAGCTCAGTGTTTCCTCCCACATGCCTCCTCGACTATGCAAGCTGCATATGTATTTATAACTCTGCAGTAAAAAAGTGAACTTTATTAGCGGAGATAACTGTCATAATTCAAGCAACTGCATTCTGCAGAGCAACTAGAGACTATAGGCACCAGGATTATATATGTTCAGTCAAATCATGTGTAAGTGCAGGGGAATTATGAGTCACTGACTGGGCATAAACCAGGAAAGAGGAAGGGCTAGAATTGACTGTCCGTGTCGGGGACTCTGGGGTTCCAGAGAACATGTCCAAAAAGCTTCTTCCAGGCAATTGTTAGATCCTGGGGGTTAGTGACTTTATCATGCATTTTTTTGCATCTACCCATTCTAGTAGCAGCCCTCAATAAATGTTTGTTGACCGAATGAGCGAATGAAATGTTGACCCTGGCAGTATGCAATAGCTCCTGAATTGTTCTATGTGTATGTACTTCTTCTCCCCTTCCTAGTTAAACATTTATTCTAAACCAGTGGAGCCACAGCTGTGCAATTGCAGAGCTACGTCCACAATCACTATTAGCCAAGTGGGGCTCCAAGCCAGTGGTTCTCAGCCTTGGCTGCACTTTAGAATCACTTGGGGGATGTTTGAAAAGCCCAATGCTCAGACCTACCCTCAGACCAGTTAAAATCAGAATCTCTGGAGCCGAGGCCTAGGCCTCAGAGTTCCGAGATGGAGAACCACCGCTCTAAGGTAGCATGGAAACGGCTCTGGCTTAGGAATCGGAAGACCTAGAAGCCGTCCCTCAGCACGAAAAGGTGCCAGTGCCGCTCTCACTGAGGCCCAAAGGGCAGGTAGAGAAGAAATAATATTCTGATGCAACTTAGGAATTGGTTTTTATATTCATGTGGAATTTGAGGAGGGGAGGGTGCGTCCCGTGTCTTGGGAATACAGAACACTTCAAACAAAAGGATGCCACGCTGTGAAGTGAGATGAGAAGCTACTGGATGGCCCCGCCCCGCCCTGGTTAATGACCCTTCTCCAGCCTTCACAGAAGCTCTGGGGCTCTCTGCATGCTGCGCAGGGGTCCCAGAGTCCTCTCTGGTGACCTCATCCGGTTCTCGGGAAAGGTTGAGGAGAGGTAGGTAGCTGTTGCTTGGGTTTGTAGACTCGTTGGGGGAGGGGCGGCTGAGCTGGCACGGGGTGGGGGGGTAGAGGAGCTGTGACTCAGGGGAAATTCTAAGTCGCTACAAGCTGCAGAAGTGTGTGTCAGTGGGAGGTGAGAAAGGCAAACAGAGGGCTGAAAACCGTGCCAGGAACCTGCCTAGTGGATAATCAAAACTTGACTATAAATAACTAATGAAATGATGAACGCGTTAGGGAAGTTATTTTGTACAGCAGCATACAGGCAACATGAGTGCTTCCCTTGAGCAAATCCTCAAGCTGTCTCAGAAGGCCAAGTGAAAATGCAGAACACCTGTCTGGTGTTCTGGTGGGGCCTCTACAGAAACAGTTTTTTCAGATAACTGAATGCTACCCTCACAGACGTCAAAAAAAACCCCCAACATTTTAATTGTGTAAGGGAAGTCTTTCTAAAATGGATTATATTCTCCCCAGAGACGGCGAATGGAGTACATAGTCATATATTGGCTTTTGGTGGTCCAGGAAGCAGAACCCAGATTTCCTTCTAAAGATTGGTTGATTGATTGATTTGAGAGAGAGAGAGAGAGAGAGAGCATGGGGGAGGGGCACAGGGAGAGAGAATCCTAAGCAGGCTCCCCACTGAGCACAGAGCTCCACATGGGGCTCAATCCCAGGACCCTGAGATCATGACCTGAGCTGAAATCAAGAGTTAGACGCTTCACCGACTGAGCCACCCAGACGCCCTCCAGAGTTCCTTCTGAACCACCCTTCTCGCGCACCCTCAGTCTGGGCTCCAGGAGCAGAGCATGAGACGTAGGCCTAAGGCCATCAGGGTGTTTTGTTTCTCCTGGCTAGAGGTCAGGGGCTCTAGGGCATGGGCTTTGTGACAACTATTCCCTTTGCTTTGAGCTGTTTCTGGCTCTCATGCTCTCAGCTATGTTTTGAATAGATCCAATTGCTGCAAGTCTGGCCCCTCTATAAGTAGAGAATATGGAAATGAATATTATTATTTCTTTTAGTATTCTTAGAGTTCACTTTGGTTTTTGAATATTTTCAAAAGATTTGTAAAACTGTTGCTATCCCGGGTGCCTGGGTGGCTCAGATGGTTAATCGTCTGCCTTTGGCTCAGGTCATGATCCCAGGGTCCTGGGATCGAGTCCCGCATCGGGCTCCCTGCTCCGTGGGAAGCCTGCTTCTCCCTCTGCCTCTCTCTCTCTCTCTCATGAATAAATAAATAAAATCTTTAAAAAAAAAAAAAAAAACTGTTGCTATCCCATGACCAGAAAATACACTGTGGAAAAAGAGCTTAGGAAAGTCATCTAAAATAATCCACACCTAGTTTCAGTCTCACTTCTCGAAATATCTTGTGCACAACCCCATCCTGCCTTGGTACCCTAAACATGGCAATATTGACATATTCAGAGTGGCACAGTTATAGTGAAATAAAACAGCATACCATTTATCCCACAATCAGCTTTCATGAGACTAACGTCATTATAGACCTTTAAGAGAAAAACTGTGTATTGTGGAAAATTTTATATAAAACCCCGTGTACCTGACTCAGTTGTGAAACTCCCCCAAGCCTAATGGTTTAGAATCGTGGGTGAAATTAAGCTCACTAATGGATCAAGTTCCTGTACTTGGTTCATTGCTGAGTTAGTGAAGGGAGGTGGGATGCTGTCAGAAGCCACCACATCAAGATGTGACAAGGAGAGAGGAAAGAGCCAAATCACTTCCAGCTGTAGAGACGTTAAGTGTGGGGAAGACAGCCCTGTAAGCCTCACTAGGCCCTGTTCTGAGGGCCTCATTATTACCCAGAATGACAACTGAGGTTCACACTTTGTGTTATTAAGAAAAATCTACAATTATGGCCACATGGCTTTTCTCCAAGGCGGGAAGCGTGCAGTATGCCTCAGAAAGCTTTACGTCAAAGAAGGGTTAGGTATGGACATTTAAAATGGCAAATTTGAATTATCTGGGAAAATCTTTATGCAGATTCCTCAATTTACAAGGAATAGGATGGAAGCATTTAAAAGATAGAGGAGAGCAAGCTTTCAGTTTCGGATGTGTTATTAACTAGCTATGTGGTCAGGGAGCTCAGTTTCCTTATTTTTAAACTACACTGCTTAGTATGGTAGCCACTTGCTATATATAGCTACTTAAACTTAAATAAAAAATAAATAAAAAATTCAGTTCCTCAGACACATTTCAAGTACTCGACAGCACACAGTGTGGTGAGTGGCTATCATATCTGAGAGCGCAGATATAGAGCATGTCCATTATCAACAAACGTTCTGTTGGTCTACCCTGATCTAGACCCTGAGGAGAAAATATGTTTCATCTCTTATGCCACTGCCTATTGATTGATAATAGTAATGGAACACGTCTCTGAGTTTCTGCTCACGCTGTGAGCCATCCCTACCCTCTCTGAGAACTGCTCCCCATTCCAAAGGAGCGGACACCACGTAGCCATTTTGAGCGCTGTCACTTCCTTTTAGATTAGGGCTGATGGGACCAGCAGGGGTCACCTGACCCCAGCACAGTCAATCAGAGTTTCTCCCTCGGGGGCATTTGATGCCAAGATTCAGATACAGTCACTGTCAGAGCCTGTAACTGGAATAAGTAACCATGGGTGCTAGGAGTGGCCGCGTGACCACAAGCAGATTGGAGATGCTAAGAAAGCCTGACTGCAGAGAGCAAAAGTGAAACAAGCAGAAACACGCAGAGATAAGGGACAGAATCCTGCTGGTGCTCTGGTTCCTGGTTCCTGAGGCCTAGCTGCATTCTTGTGCTTGACTATTTTACGAAAGCCTTGTACTCGTCTATGAATTTCCTCTTTATTTGCTCAAGGTGACTCAAGTTGGTTTCTATTACTTGTAACTAAAGAGCCTTATCTAAAGCAGTAGTAGGTTCTGAGAACTGAGAACTCTGAAGCTCTATTCAGACTCAGCAGAAGAATGTAGTGATGGATTGATGATGTCTGCCGTGGGCACCAGCCAGGGAAGTTGAGGCATCCATGGTAAATGTTTGCCATTACTGATTAGTCAGTCTGTGAAATGATCTTCAGTTCTCAAATTCCTTTGCTTCTCTGGTGATTCTTAGGTTTTTCTTTCTGATAATGCTTGATGAATAACATGTTTTTGTTTCATTCCCTGATGTTTACTATTAACTGTTTTCATTGGTGAAATAAGGTATCATGACATTTTAAGACCTTAGAGAGATAATAAATTGGAGGTATTAAGCATCAGATCTTCAAGTTTTATATAAAATGTGAGCTCTAAATTCAACAAGCTTTCAGCAAAATGTGACTTTTAGTAATGCTGGCCAAATTCCCTAAAGCTGGTATCCTATAGATGTTCTTTGTAAATTACCACAAGGCTAAACTAAAAATCTAAATGATGTCCAATTTCTCAAGGTAGTCAAGTCTGTTCATCTAAAACAGCTTCTTCTTATCTGAAGAAATTTAACCAAGATCTTCTTATTTAATAATTATAATGTACTTTGTTTGATCCAGTCAGCTGTAGTTTTCCCCCATGTGACAGTTTTGATCAAATACATGAAAACTGAGGCAGGAAATTAACTAAAAAAGGCTATTAACTGTGGGACCACAGGCAACAGCCTCAAGAATACAGAGATGGGGCTGTGTAACTAGCCAGGGGGAACTCAAGACTGAACCAGTGGTCCAGAGATACCAGTTGAAAATGTGTTGTCAAAATGCACACAGATACGAGAGGTCAGAAAGCGAAGGAATAGATCAAAATCACTTAGGGTCTGCATGGGAAAGACCTTGCTTGCATGCTTAAGACCAGGTTGGTATGAATGGAAGAATTAGAAATGTAGCAATGCTTTCTCCTACACAGCAAGGCTTTCCCAAGAGGCCTCCAATGAAACATCCTCCCTCCATAACCGTTGTGGCGGACAGATCCTAGTATGGCTCCATTTTTATGCCCTGTATAATCTCCTCCCTTTGAGTGTGGGTGGGACTAGGAATTCTCCCTAGAATATGGCAAGCGTGTCACTCTTATGATTATGTTATTATATGTCATTCTCACGATTATGTTATTATGTTCCTATATAGATCTGTCTCGCTAGCATGCGCTAGAGAGACTCCAATAGGCCTCGGAGGAGTAAGATGCCATGCCACAAGAGGGCCACATGGCAAGAAACTTTGAGTGGCCTGTATTTGCTTACAGTAGCCCCCACTGACAGTCAGAAAACAGGCCCTAGTCCTACAACTACAAGGAGATCAATTCTTCCAACAGCCTGAAGGAGACTGGAAGCAGATCTTTCCCCAGTTAAGCCTCTGATGAGACTGCAGCCTCTGCCAACACTTGGATGGCAGCCTTATGAGACTCTGCGCTTAGCTGTGCCTGGACTTCTGACCTACAGAGACAGTGAGGAAAAAAAAAAAAACATACATTAAGCTTCTAAGTTTTTGGTAAGTTGTTATGCAGTGATAAAAAACTAATACACTTATTTTGACCATGGTCTATCACAGTAGTTCTCAAGGCTTTCTTTTAGCAGCAGAGACCTATGGTTAAGCAAAAGCACATATGGAAGCCCAATACATAAAACAAATAAAAGTAGAATTGCTTCATTTTTAGCCGGGTAGAGGGCCTGGAGCCCTTGTCAGCTGGGCTCTCCTGGCTTGATGGTGACCTAAGAGGAAACTCTGTAGAGAACATTCTGAAAACCAGAAGGCAAATTGAAGAGAGAGCATAAGGTTGCTGATCTAGCTACACTCTTCAGGCTGCCAGGAAGAGATGTACACAGTGACCTTCCATGATGGAGTACAGTGGACACTGTTGATGTACTCCCCAGAATCCTCACATTTCTTTACTGTTTCTGGTCACTCCTTCCCCGGCTTCTGTGTGCTTTGCCTTCAGTAGTCTATACCTGTAACTCTTTTTCCTAGAACCCTCTTTGAGCTACTAGAGCTGCATTGCCTAGTATCACATGCAAGAAGTACCCAGGAGTTTAGGTCCCGTGCTGAGGAGGCCTTGGACAAAGGGCTGATTGGTGTGGGGGCTATGAAAACCAGCCTCCCTCATCTTGAGTTGGGGAACCTCTGAAGTATAACTTATACTTCAGAATTTGCCATCTGGATCAGGCGGAAGGTAGCCTCTGCAGGACTGTTGAAATCATACATGCTAAGCTTTCCCTGCGTTTCTATCCCGTCCTCTACTTCCTACCAGCTTCTCTTTGGAGCACTTTCTTAATAATTGCTTTGCGCATTAATCCTCATTTCAATATTTGTTTCCGGGGAAGCCCACTTGAGACATGGGAGTTTCCTGAGAGGCTATATGAGCAACTGAGATATCTTAATGTCTCTGGGGCTCAGCATGTATAAGTCCCTTGTTGGTCACATTCCAATCTGGGCTCCAGTACTTTGTCTGGTCCTCACGTTAATTCTTTTTTTTTTTTTTAAAGATTATTTATTTATTTGATAGAGAGAGACACAGCCAGAGAGGGAACACAAGCAGGGGGAGTGGGAGAGGGAGAAGCAGGCCTTCGGCAGAGCAGGGAGCCCAATGCGGGGCTCGATCCCAGGACCCTGGGATCATGACCTGAGCCGAAGGCAGACGCTTAACGACTGAGCCACCCAGGCACCCCCCTCACATTAATTCTTATTACATGTGTAATTAGTGCATATTCTTATTACGTATGTAATTTAAAATTTTTAGTAACCATATTTTGAAAACCAAGTTTAATAACATTTTATTTAACAAAGTAAATATTATTTTAACATATCACCAGCATTAAAAATATCAGTGATATCTTTTATGTTATCTTTTAATACTAGATATTTGGAACCCAGTGCACGTTTTTTATACATAGAGCACCTCTCAAATTGGGTGCTAGATTTTCATTGGAATTCTAGATTTCAGTGAAATTTACAACTTGAGAAAATGTAGATTTACACACCCAAGTTGTTACAAACATGCTTTTATAGTTTTCTAATAATTGAAGTATCAATTTTTTAAATTAAAATCAAGTGAAATTAACTATTCAGTTTTTCAGTTGCATGAGCCATAGTTCCAAGTGCTCAGTAGTCACATGTAGCTAGTGGCTACCGTTTTGGACAACACAACTCTAGGGCCTCATCGCTCTCCCTTAGATTGGTTCTGGGGTCTCCACGGGCTGATGGGAGTGGGGAGGAGATGCCAGTGTAAGTCATGTTGGGCTGGTGTCGAGATGGTGCTTGGTGAGCACTCAGGATCCTAAACACAGAAACCTTGTCCTGCCACTCACCCACAAAACACTGTTTTAGATCAGTTTTCCAGGAAGCAGAGCCTGAGAAAGAGTTTTAGGTGCACACAATTTATTGAGGGCTGCCCTGGAAAGAAACTTGTAAGGGAGGGAGGGAAGCATGACAGACAGAGGAATGAGCCGATCAGGGATGTGGTCTCAGGTAAATTCCTGCCTTGGCCGGGCTGTGAGGACTCTGCAATGTAAACTGCATTACAGAGTTATCCCACCTTGAAGCAAGGGGACCGGGCTTTATACCCCTGTATCTATCAGTCATTGGTTGCTTGGGGTGGGAGTGGGGATGACACATCCCCCAGTTTTCTAGGTGAGATAGCTCATCCAACAGCAATTGTCCAAAGAAGGTCACAGGTAGAAGCTTCAGGCCCTTGCACTTGCAGCAGCTGGGAGACACGTCTACTGGCTAGTGAAGGCGATTTGGACAGGACTCTGATAACCCATAGCACCTAAATACAGAAGGCCAGGCCAAGCCCAGACACTATTACCTCCTGGCCTCAAACCCCAGTGTGGAAGCATAGTGAGCAGGGCTGGACCCTGTGGGGCCATAAGGGTTCCCTTGCATAGAGAAATTGAGGTCTAGAATCCTAACGAGTTAGGCATTCTCATCGGCCCTTTCTTCCTGGGTCAACATTGAATTTCAGCCTTCTGCATCACACTTTTCGGATGGCAAATAACAGTGAGAGAAGGGAAAAACAAAGAGACCGGATCCCCCAAAGGAGATATAAACCCAAACACTGTGGCCCAATATGAAGACCTGTTCTTCATTCATTTCCCTAAGGAATGTTTAGTTAGTGCCTATGCTGGGCCAGGTGTCATGTGAGGTTGTGAAGGCAAATGCCAAGGAGCAGGTCCAAGGCCATTTTGAGTAATGGCAACATGACTAAAATAAGTGCTGCTGTGAGGTTTTTGGTATCCAAACGTAGGGACAGGCCAAGAGAGGTGGGGCTTGGGGAGAGCAGGGATGAGTCTAGAACAGTCTAGGTCAGCGGGGAGTGCTGAGAAGTACAGCAACAGGCCCCAGCAAGTCTGCCAGGGACTCCAGGGAAAGAGTTGAGGTCAGTCTGGGGCACTGGCCCAGTGGTAGAGTCTGAGTAAGCAAGTTAAGGTCAGCTTTCAGAAGCCCAGGCCAAGGAGAAGGGCTCAGGCCGATGGAGCTGGGCACAGAGGCATGACAGCGCCAGGTGCTGGGTAAAGAGGATAATGTCTTTAGGACCTAGGACCTGCCAGGCACTTTGAATACATTTGCTCCTCACAATAACCTTGCAAGATAAGTACAAGGTTCAGAAAGATTAAAACAGTGCTTCTCACACTTTAGTGAGCCTATGAATCACCTGAGGATCATGTTAAAATGCAGATTCTGATTCAACAGGTCTGGGGTGGGGCCCAAGATTGAACATTTCTTTCTTTCTTTTTTTTTTTTCTTTTTATGTATTTATTTATACAGGGAGAGAGAGAGAGGGAACACAAGCGGGGGCAGTGGGAGAGGGAGAAGCAGGCTTCCCGCCGAGCAGGGAGCCCGATGTGGGGCTCGATCCCAGGACCCTGGGACCATGACCTGAGCCGAAGGCAGATGCTTAACGACTGAGCCACCCAGGTGCTCCCCAAGATGGAACATTTCTAACAAGCTCCAGGTAATGCTGATACTGCTGGTCCACACACCATACTTTGAATATCGAGATGTTAAAACCCTTACCACAAAGTCAATGCTTTTATTATTATGAAGGGGAAGGCAGACAACGAAAGGCAGGAAAACAAAAGTAGTCTAGTTTGAGAGTCTAATTTTCCAAAAACACGGTCATGGCCCTGGGCCCTGGCCCGTGGCTGTCTGCCTCCTGGGTGTGCGCAGGGAGGTGTGCTGCCCCGAGGAGGGGAGTGGTCCACTCTGGATGGTTGGGGAAGGGGGGAAACTCCTCTAGGGGCTCTCTGGGGTCACTTACTCATTTCAGTGCATCTGATCCAGTGTATTTTCATCATTGTTCATACTTGGCTTAATGATCAGTGAATTTGGATAATATATTGTGCTAGAAATTTCTTTTCAGGAGGTACTTAAGCTGTTAGTCTCAAAATGAAACCAAATCTACTTCTCAGAAGTTTTCTTAACTTTTTTTTTTTTTTTTTAAGTAGCTTGTTCTTTATCTAAGACCTTCTCATGGACCTTATTAAATTTACTCCTCCATCTCATTATGGATAATGGTGTGAAGACTTATGGAAACATTTCTTAGGGACCCTCGCTAGTTTTTTAATTGTGATAATAATCATTATATATATATATATTTAAAAGACCTTGCATTCATAAGATGCTTTATAGTTTCTAGAATGCTTTCATTGACATTTTCTTCATTTTGATCTCCTTATATCCCAGAAGGTCTGTGTTACTATTCCAGTTTTAGAGGAGGAAACAGAGGCACAGGAAGGGGAAGTGAACTGCCCAGGGTCATGTGGCTACATAAGTGGTGGAGATAATAACACTTTTTGAGCCTTTGCTGGTGTCAGGCACTGTGCTAAGAGCTTTTTATGTAGTAGGTCATTTAGTCCTTGCCCCAAACCCATTATTATCCCCATCTTATAGATGAGAACAGGGAGGCCTAGAGGGATTACCTATTTATTCAAGGTCACACGGCTAACAAGGGGGTAGAGCCAAGGTCTGAACTGAGGCAGAGGAACATCTAACTTCTACACTAGAAAGGGCATGTTGCAATGTTTGCAAAAACAAAAGCAAAAGCATGTATGAGGATTTGTCCAGCTTTGTTCTAGAGTCATGGTGTCCCTGGCCGGCCACAGTGAAGACCATAAAGGGCTTGGGTTATCATTCTCATATGGAAGGAAGGGCTTTGCCTGGCTACCCAAATGCGTAGGTGGTAAATAAGTCCTCTTAAAATCACCTGTTGGGCCCGGCCAGCACTATGTCTGAGGGTATCTGACATTTACACTTTGGTGCAGGGCCAGCTCCCAAACACTCCCACCCCAGTCTGCCCTTTCTTGTTCTTCTGACTCACCCTTGCTCAGCCCATGTCACACTTGGGTGCCTGAATCAGAGTCCCAGCATGAAATCAACTTCACTCGGATGGTACAACTGAAAAGACTTTAAGGAGGGAACTGCTTATTGAGGTGTGAGTCAGGTCAAGGGAACACACAGGGTGTTGAGGCAAACCCAGAGATGAGCGGGAAGCTGTTACCGCCCTTCTAGGCTTGCAAGGGGCAAGGGGAAAAGAGAGTTTTACCAGAGGTTGTGTGAGCTGGAGCCATTGAGGAGCTGTAGCTATGGAGGGGCACAGCCAAGGCCACACAAGGTGCAAAGCTGAATCCTCTCTCCTCCCACTTCCCAGTCTGCGAGTGCCTCTCATTGCCGAGTCCAATCAGAAATCAGCTGGTGAGGGGGCCCGGCTGATTCAGTCCACTGGGATCAGCTTCCCTGAGTACAGAGCATGACAGAGAAAGGTGGAGAAGGTATGCAGGAAGTCGGGGACAGGTCGAGAATAGCCAGCACATGACCACATCAGTTCTTTCCCTCACACCCTGAGCGCTAGGCAGCCTCCTCCCTCCTCCCCACTTCAATTCCACGTGCTGGGCCGTACTTTCCCACCACGCATCATTCACTCCCTTGGCTCTGAGTTTTCTGGCCCAAAGTTCTTTTACCAAAGAGGCTTCCCTGCTATGAGGAAAATGGAAGCCTGGCCAACAGGAGGGTCCTGGCGTGCTTGAGAGTGAACTTGCTAGATGTGTCAGTTGGTTTTCAGGAATTTGAATTGCTCCGGTGTGAAACTGAGCAGATGCCATGGCTGGCTGACAGAGAACAAGAAGGTTCAGACTGAGAGAGGCGGTGGTGAGCCAGATGCTGCGTCATGGTGCCTGTGGCGTCCTGGGCCCCTTAAGAACAACGGTCCGTGAGGGCCACACCTTCGACATTTGAACACTGAAGAAGGCTCTGAGCTCATATAAAGCCTCTGACCTTGTGAGAACAGACCCTGGAGCCAGATTGCTTGGATCCAAATCTAAATGCCACTGCTCACTGGCTGGGTGGCCTTGGACAAGTTACTTCATTTCTCTGACCCTCATTTTTCTCCTCTATAAAATAGGAATAATAAAAATACCTACCTGATAGGGTTGTTGTGAAGACTGATTGAGTTAATCCACAAAGTGCATTATAGAACCTCATACACAGTAATCCTCATATAAAAACAAAATTAAAAAAAAAGCTCTGCAGGGCTAGTGTCCAACCAAATGAGGGTTTTTAATAAAAAATTGGTGAAAATGTGTAAATGTAGCAAGAAGTACAGGTAGTGAGAATTCAAACAAAGAATAGGAAATATAATGGGGTTGAGGGGAGTGTATTCATCTACATGAATTTTCCATTTTAGTCTCACCATGGGTTGAGCCACTGTGGTGAAACTTGATATCACTAACTTGGTGAATGTTAATTGGCAACCTATTCTAGCCCTCCCAGGGAGAACTCTCATAAATTAATGCCTCATCCAATCCCAGCCAAAGCTTTTTCAAAAGCAAATTCAAGTCACTTGGTGTTTGACCAAATATTTGAGAAAATGTTTTAAAAAGTCAGTTTAAGAAGACTTCCTAAGATCTTATTTTCTCCATTGGCAAAAGCAAGAAACAATATTCCCCAATGACAAGATTATTCTGAAGAGTAGAGGCAAAGTGTCTGGCACATAGTGCTCATTAAATATTAGCTGTCTTTATTGAGTTTTATGATTTTACCTTTGAAAAATTTGATAGGTCTAGACAAGAAAATATACTCTGTATTTTGACTGCTTTGAGGAACTGAATTCCATTTTTGGATAATTAAACTATAAGCCTGTTATAGTTAATAAGTAAGCTATAAGCCTGTTAATAAGTTAATAAGTATGTTAATAAATGTTAAACATTTATATAAACTAGTATTATAGATGGAGGTATACAGTACCACCATGAAATCATCTTATCAAAAGATACAGAAAATTGGAGCACCTGGGTGGCTCAGTTGGTTAAGTGTCTGCCTTCAGCTCAGGTCAGGTCATAATCCCTGGGTCCTGGGATTGAGTCCCGTGTTGGGCTCCCTGGTTGGTGGGGAGTCTGCTTCTCCCTCTCCCTCTGTCTCTCCCCCCGGCTCATGCTATCTCTCTCTCTAAAAAAAAAAAAAAAAAAAAAAAAGATACAGAAAATACAGAGGACATAAGAACATGTTAAATGACATCACAGGGATGCAATCAACCAAGTCCAGACTGTAGGTATTTTGGACTGAATTATGTTCCTCCTACCCCTCAAATTCATATATTGAAATTCTAAACCCAAATGGGCCTATATTGGGGGATAAGGCATATAAGGAGGTAATTAGGGTGAAATGAGATCATAAGGGTGGGGCTCTAATCCAATAATACTGGAGTCCTCAGGAGCAAAGAAAGAGACACCAGAGACCCCTCTTTTTCTCCAAGCACACACAAGGAGAGGGAAAAACCATATGAGGAGACAATGAAAAGGTAGCTGCCTACAAGTCAGGAAGAGATGCCCCACCAGGAACTGACCCTGCCAACACCTTAATCTTGGACTTGTAGGCTCCAAAATTGTCAGCAAATAAATTTCTGTTGTTTAAGTGATCTAGTCCAGGCTATTTTGTTACCGCAGCCCAAGCAGACTAATACATAGGAAACTCTGGAGGGCAACCACCCTGGTTTCTTCAACAAATAAATTGCAGTAAGAGAAAGAGATAGAGAGGCAGACAGACAGACAGAGAAACAGGCAGAAGTAGAAGAAGACTCTGAAGATTAAAGAGACTTAAAAGGCACATCCACCAAGCATATGTGTGGGCCTTATTTGGATCCTGATTTAAATAAACTGGAAAGAAGAGAAAGAGAAAGACATAGAGAGATAACCACACTATTTATGACATTTATGAGACAATTGGAAATTTGAACACTGACTGGATATTTTGTGATGTTAAGTAATTTTTAGGTGTGACCAGCTTATTGCGGTTATGTTTTTTTCTTTAAAAAAAAGAGTATTCAGGTACATACTGAACTATTTACAGAGGAAATGATGTGATATCTGGGATTTGCTTCAAAATAATATGGGGGATAGTGGAAGATAGAATAAAGGCAACACAGCTGGCTATCAGTTGATATTTGTTGAAGCTGGTGATGGAATTTGCACAGGTACATTAAACTATTTTCTTTATTTTTGTGTATGTTTGAAATTGTCTATAATAATAAGTTAAAAGTTAATACTGGTTTTATAAGAACTAGAAAATTCTTTTTCTTCTAGACTCAGTAGTATCTAGAAATACAATCTATAGTGTTTGACAGTCAGGACTTTACAAGCAAGGGAAATCTTGACAACAAGGTTCTGGTAGATATATGGAAGCTTCCATGCATACAGGTGCAAGAATAGTTCTTGGCATTAACATCCCACAAATGTCTATTAAGCACCTCCTATGAGTGAGGCATACTCCTGGGTGCTACCAACAAGATGGATCCAGTCCCTGACCTCTTGGAGCTTACATTCTAGTGGGGCTAATTGACTAAAAGCAAGTAGATCAATGGATAGACTTTTAAAATGTTTTTGGATCTGAGATAAGTGCTATAACAAAAATAAGGACTGAGATACTGGGATTCTTGTTTAGAGGGTAACTCAGAAAAAGCCTCTTTGGAAGAGGTGTCATTAAAGCTGAGAGAGATCCATTAAGATGAGCAAAAAGAACCACCCCTGGGAACAGTGCAGAAAGAATATTCAGGTAAGAAACAGTGAGGGCAAAGGCCATGCAGTGGAAGTTTGGTCGGATGGAGGAACTGAAGGCAGCCAGTGGGGTTGGGTGTGGTGGGCAGAGAAAGTATGGAGGAGAGTCCTTGAGATGAGGTTACACCCTTAGGCAGGGGCTAAATTGTGCAAAGGAATAAGAAGTTTGGATTTTATTCTGGGAGTCATGAAACCCACTGAGGATTCTAAGCAGGGAGTGTGAAGGACTCCCTGCTTAGAATTGCATAGGACCAGTGAAGGTTAGAAGAGGGGTGATGGGGCAAAGAGGGTTGTGAAGAAGCAGGGAGATAGGGCTGTCTTCAGCCTGGGGCTCTGGAGCTGACTTGGGACTCATGGGACAATAGTAGGATCTCCCAAGGTGTGTCCTGTGTCAACAGCCTCAAGAAATGCTTTCTTCCTGGCTTGCCCAGTGCCCAGTGAGCTCGAGGTTCAGTGGTAGGATACTCTTGTTATCTGTTGCTATATAACCAACCATCCCAATTACTGGCCTAACGCAACAGGAATTTCTCAGGAATCTGCATTTTGGGCAGAGTTTGTCTCTGCTCCATGCCACATCTGGGCCCTCAGCTGAAGTGACTAAAATGGCTGGGGCTGGATCAGCTAAGGGCTGTCTGGGCGTTTCATTCTCTTCTCACACAGTCCCAAGCCTCTCTATGAGATTTCTCTTGCGGTACTTCCAGCTTGTGGCCTCAGGATAGTTGGACATCTTACATGCAGGTCAAGGCACTAGGAGCAGGTATTCCGGAAGAATAAAGCAGAGGTTTCGTGGCCATTTTAATTTGTGTGGGAGGGGACTCCCTAAGGACGTGATCACTGAGCAGGGAGCAGTGTGGATCTTATACATCTGTGTAGTCTGAGTGTGCCAGAGGGATGTTCTGGGACCTCCAGAGGACTTGCTCAGGAGCCATAGGTGATTGTGGTTGGCTAACTCTTAGGCTTCCATTCTGTAGAGTGAAGTATTACATCTGGGAAGACCCAACGTGCTTGGGGCAGCAAACAGGGCTTTAGGAGCTGTTTGGGGAAGGCAGTAGGGAGTGGTGAGGGAGTCGACTGGAAGAGGATTCTGAAGGGAAGCAAGATACCTCTTAGGAACTGAAGAAGTGTTTGCTTTGTGGTGTGTGAGGCCAATCTCCTCTGCCTTCCCTCCACCAAATCTTCAGTAAATTCTCTTCTGTGAGTGCATTGTGGGTCTGTTTTGAGGAACACATCAAATGCTGAGTTCTGTTTCCAGGAGGGTTCAAGGTGAGAGCAGATGCTGCTGAAGGCAGCCTGGCCACACTAGGAACACTAAAGAAGAAAGGAAAAACTAAGCAAGCAACTGAGTGAATGAGGGAATCCTGCAACTCGTGATCCTCCACTAAATCCTCTAGTCTCTAGCCAGATTCTGGAACCAGCCAGTTTACCCACTCCATGTTCCATTTCTTTCTATCCCAACTTCTCTTCCATTTTCTTTTGCTTCACATTGTGGGTTTGGGGATAGAAGGGATTTTTGTAGCATGAGCACTCAGTTTATTTATTCTTCATTTCTCTGATGTGCATTGAATGTTGTATGAGGCGCGGTGCCATGTGCAGTGGAGGATTCTGAGAAAAGATGGAATTCACAGTCAGCAAGAGAGAGAAGACTGAGCTATTCTAAAAGGCAGGAGGAAGCAGCTGCCCCAGAAGAGGCAAGAAAAAAAAGCTGTAACTGTTCATGGGGTTGGGTGGGGGCATTCAGTGGAGACAGTGAAGGGTAGGGGGTCAAGAAAGGCTTCACACACATGATGGCATCTAAGCCAAGCTTTAAATTAAGGGTGACATTTGGATATGAAGAAATAAGGATTTGGGGGTTAGAGACTGGCTGAGGGGATAATTTCTGACATGCCCACTTCGCCTTCCACACCAGAGTGCTGCTGACCTGTGTCCAGGCCCCTCTGGGTCCTTCCTCAGTACCTTCCTGGCCCAGAAGGGAGCTGCACTGACATGTTAATAAAAGAAATCAGCCCCAGTCTTCTAAACCCACTCCTCAAGAAACCAAGGTTCCTTTTCGACTGTGACCTTCTGGAACCAGTCAGAGAAGGGAAGAGCTGGTGTCAAAAAGAGCAGTACTACCAGAGGCCTCGGATGTCGGGAGGGAAACGGAGGCCCAGAGAAAGAACACTGATGCCGTATTCCCTTAACTGCGCTCAATGAATAAATGCGTTCATGTACGTGTCTGTTTATTGCCCCACTTTGACTATGAGCTCCTCAAGGGCATGAGATGAGTCTCACTCTCTTGGTGTCCCCAGCACAGAGCCTGGCACATTGTAGGGGTTTGATATAGGGTAGCTGAGCTAACAGTCTAGGGCTAGGGCAGAGATGCTCAATGTATGGTCCCGAACATACAGTGTCAGCATCCGTTCAGGACTTGTTGGAAATATAAATTCTTGGGGCCTCATCCTAGACCTACTGAATCAGAAACTCTGCAGGTGAGGTGCAGCAATCTGTTTTAACAAACCCTCCAGCAGATTCTGATGCAGGTTAAAGTTTAAGAACCATTGTTGCAGAATATTGGAGCCTAGAAGGCTTGCTTTGGCTTTGGGACATCAAGAACTCAGATGCTTTTTATCTGTAACAGACACTTCTTTATACTCTTCTATCACCACCCACTGCCTTTGGAAAAAAAAAATAGGAAAGAAAGAAAAGAAACACCACAAAGATATTACCAGTGACCGGGAAGAAATAAATCAGCAATAGCAGGCTGTTACCCTTCCTGAAAAAACCGAAACTTTGTCTGTAAAAAGTATATATATATATTCAACAATTGCAAAAACAGACTTTTTATAGCATAGGAAAGAGCAAAGAAACATGTCAAAAAAATTGAGCTGTGGTTTTATGTGAAAGTGCCGCTCCTTTCAGAGAAAACCACCTGCTCATCTTCCTTGTCAATCTGCAGTGTCATCCCTGATAATTCCGAGGAGCTGCTACTAGCTGATTCCTTCTGGAGTGAAGGATCCTGTAAAATTCATTATTTTCTTGATCACTGACAATGCTTCCGTACTTACAGGACAGGCAGGATTGGTGGGCTCTTCTTTCCAGCTTGGGCTCATACCTGGCAGATAAGAACAACAAGGAAGTTTTACATATATCCATATAAAACCAATCCCCAAGTAATCTTGGTCCTCACTGTGTGGTCACTGCTCTGCTGGCTTTATAGAGAATGATTTTGTTCCTATCCTCAAGAAACCCACAATCTAATAGGATGGTGTGATAAATACACGCAGAAGGACTGACAGCCTTTAGATTAAAGCTGTTGAGGTAACAAAATGTTTTCACAGATACAGTTTGATTTGATCCTTACAATAGATCCCGGAAGCACCAGGTAGTGGCAATAGCAAGGTAAGTTCCAAGCTTGGAGCTACAAAATGAGCTCGTGCTAAATGAGAAGGAAATCTCCCCGACTTAATAATCACTCATTGGGTGGCTAAATAGTGAGCGTGTTCGCAGGTAGGCAAGAGAGGGTTGTGACTGTACCTAAGAGAGCAGAGATCCAGTCAGTTGTAGAAGCCAGAAACTGATGTGCTGTTTTCTCTGCAAGACATACTGATGAATGCCCACATCTCACTAAAAACTTCTGGCTGGAAGTCCAGTCTGTTGTATGCCTACCAACTACGTTATAGGCTTTCCTAGAGTCAGTTGGGTTTGTTCCCAAACCTGTTTATGTCGGTTGTGCCTTTTGTAGTTATAAAGTTAAAGAAAATATTATATCAATTGATATAATTTGGCTTTGGGACATCAAGAACTCAGATGCTTTTTATCTGTAACAGACACTTCTTTATACTCTTCTATCACCACCCACTGCCTTTGGAAAAAAAAATAGGAAAGAAAGAAAAGAAACACCACAAAGATATTACCAGTGACCGGGAAGGTCAAAAATGATGAGTTCTTGTTTTGATGAAAGTTAAGTTAGGTGCTGTGAAAAACTTGATGAGAATGTTTTTATTAAAGTTGCCATTAAAAAAAAAAGATTATTTATTTGAGATAGAGATACAGAGAGAGCATGAGCAGGGGGGATGGGCAGAGGGAGAAGGAGAAGCAGGCTCCCCCCTGAGCAGGGAACCGATGCGGGGCTCGATCCCAGGACCCTGGGATCATGACCTGAGCTGAAGACAGATGCTTAACTGACTGAGCCACCCAGGTGCCCTTTAAAGTTGCCATTGAATGATATGTAAAGGAGAGAACTTTGGGTTGAAATTGTAAAAATCTAGAAGGATTCTGCTTTCAAATTGCTTCACAGGGGTCTTTATGTTCTTGCTCCACTTTAAAGAAATCTAAAAGGAAATTGTAGATGATGCTTTACAGGTGGGCATTGTGCAAGGGAAATGAGGTAAAATTGAAAGAATAGGTCTTAGCCCTAGATCAAAAGATTGGCACATAAATGTGCATTTAAATGTTTTGGAAAAAAATGTTAAATGCTTTTTTTTTTTTTTTTATAATTTCCTCATTTTTTTCCAGTGAACTTGTTTCCAATTTACTTTTAAAAGATATTCTATTGGGGCGCCTGGGTGGCTCAGTTGGTTAAGCGACTGCCTTCAGCTTAGGTCATGATCCCAGGGTCCTGGGATCGAGCCCTGCATCAGACTCCCTGCTCCTTGGGGAGCCTGCTTCTCCCTCTCCCTCTGCCTGTCGCTCCCCCTACTTTTGCTCTCTCTCTCTGTCAAATAAATAAATAAAATCTTTAAAAAAAAAACAAAATAAAAGATATTCTATTAACACACTACACATCAATTTTATTAGATAGGAGGACTGGAACTGAACTACATCTGCATGGAGCCTAACCAAAGAAGGAGAATCAAGGGTACAAAAGAATTAAAAGTTGAGGGGCACCTGGGTGGCACAGTTGTTAAGCATCTGCCTTCGGCTCAGGTCATGATCCCGGGGTCCTGGGATAGAGCCCCGCATTGGGCTCCCTGCTCCTTGGGAAGCCTGCTTCTCCCTCTGCCTCTCCCCCTCTCCTTGTGCTCTTTCTCTTGCTCTTGCTCTCTCTCTCACAAATAAATAAATAAAATCTTTAAAAAAAAAGAATTAAAAATTGATGGTGTTCTCCAGGGCTGTCCTTTAGAGAGAGAAGACTCAGGCACCACCCCTTGGAGCTCTCTCCTAGTGGAGGATATGGCTGGTTGAGCTCATTATAGATTGGTGTCACTGGCCATTGGGATTGTTGAACATGCCCCTTGTTCTGATTTCCTCTTCACCAACAAATCCTCTGTCTACAATCTGGCCATCCATGTGCATTTCCTTCTAGAAGAGAATGTGCTGATGAGAGAAGACTTGAGTTCTGATTCCTAAAGTTGTCAATGTTTTTCATTGTAAATTAGTGAATTATTAACATTGTGTTTAATTTGTAGGAGACAACACCTATTGCCTCTTCTGACACTTCTAGTGAAAATGTACCTCCTAGAGGGTGAGAGGGTGGAAGTCATCCAACAGTGTTAATATATCTGCCAGTATTTAAATGTTGGCAACAGATTCAAATGTTTCAATACTACCATGTGATCCAAATGAAACTACCAGTTTGTAATCCATGTACTAGAATCTACGATGAAGGAAGATACCTTTTTTTTTTTTTTAGTTTTACTGTCTAACTTAGGGTCTGGGTCTCTTTGGCTCAGCAAATGTGTTTATTTGTTATTGATTGAGGACCTACTATGCACAATTCACTCTCCCATGTATGACTCACATACATTCAAATAATCATTATAATCTAGCAAGTAAGTTTTACTGTACTCATTTTATAGATGAAGAAGCAGAAACTCTGAAAAGCTACTTAACTAACCCAAGCATGCACAGCTAGGTGGAGCTGACATTAGAGGTCAGTTTTCTCTTGCTTCAACATTCTTTTTCACCAAAAATATATTATTAAATTAATCAATATTCCCTTTTTCTTATGTCACTCTAACTATAATTTTTTTTCTTCATTTGGTAAACATTACCACAAATTAAGAATTCCAGGAGAAACAAATACTCCATATTATCAGGAGACATTCTGAAAGAGGACAGGGTCAGCCCTACGGCCAAATAAATGGGGTGACGTGAATGGGCTCCATGCTTGTGTGGCCCCCTGAATTGCAGAGGTGCTAACATCAGGTAACACAGCAGGCAGCTGCCTTGGGAAGAGTTAAACACTTTGTGATGCTTTAATAGTCAACACAATGAAAATTGTTAGCCGTTACTGTGCTAAGCATTTGAAATGCATTTAATCTTACAGCAAATCTAAGAAGACATGGAGGTGCAGAGATGTGAACTAACTTACCCAAGGTCACATAACTAGTAAGTTGAAGAGAAGCTGCAAACTCAGGTTAAGTTTGGCCCCAAAGTCCATGCCGTTAACTTTGAGAATCTACTTCCCAGTTACAGTAACCATTTGTTGAGTGAATATTTTGTGTCTGCCACTATGCTAAGCACTTCATGTATTTAAATAAATTAATGTATCTAATTATATTTCATGAAGTAAGTGCAGGAAGTTCTATAGCACTTGGTACATCCCTTGGTTGTAGCTGGTTCTTTATTTGTTGGTTAGAATAGGGTGGTGGTGATGCAAGGATTTGATCTTAGCCCATGTTTTTTGTAGGTACCAAGTTTTAGAGAGATGATGTGATATAAGGCAAAGATGTAGTCTTTGTAGCAAGGTTGTTCCGTTCACATCTTGACTTTGCCACTTTCTGGTCTAGTAGTCTAATATAAACTATGTTATAAATTGTGTACAGCCTCAGTTTCCTGATCTGAAATAATGAAGATGATGGCATTTGCCCTGCAGAGTTCTTATGGAAATAAGAAAATGGCATTTGTAAGGACTTGGAACAATATAGGAACTCAATAAAACAACGTATGAATACACTGCCTGGCTCATCAGGAGCTTTTGAGAAACAGTAACCATCATGATTGACACCTGTATTGTAATTATTTGCTGATTCTCTCCCCATCTCAGCTGATGGATTGATTCATTCAATAAATAGTTATTCAGCATCCACTCTATGCAGGCAGAGAACCAGGTTGGACATAAAAGAGTGTGATCTAGGTAAACATGGTTTTTGCCTTCAAGGGATTTACATTCTAGTGGGGAAGACAGAAAGTAAGCAAATATACTAGTTCATAAAATTGCAATAATTGCCGTAAGGAAACCCATGATGTGCTGAGACAGAAAGGTGGGTGGAGTAAGGAGGAGGGCAACTGAGAGTGTGTTCTGGAAAGTCTCCCTTGAGGAGGTGACCTTTAAGCTGAGATCTGAAGTATGGGAGGAGCAGGACAAGTTTTCCAGGAAGAAGGGGGTCTTACAGGACCCAGGACTGGAGAAGTGGCCCATGTGGCTGAAGAATGAGGCCAGTGGGAAAGAAAGAGGGAGCAGGGACAGGCAGAGACTAGACTTTGTGGGGTTTTGCCTGCTGTAGTGAGGGGATTGGATTTTGTTCTGAGTGCCATGGAAAGCTGTTGGTGGGTATTAACAGGTGAATGGCATGAGTAAAACAGTATTTTAACAAGATCATTTTGGTTACGTGGAAAACAGAGGGAGCAGGGCAGGAATACAGCAAGGCAACTAGTCGGGGAAGGCTATTTGTGGAGGTATTGGGGAGGCATGAGGGTGCCTTGGAGTAGGACAGAAGCACATAGCTTTTAGGTATATTTTGAGATTGTGTACAACTTGAGAGCAGGGACTGGCCCAGATTTAATTTGGGATCACATGGGTAGTGCAATTCCTACACTGTGAGTGTTCAATAAGTGTTTATGAAATCAGATTGTAGAAATTAGATATTCTATAATAAGACTGACTATGGTATCATAGGAGATTCCAGTATAACATAAAATTTAAGGGTATGGGCTCTGGAGTTGGGCAGACTCCCCCAGTTACTGGTTATGTAACTCTGAACTATAGTTTTTTTATCTGTAAAATGGAGCTATTCAATGATAAAGATGAAAACACATGATTTACTTAAAATGCTGTCCTTCATCTTAATTTTTCTCCCTCATTAAAATAAACAAATTAACAAATGAGCGAGTACTTCTGATTTTGAGCAAATATCACCGGACTGTGGAAACCTCTATCCACCCTGGTCATTGTCAAGATCCAAATTTCAAGTCATTTCCTCACATCCATCATTGTCTTCTCCATTTCAGCTTCTTATTCTTTATTTTTTTATTTTAATTTTTAATTATTTATTTTTAAAATTTAGTTCTGTTTTGTATTTTTTGTCAGCTCCTCATTCTTGTGGAGGACCCACGTATTAGTTATCTATTGCTGTGTAATAGACTAACGCAAAACGCAGTGGTTTAAAACAACAAACATTTATTATCTCACAGTTTCTGGGGCTTAGAAATTTGGAAGCAACTTAGGTGAGTGGTTCTGGCTCAAGGACTCTCATGAGGTTGCAGTCAAGATTTTGCTGTGGGCAGAATCTGAAGTCTTGACTGGGGCTGGATGATCTGTTGCCAGGATGGCTCCCTCACATGGCTATTGGAGAGAGTCTCAGTTCCTCACCACATGGACCTCTCCCTTGGGCTACCTGAGTGTCCTCATAACACATCACTTGGCTTCCTCCAGTGTGAATGATTCAAAGCAGAGCAAGAAGGAAGCCATATACCATGGATCCTAATCTTGGAAGTCACATAAACATCACTTCCACCACAATCTATTAGTTAGTAGGAGTAAGCCGTTATGTCTAGCCCACACCGGAGGGCAGGAGAAATAGGCTCCACGTTTTGAGAAGAGGAATGTTAAGGAATTTGTGGACATGTTGTGGACACAACCCATAAAATGCCTTAAATTTAAATCTTGATGAAATTTTCAAACCCTCTCACATCTGGCCTCGGGCTTGTCATTGGTAAAAGAGCCCACCTCTCCTTTTATTATCCCTTCTTATGAAACACACACATATTTTTGTGTGTGTGACTTAATTCCTCTTTTTCTTTAATTACTTTTATTGGCATAAAACAGGCAACTTATGCTACATAGCCCGCCCCTCCCTGAAGATCCTCAGATAATTTATTTTTTTGAGGAATGTAGCCATTGTGACACTAAAGAAAGTAAATTATGGCTACTATAAATTGCCATGGGAGTGGTAATTACAGTTTACTGAGGGCTTATTCTGGGCCAGGTATTTTATTAAGCATTGTATATGTCATATCCTATTTTTTTTTAAGATTTTATTTATTTGACAGAGAGCACAAGCGACAGGCAGAGGGAGAAGCAGACTCCCCGCCGAGCAGGGAGCCCGATGTGGGGCTCGATCCCGGGACCCTGGGATCATGACCTGAGCCGAAGGCAGATGCTTAACAACCAGGCGCCCCTGTTATATCCTGTCTGATCACTTTACATCAATGCTATGAGGTAGATACGGATATATGTAGTCCCCCCAAACCCTTAGCCAAGATAAGGATAATGGTATGACTTCCCCATACTGATTGAAGCACAATTGGAAAGAAGCTATACCAAAATGGAACTTTAAAAACTGAAATCAATGGAACAGAGTAGATCCCAGAAACTGCCCCATGCATGGATAGAAATGTTTTATACAATAGCTCTGGCACTTCAGATTGGTGAGGAAAGTATGGACCACACAATAGTTGGTGTAGGGAAATTGGATATACTTATGGACAAAAAAACGATTTGGTTCCTCCTTCACACTGCACATAACAGTCAATTCTAGGTAAATCAAAGAGTTGAGTGTGAAAAGGAAAACTTCAAAACTTTTAGCAGAAGATATACGAGAATATCTGTTTGATCTCAATACAGGAAAGAATTTTCTAAACAAAGAACAAAAAGTGCAAGGAAAGTATTGTCAAACTCCACTCCATTAAAATTAAGATTATCAATTAAAATTCTGATTACCAAAAGATGGTACAACAATGTGAAAGACAAGTTCTAATCTGAGAAAAGAAATTTGCAAAACATAACTGACAAGGAGTTCTAGCCAGAAAGAAAATGTTTGTTGTATAATAGACATAACACCTATGTTTTATAACACGTATAATACACACATATTTTAAAAATCAATAAAAAAGGCGAAAAAAAAGGGCAAAAGGCACAGAAAGGCATTTAACAGAAGAGAAACCATGAATGTCCAATAAACAGGTAAACAAGCTCAATCATTTATAATTAGGGGAATACAAGTTAAACCAGAATGAGATAATATTTTAGAGCCCCCAGATTGATAAAACATTTTTAAAACATGTTGGTGAAGGTATGGTGAAGTCTTATACACTGCTGGTGGGAGTATAAATTACTCCATCCTCTTTTAGAAATATTTCGGCATTATCTAGTAAAGTTAAACACACACATAAAATGTTCTCTAACCCAGAAATTCTCAGGAATTCCTAGGAATTCCAACTCTTAACACATGTGCAATTTACACATGCACAAATACGTACACAGCAACATTTCTTTTGTAGCAGAAACAACAAAATACAATTTAAATGGCTATCAATAGGAGAATGGATCATTTTGCCACACTTGTACAATGCGTACTTTGCTGCAATGAAAATTAATGAACTTCAGGTATGTACATCAATATGGATGCTTTTTTCAAACAAAACAGCAAGTGAAAAAATGACGTTGTAGAAGAATATATGCAATATGATAACATATAAAGTGCAAAAACAGGCAAAACCAAATCATATATTGTTAAGACATGTGCGAGAATCTATTTTTAAAAAAGTGATGGAATGATAAACCCAAAATTTGGAGCAGTGCTTACTTTTAGGAGAAGAGAAGTCAGGAGAATGGCACGAAGGTGGGGCGCAGAAGGGACTTAGAACTGATCATGTTTTCTTTCTTGAGCAGCGTGGTAGATCCATGGAAGTTCATACCATTATTATTGTAACTAATACCTTATACATTTTTGTAAATATGAAATAAAGAAGAAAAATGGAGATGAGAGAGGTGAAGATGACTGGAATGGATGGCTATGTATTAAATAACTCAAGGAAGCGCTATCTTTTGGAGAAACAAATCTATATTCTCTTTTATCTTCTCTACCAACATTCCCCATTGCTCCTCCCTCCCCACTGCCAAAAAAAGAAAACAAAAACCAACCATAATTTGAGTACAGTTATTTAAAAAGTAAACAAACAAACAAAAACGGATCGGTAAAACCAAGATACCAAAGACATCCTCCTAAAGGCTAAGGGAACTGCTCTGCCATGACTTTGACTCCTCCCAGTCAGGTGTACCCTTCACTGTATGATATGAGCAAGAGGTGTGATAACCTGGTGAAATGCTGTTATACGGAGAGCAGGGTCTTGAAGAGCTGTTGTTTTCTAACTCTAAAAATAAGTGATTTTATCCCAAATAATTTAGAATGCCTGGCTACGTAGCCCGGAATCTGTCCATGCAGGCATTGATCCATCCATCCTTCATTTGCCCTCCAGCACTGAGTTCCTTCTTTATGCCAGGACTAAGAAGCTGCTGGAGATGACAAGAAGAAGAGTTAGAGGTAATCACACTGTAGGATGATGGTGTGAGGTTGGAATCGGGTCTCAGGAGATTTGGGGGCACAAAGACACAGTCATGCTCTGCTTGCCTGAGAGGTCAGAGAGGGGGCTGCATCATAGGCAAGATGACTCTGTGTCTTGATAAATCTTGCTACGCCTTGAAGGTCAGAGGAAAAGCTTTCAGACATGTGGTCTTCAAACTTTTTGTTTGTTTTGCTATGAACTTCTTAAAGAAAATCTGAACGTTTTCTCAAAAGCTCATAGTTTCTGTTTACACTGAAAATGTTTTATCATAAGTTTAAGTAGTTGGAAAGAATGTGATGATCTGTTCATTTTGAATGCCGACATTTTAAAACAAGCCTCTTGGGGTGCCTGGGTGGCTCAGTCATTAAACGTCTGCCTTCGGCTCAGGTCATGATCCTGGGGTCCTGGGATCGAGCCCCGCATCGGGCTCCTTGCTCAGCAGGGAGCCTGCTTCTCCCTCTCCCTCTGCCTGCCGCTCCCCCTGCTTGTGCTCTCTTTCTATCACTCTCTCTCTGTGTCAAATAAATAAATAAAATCTTCAAAAAAATAAAATAAAACAAGCCTCTTACACAATTTAAAAAATGTTTCCAATGGAATCTATATCCTATAGTAATTTGATATATAATATCCAATAAGAACAGACAAGAACAAAGTATTGACATTTAAAATAAGACTTTTATATAATTTGTAAAAGTGCTTCCAGTGGAACCTATATGCTATAGTAATTTGATATCAGCATCCTTTTAGAAATAGAAGAACAAGTTCTTTTTTTTTTTTTTTTAAGATTTTATTTATTTATTTGACAGAGAGAGGGAGCAAGCAAGCACAGGCAGAAGAAGGGGCAGAGGGAGAAGGAGAAGCAGGCTCCCCACTGAGCAGGGAGCCCAACGCGGGGCTCGATCCCAGGACTCTGGGATCATGACCTGAGCTGAAGGCAGATGCTTAACCGATGAGCCACCCAGGTGCCCCAGGAAGAAGTTCTTAAATGTTGCATTGTTCTTTCTTAACTTTGATTCATCTTTCCATTCCTTTACCTTATAAAACTTTATCCTTATAAAACATAATTTGTGTCATATTTTTCTATAACAAAATAATATATATAAAATCAGAGTCCATAAGTCTCTAAATATTAATACACTTCTTTTGGATTGAGTCCTACAGTGATTACTGGTACACAATTGATGAAAACAACATAAATGTGTTTTGGTAATTATTGTTTTTAAACAAAATGTTTATTGGAAACAGACCTCTTCATGACATAGACATTTTTTCTTTACATTACTCTGCTTTTTAAAAACAATTAAGTAATATGTCCATGTTGACTACTACTTATTACTAAAAAGGGAACATAATTCAGCATCAATACTCACCCTATTTTTTTTTTTTTAGATGTGAATGCTGAGACATTTTGTTCATATTTAAGCAGTGGGATTGGAAGTTTTGTTATAGAAATGTCATTTAATTCTTTGAATTCTTTTTGAGTTAAAAGCTCAAAATCACTTAATGATTTTTTTTCTCAAAATTATTTTAAAATAACTCTCATTAGATAATTCACATCTCCTTCAATTCTGTTGCGAGCAGTGAATCAATGCCATTTGACTTGTGAAAGTATTTGTAACCAGTTATTAGAGTTAGTCACTTTCTCAGCAACAACAAAGATGTTTGTTTCACATTGGTGCTTTACTAGGGAACCTGGTGGGTTTTGCACCCTGAGGCGATGGATCCCCTAAGATCTGAGATGGAAGACAGGAGGGTCTTTGCTCTGTAAAGTAGGAAGAAGTCCATTTCAAAGGGGAATATACAACTTTGACCTCACTCTTCCTTAGGTAGCTTTTAGAAAAGAGTAAACGTGGGCTTTGAGGATCTGAAAATTGATTCCCGTAAGAGAACTCAAGACTGAACATGAAAAGTTCTCTAGACCCTTGCTATTGGAGTGTGGTCTGTGCGTGGGCAGCATGGGCATCAGCTGGGAGCTGGGTAGAAATGCAGAATCTCAGGCCCACGCCCGACCTACCGAATCAGAATCGGCATTTAACAGAATCTCAGGGTGATTCGTAAGCACATGCAAGTTCGAGAAACACTGGGCTGGACCTCCCCTCCCGGCAAAACCCAGCTTCATAGCCTGGAATCTGTCCATGGCGTTCATGTGGGCTCCTTTCCAGGGTAGGCTATCATTTAAATAATTCTTCAGCGTCTGCTGCTCATGCCCCTGGCTTCAGTTCTCCAACAAGTCCCCTGCTTCAGTTTCTAGCAGCCTACGGGACTGGCTGAGCTGGGCTTTCTGATTACAAAAAATTCGAAGACTCCTTATGTAAGACTAGATGGCCCCTAAGGGACCCTTGGTAAGTGGTAGCTGATAGCTCTTACTTTCTTCTCGCTAATGTGCAGATTTGGGAAGATCTGTTTTCCTCCCTGAGTGTCACTCTAGCCTGTGAGTTTGCGTTACTTGATGTTAAGATTGGCAAGATCCGCCAGTGTCACAGAGAGGTTTCCTCCGATCATCCCTGTGAACGTTGTCATTAGGAGAGCTACAAATAGAACAGCCTTTTTTGTTTTTTTTTAGGAAAATAAAAGCCCATTCAAATCGAGGGTCAAAAGCTACTGGCTCTAGCAAGAAGAAAATGGCTGTGGTTGTATTTTTGAAATGTCTTTGCCTTTCCCTGTATTTTTGCTGTGTTGACAGTTGTGCCATCCGAACTTGGCCTAGCCCTCCGCCCTCCCTCTCGGCCCCACATTCACTTTCCGTGTGTGTGGGATTCCAGATCTATAAACAAGGGGGCCTGGAGCCAAAGCCTCCCTCTTGGGTGCAAACACCCAAGCAGCGTGGTGTTTAGAAGCATAAGTCCGTGGGAAGAAGCATTTCCCCGACATCATTCTCACTTTGCCTCCACAGCAGAAAAGCCTGCAGCGTGCAGGACAGAGCAAGGACCAGAGTTCAAACTCCACTCCATTACTCATTAGCTGGGTGATGCAGACAGGTTACTTAAACTCTCTGAACTGCCATGTTTCTATCTCTAAGAGGGCCATCAACTCGAATGGCTACAGCAGAATTAAATGAGACTTCGTACATCCATAGATAAATGGACGTATTTAAAAGTGATTTTCCTCCTTCCAAAACAAATGGACAGTGCTTCTTAAAACCATTGCTTCATAAAATCATGGGACTCTAGGGCGCCTGGGTGGCTCAGATGGTTAAGCGTCTGCCGTCGGCTCAGGTCATGATCCCAGGGTCCTGGGATCGAGTCCCGCATCGGGCTCCCGGCTCAGCGGGGAGCCTGCTTCTCCCTCTGACCCTCTCCCCTCTCATGCTGTTTCTCTCTCGCTCGCTCTCTAAAAAATAAATAAAATCTTTAAAAAAAAAAAAATCATGGGACTCTAGGCTGGGGCAAGTTCTTAAAAATCATCTCATTCACTCGTGAAATACTGGAGGAGAAAATAATCTGCACCGATGAGCCAAATTTCAGATTTTACAATAGCACTATGTGCCAATAGTAATTTAAGATGATGGTGGCCAAGAAGGGACATGTTTTTCTACAGCTGCTCAACCACAGATCAGTCTTACAGGTTATGAGAACTAAGTCGGAACATGAATAGACAAGAGAGATCGTACAGAAGAGCAAAAGAAGCACAGCTCTGAGAGTCCTCAAATGCATTGTATTTGCTGCTTTGCACAGCATTTTGAATAGTCAAATTATGTATCCCTATCAGTGGTTCTCAAAGTGTGGTTCCTAATTGGTAGCCGCAGCATCACCTGGGAAATTGTTAGAAATGCAAATACTCCAGCTCTGGCCCAGGCCTACTGAATCAGAAACCCTGGGGGTGGGACCAACAATCAGTGTTTTAGCAAAGCTCATATGTGATTCAGATCCACACTAGAGGTTGCAAATTACTGGTTTACGTTATAACAGCTTACGACCATCTTTTCCAAAGCAGAGTAAAATGACATCGTAAATATCTTAGCATTTTAATTTCCTCACCTCCTTGACGTATACTGTATACATTCCAGATGTTACTGTCTGCTGATTCTTGCAGAGATGTGCATGAGCAGAGTCACCAGACAGAACTTTCTCCATCGCCTTGGGTGGGGTTTGTTCATTCACAAGGCACTAATAAGGAGAATGATCTTGAAAACTAAGCGAAGCAATCTGATCTCACTTCTGTTCTCTAGCGATACCTTTCCTCTAGAGTTACAATGTATGTATAACTTTATAACAAATTATACAGATCACTAGGTTTTCATTTCTGCACCCAGGCAACTCCATCTCTAGATGCAGTTACAATGAAGCCCTGTGTTGTCTGGAAGGTGGCCACATCTGTGATGATGTCGTCATGATTAGGGGTCCTCCAAGGGCAAGAGTCATCTGTTTAATTCCCCCTTTACAAGGTCGGCATGAAATAGATACTCATGGACGTAACTAAAACGGAAGCCCAGAGAGGCCGAGAAGCTTATGGAACGCTGTGAACTCTTCTGAGTGCCCCCTGGCTGCTCCCTCTTGGTCGCTTTGTTGCACTGTCTCTGTTTATTGTGTGGGTTTTATTACTTATTTTATTTCCACGTGGCATTCTCTAGAGACTTTGTAAATGACTGACTGTGTTCATCCCCCCAACTCTGCAGAGACCAGGCTTTGTAAATAGAGTGGAAGACAGGAGATCCGCAGCTAAAAGCTTCCTAATGAGGACAACTCGAACGTGTTATTTTCAACATTCAACTCCCAAGTTTGAATAATTCATGAAAAAAAAATCTGTTGAACTAGAAGTGACTGGGCTATTTTAATGAAAGTAGAAATTTGGAATATTTCAGACCTGGAGATGATGTGGGGAAACTGCAGGCAGGGAGAAGTGACCAGCCCGGCACAGAGTTAGCTCAGGTCTTCTTTGGTCAGTACCCCCATCATCCAAGGTCACACCGTGGCTAGTGGTCATTCCCAAACCAGAACCCAGACCTTGACATGCACATGCGCAGCTCTCTCCACTGAGCCACACAGCCTGCCACAGACACCAGAGGGTTCTGGCCCAACGTCCTTCTCTCTTGGGTCATAGAAGACACAGCAGATCATTTTTCCTCTTCCGTCTTCAGTCTAGCTCAGTTGGTCTCAGCCAGCTGTACATCAGAACCCCTTGGGGAGCTTTTTTTAAAAATCTGAATGCCCAGAACCCACCCCAGGCCAGTTAACTAAGTCTCTGGGGGTGGGGCCCAGGCCTCAGTCTATTTAAAGCTCCCTAGGTGATCCCAACCTGCAGCCAAGTTTGAGAAACATCAAGTCTAGCCCACCTCCGTCTTCTTTCTCCTATTCCCTTAAAGGCCAGAAGATTTCTCTTGTTCCTTCTATTTTCTTTTGTTAATCCTCAGGTTTTAACACTGTAATCGCACAGTTTACATTATGGGTGCTGCCATTCTAAGCCATTTAAAACTTTTGCAACAACTTAGCCCTGTAGTCCCCTCCTTATCTACTTGTCTCTCTGTTGGCTTAGTCTCTGTGTCCCTCCTCCTCGCCTCCACAAGGTCACCGCCCAGGACCCCACTCTCCTACGAGGGGCTGCCATGTGTAGCCCATCCCGGCACCTCCTCCTCCTGAGCTTCTGCGGATGGCAGCTGGGGGGCTGGGCCAGAGGGGCTGGGGCCCCCCCCCGGCTGGATGATCAGGGAGGGCTGCTCCTGTGATGATTGGTCCCAGAAGGAATAACTCTTGCAGCAACTCTTCTCTTCTTCTTGCTGGCTAAGTGTGTGGGTGTGCAGCAGGCATTTGCTAGGGAACGTCGGCAAAAAATAAAACTTTTCAAGCTTCAATTCTGCAGACAGATTGAGAGGCTCCCCAACAGTTCAGAATTGCCGAATCTGGCTCCATCCACCCACTTACGCCCCAGGAAGTGGTAGGTCGAGTTAGATGTGTTTGAATTTGTTAACAGTGGCCGAGCTTAGGGGAGTTTAAGTCATAAGGGTGATAGTTTAAGATAAACCAGGAATAGGTTGGACACCCACTTGCATGCAGGGCACTGTACGAAGCACTGATAAAACCAAGTGGGAGGTCACCCCCGCTGAAGGTAGTTAATGGGCAGGGGAAAGGAAGGAACAGAAGTTTGGGGGAGGCTTAGAGTCTGCCTGAAATTCAAGAAGAGCAGAGGGCTGAAATTCAGTCCCTAGGCAAGGGTAAGAAGGAACTATGAAGAGCCATAAAGGGGCAGATGGTGGGGTGAGTGACACTGTGTGTGTAACTTCCTAGGATTTAAAGTCCAGGCACTATTTGCCCAGCCCATGCTCAACAATCATATTGCAGCCTCCATATTGTTTTAATCTTGCCATTTTGACCCTCAAGACATCCGGACCCCTCGGAGAGCCTAGCAAAACACTATCTCAAGATAGCTGCCACTTCTATCTCAATCTGTCTCCATCTCCCCTGTGCGTGTCTCTTTTCCTCATTTTCTGACTCCTACACTTTATCTCCCTTGCTATGTCTTAGATACATAATGTTTTTTCATGGAAAAGTAAAGAAATAAATCTAAGTTCTCAGTCTATTATCAGAGTAATAATGAATATCCCTGATGGAAATAACCGACACAAAATAAAAGAGTTAACAGCAGCTGAAACTACATACAGGGGAAAAAATGATTATTGATGAAAAATGGCCCAAAGAATCATATCTTGACAAAAATGTAGACCTCCAAATCTGACTGGGGAAAAATTGGATTTGATAGAAATAACGACCACAAAATGAAACTCCCGAAGGCAGATGTTATAATTGGTAAAATTTGACATGGATGAAAACCTGGTAATGAATCAAATCTCATTGTATCATTTAAATGGAAAAAGAATTAATGCTGATGAAAATAATTCCCATAAACTATAATATAAGTGGTAAAACTGGAAATGAATTATGCTGTAAGTGAAATTGATCAATGAATTTTAGTGCTTAATGATACTTATTCTGGGAACCCTCATGCACAGTTGGTAGGAAAGTATATTGGTGCAGCCATTATGGAAAACGGTATGAGGTCCTTCAAAGTTAAAAATAGAAATACCACATGATCCTAATAATCGGGCGCCTGGGTGGCTCAGTTGGTTAAGCGACTGCCTTCAGCTCGGGTCATGATCCCAGGGTCCTGGGATCGAGTCCCGCATCGGGCTCCCTGCTCTGAGGGGAGCCTGCTTCTCCCTCTCCCACTCCCCCGCTTGTGTTCCCTCTCTCGTTGTGTCTCTCTCTGTCAAATAAATAAATAAAATCTTTAAAAAAAAAAAATAGAAATACCACATGATCCTGTAATTATACTTCTGGATATTTACCCAAAGAAAACAAAAACACTAATTCAAAAGGATATATGCACCCCTATGTTTATTATTATTACAATAGGCAAACTATGGAAGTAGCCCAAGTGTCCATTGACAGATGAATGAATAAAGTGTCACATATACGTATATACAATGGAATATCACTCAGCCATAAAAAAGGAAAATGAATCTTGTCATTTGTGACAATGTGGATGAACCTAGAGGATATTATGGTAAGTGAAATAAGTCTGACAGAGAAAGACACATACCATACGATTTCACTCATATGTGGAATTTAAGAAACAAAACAAATGAATAAACAAACAAAAAAGCAGAAACAGACTCATAAATACACAGAACAAACTGGTGGTTGTCAGAGAGGGAAGAGGTTGAGGAGTGGTAAAATAGGTGGAGGGGATTAAGAGGTACAAACTTATAAAATAAACAAGTCACAAGAATGCAAAGTACAGCATGTAGAATATGATCAATAATATTGCAATAACATTGTATGGTGACAGATGGTGACCACACTTACCGTGCAGAGCATTGCGTAATGTATCTAATTGTTGATCACTATGTTGTACATCTGAAACTAATATGATATTATATGTCAACTATACTGCAATAAAAAAAGACACTTATTTTATTTTTTTATTTTATTATGTTATGTTAATCACCATACCTTACATCATTAGTTTTTGATGTAGTGTTCTATGATTCATTGTTTGCATATAACACCCAGTGCTCCGTTCAATACGTGCCCTCCTTAGTACCCATCACCAGGCTAACCCATCCCCCCACACCCCTCCCCTCTAGAACCCTCAGTTTGTTTCTCAGAGTCCATTGTCTCTCATGGTTCGTGTCCCCCTCCGATTTCCCCCCCTTCATTTTCCCCTTCCTACTATCTTTTTTTTTTTTTTTTTAACATATAATGTATTATTTGTTTCAGAGGTACAGGTCTGTTATTCAACAGTCTTACACAATTCACAGCGCTCACCATAGCACATACCCTCCCCAATGTCCATCACCCAGCCACCCCAACCCTCCCACCCCCCACCACTCCAGCAACCCTCAGTTTGTTTCCTGAGATTAAGAATTCCTCATATCAGTGAGATCATATGATACATAAAAGACACTTATTTTATTTTATTTTTTAAAAAGATTTTATTTATTTAAAGACACTTATTTTAGAAATTACTTTCTTTTTCTTTTTTTTTTAAAGATTTTATTTATTTATTTGAGAGAGAGCATGAGAGAGAGAGAGAGCATGAGAGAGAGAGAGAGCATGAGATGGGGGAGGGTCAAAGGGAGAAGCAGGCTCCTCGCTGAGCAGGGAGCCCGATGCGGGGCTCGATCCCGGGACTCCAGGATCATGACCCGAGCCGAAGGCAGTCGCTTAACCAACTGAGCCACCCAGGCACCCTAGAAATTACTTTCTTGATGGAAATCTATCGATGTTGGCATAATTTTGATTAAAATATTTATGGTCAAACTTCCATTGGGGTAAAAAATCATCATGACTCCACAGAGGCTGCCTTCTGAAGAGGCAGCTAGGTGGAAGCTAAATCCCAACTCTGGGGTGGGACCTGAGAATCTGTATTTCTAAAACAATGTCCCACCTTCTGAACCTTAATTTATACAAACCAACCATTGTGCTCACTTCGGCAGCACATATACTCAAAAACCTAACTATTAAAAAAAATGTTTTGGGGGCAACTACGAAAGTTTGAACATGGACAGGATATTAGATAATAGTAAGCAATTATTATTATTTTTTAGGTATAATAATGATGTTACAATCTTGTTTTTAAAAGTTTTATTAGGGACTGAATTGTGTTCCCCCCCCCAAATTTAAACATTGAAGCCCTAACCCCCAGTGTGACTATATTTGGAGACAGGGCCTTAAGGAAATAATAAGCTTAAATGAGATCATAAGGGTGGGGCTCTAATCCAACAGGCCTGGTGTCCTTATAAGAAGAGGAAGAGACACCATGAGTGCGTGGGCACAGAGGAAAGGCCATGTGGACTTGTAGAGAAAAGGTGGCCATCTGTATGTAAGCCAAGGAGAGAGGCCTCAGAAAACACCAAACTTGCTGATGCCTTGATCTTGGACTTCTAGATAACAGAACTGTTAGAAACTAAATTTCTGTTGTTTAAGCCACTGAATCTATGGTATTTTGTTGTGGCAGCTCTAGCAAACTAAAACTAGTCCTTACATAGTAGAGACACTTACTAAATTATTTATGAGTAGAACAATATGTTGTCTGAGATTTGCTTTAAAATAGTCCAGGGGGAAAAATGCTTAGGAAATAAAAATTTAAGGGATAGATGAAACAGAACTGGCTAAGAATTGACAATTATTGGAGCTGGGTAACAGATACGTGGAGGTTCATTACAGCATTCTCTTCTATGGTAGAGTATATTTGAAAATATCCAAATAAGTTTAAAAAAATTGACAGTGAAATTATTAAGATGATTTTGATGCACATCTAAGTAAGTAATTACTGAGAAAGGGTTTCCCAAAATCTTGTGTTCTAACCTGGGCTGTTATGGCCTGAAATAAATGTGTTACTAACATATATTTATAAATAAGAACTTAGCTGAATACAATAAGGTGGTAGGGAAAGGAATCAAAATGCCAACTGCAAGCAGCAGAACTGCGGCCAAGGGACAAGCAGGCAAGGAAGAAGGAATCAGCATTTACTGAGTGCCTAATGCATATGAGATGCTTTGTAAACATTATCTTTGGATGCTCACACAGGCCTATGAAATAGACTTTTTAAAGTTTTAATCCTGGAGCTCCTGGTTGGCTCAGTTGTTAAGCGTTTGCCTTCGGCTCAGGTCATGGTCCTAGGGTCCTGGGATCGAGTCCCAGTTCGGGCTCCCTGCTCGGCGGGAAGCTTGCTTCTCTCACTCCCTCTGCTTGTGTTCCTTCTCTCGCTGTGTCTCTCTCTGTCAAATAAATAAATAAATAAATAAAATCTTCAAAAAAATAATAAAAAAATAAAGTTTTAATCTTTTTAAAAAGTTTTAATGTGAAGAAACTGTGGTCCAGAGAGTATGAATGAATTCCAAAGATCCCACACTAGGAGGGGGCTGGGATTTGAATCCCAACTGACTGCCTCCAAAGCTTGCATTCTTTTCCCTACCCATCACCTCCTCCCCAGATATAGCCAAATTCCAGACCACAAAGGGCAGAGGAATTTTGAGGAGGATGGGATCATGGAGAGATGGGGCCAACGAGGACTAACGAAGGACCACGAAGGAATTGAGTTTGGATGTAGGTCCTGGAGGTAGAGTAAAGGAAATGGGAGCATCCCGTGAGTGGGGAAGGATGGCAAGAAGCAGAAACTTGGTAGCAGATAGAGAATGAGATGAGAATGACAGGCATTGCGTGCTCCTGGGGAGATACGGCGAGGGCAGGATTGGGTGATGGGCATATGTTGTCTGAGATTTGCTTTAAAATACTCCAGGGGGGAAAAATGCTTAGGAAATAAAAACTTAGAGTTGAAATTGGAGGTGTCCCAGGACTTGGACCTGGACAAGTTTGGTTAAGATAACAGATTTCCAACCTATAATGCCTCTATCCACAGGTGAGGAAAGCCAAGAGGAAGTCGTTTCAGGTGGGGAGGGGAGAAAGGGATAAATTCAGCTTAAAGATGTAGAATTGGAGATGATAGTGGAACATCCTAGTGGAGAAGCCCAGATGGCAGGCAGTTGGGTTGACAGAATTTTAGATTTGAAAAATCATCAGGTCTACCACTTCATTCGAGAATATGAATCCAAGAAGTAACCAGTGAGAGCCTGGGGAATACAAAGACGTGAGTCCTCAAGTCTAACTTACACTGTGATACAGAATGTAGGCATTTCATTCTTTGTCTGCCTACTATGTTCCTGGCACAGTTCTAGGTGTTGGGGATGCAACAGTCCTGCGGTAGATAGATTGCGGGGGTTGTTACAAAGGCCTTTTAATTGGTCTCCTTGCTTCCACCCTGGCATCTCCTTCAGCTTTACTCAGCCAGGAGCCATTACAGTTGCTATGTTATACATACGGTCTATGTACATGGACTAAATGTAAAAGGAACCCCCTCGACAGTGTTGTGGGCGGTCCACCCCACGTGGCTATACGTAGCAGCCCCGGGAAAGGGATCCTGTTACAAGTCAGCTCACAATACCCCTTGGCACCAAATGCTCCAGGACCTCTTTTCTCTTTTCCCCAAACACGTAAGCCATACTCTAGCCTCAGAACCTTGGCGCTGGCACTTCTCTCTACCTAGAAAGCTCTTCTGCCACATATCTATCCAAATCTCCCTCAAGGCTTTACTCAACTGTCACCATTTCATGGAGGCCTTCCTTGGCCACCGGTTCCAAACTGCAGCTATCTCCATCTTCCTCTGCTACCTTCCTAATCTCCTATACCTGGCTCTCCCTGGCGCTTTTGCTTTTTTTTTTTTTGCTTACTTGTTTCTTTCTAACACAGTATTTATGTTAACTTTTTAAATTGTCTGTCTACCTTCATTGGAATAGAAGCTAGACAGGGCCGGGGTTTTGTCCCGTTTGTTCACTGCTCTAACTCCAAGAATTAAGCACAGTGTCGGGCACATAGGAGGTGCTCAATGCATGAATTAATTCATTGTTTCATGAATAAATTACAGCATAACAGGGTAACTGATAGAATGAAGACATGGACAAAGTGCTGAGGAATGCAAAAGGGGTGCCAATTCAGTCTACCTGAGAACAGCGGGGAAAGTTTCACAGAAAAGGTGACGCTTGATCTGGGACTTGAAGAGAGGGTGGTGGGTCAAGGCAGATGTGGTAGGTGGAATAATGGCCCCCAAAGATATCCAGGCCCTAATCCCTGGAACCTGCGAATGTTACCTTACATGACAAAAGAGACTTACAGATGTGAGTAGGTATCTTGAGGTGGGAGAGATTATCCCGTATTATCTGGTGGACCCCCATATGCGATCACAAGTAAGCTTGTAGGAGGGCGACAAAAGCAGATGTAACAGCAACAGAAGTGCAGGTGGCCATGAAGCAAGATACTTACTTCGCTACTGGCTTTGAAGACAGAGGAAGGAACTGCCAGCCAAGGAATGCGAAGAATGCAGATCCAGAGGCTGGAAAAGACAGTTGGATTCTTCCCCGGAGCTTTCTAAGGGAGCATGGCCCTGCTGACATCCCTCATTTCAGCTTAGTGGAACTGAGGTCAGACTCCTGACCTCCAGGACTGTGAGGAAATAAACATGTGTGTGTGTGTGTGTTTAAGATTTTATTTATTTATATGACAGAGAGAGACACAGCGAGAGAGGGAACACAAGCCGGGGAGTGTGAGAGGGAGAAGCAGGCTTCCCGCTGAGCACGGAGCCCGATGTGGGGCTCCATCCCAGGACCCTGGGACCATGACCTGAGCCAAAGGCAGACGCTTAACGACTGAGCCACCCAGGCGCCCCAAATGTGTGTTGTTTTAAGGCACTTAGTTTGTGGTGATTTGTTAAAGCAGCCAGAGGAGACTAACACAGCAGGTAAGGGCGTCCTAGTAAGAGGGAAGCATATGCACAGATCACGAAAGTGGCAGCACATTCAAGAATCCCCTGAGAAGCTGAATGTATCTGGGTTGGACAATAGGAACTGGAGGAAGATGGGGCTAGAGATGGTAGCAGGGGCTAGATTGTGAAGGACCTTGCAGGTCAGGCAAAGGAGTGGAGTATATTCTGTGGGTGTAGGGCAGAGCGGGGGCGCTGTGTCGTGTTGCCCAGATCCCCTTTCAGGACTGAAGGGCTTATTCTGTGGGCTTCATGGCGTGCTGCTAGCAGATGGCCCTTCCTCTCAGTCTTCTTGTGCTCTTTCCTGAAGGTAGCCACCTTGCCCAAGCTCACGCCCGTTTCCTGGAGCAGGCTACATCCAATGACTGGTCTACATAGAAGTAGAAAGAGTCTGTCAATCTTACCCCAATTCAGTAGAACTCTGAAGGCCATCCCAATATCAAAAGTCCCCCTGGGGATTTGTTGAAGCTTTGTTTCTATGACTTCTCCATGTGTCTGTCCAATCCTGCCCCTTCTGCCCCAACACAGGTGTTAATTTCAAGAGCTCTCCTAAGTAAACACCAGACCTGCTAGTCTCTGTCTATTTCTGCTTTCTGGAACTCAGCCTGCCAATGTGAGCTAAGAAGTCTTTAAGCAAGAGAGTGAAAAGTGAGACTGGCTTGGGTGGTGATAGTGATAGATCAGTGTGAGGATGATCTAGGTTGTGGAAAGACTGGAGGAGGAATCAGTTAGGAAAATGGGGCAAAATTGCAGGTGAGAGGTAATGAAGTCCCGGACAAGGGTAGAGGCAAGAGGAACTCTGTGTGTGGTCATCAGCTTTTCTATAAACAACCTCATGGAGAGAAGGTCATCATTCCCAGAGAAGCCTTGTTCACTGCCTGGACTAAAAAGAAGTTCTTCCGCATGATGGCCCAAATCATTGCATTTTTGTCCTTCATTTCTAGTCTGGTTTTGTAGAACAAGTCAATTTTCTTACCAAAAATATGTTCTCTGTTTCCCTGATGAAAAAATCAGCTTTGGGAAGTAGCAGATTTGACCAACCATTCTTCTTAGAATAAGAAGCCTACCAAATTGTGAAGCTTCCACTGGGAAGTGTTCTTTCAATTTCTCCTTGAATATCTCCAATATCAGGGAGCTCATTATCTTATTGCAAGGCAATGTATTCTCACTCTTAGCAGAGATCCTTATATTAAACCTGAAACTGCCCATAGCTTTTCACTTGGTTGGTTCTAAGTGAGGCATGATCATCAGCATGGAACAAGGTGTTTAGTAGACCTAGCTTTGGAGTCAGACAGAACTGGGTTTAAATCCAGACTGTGCTCCCTACAGTGACCTCAGTCCATTTATCTCACCTAGTTTGCTCAGTGCAAAAGGGGGATAAAAATACAGTACACCTTCTTGTTGTTGTTTTAAAAATATCTTTAAAGCCTGTTACTTGGCACATGGTAAATGCTTAATAAATGGTAGATACGATTATGGATGTTAGATGTCAGTTGAATAGATCTCCTCCAAAGTATTGCATTATGATATGTGCCCTCTTCAGAGGAGAAAGACAGAGAGACAGAGAGAGAGATAGAGTGTGTGTGTGTGCTGTCTCTCCATTGAATTGTGAGCGAGTGGATATGCAGCTAGCCTTTCGAATTAAATGTATGTTAAGCACAGATATGGTGTATAGACTCTCATTCAGGACATGCAGAGGGTATAATCAAGGTGTCTCCCAGGGCTGTCTATTTGCCTACTTAGAAGGAGAAAGAATTTGCTTTCCATTTACCAAACAGCAGGCCTGCATAATAAGAAAGGATTGATTTTCTCAGTGTTCCATTAGCTCCGCGTCTTTAAAGAGAGCATAATGCACTCCAGTGGGGAGATGAATTGCATCATCCGGGAGCTGGAGAGAGACCTGGAGAGGAATCAGGCTGGAGTCTTAGCTTTCAAAGGGAATAATCCTACTCTCCTCCACATTTACCATATATGCTTTTAAAAAAAAATTCCTTTAAGTCGCAGTTTATACCCACATTTCTGATCCAGACACACGTTTCATAACCAGCTCAGCTGCCGACCCAGTTAAATAATAATGAGTGATTTTTATAAATCTAAACTTTTTCTCTCATAAGAACCCAGCAGACAAGGCTACAGGGCGGTGGCTGGGGGAGGAGTCATCATCAGTGGTGACGTTGAAACCCATTTGATTGATGGCGCTAAACACTAGCTGTCTGCCCATCGAACCACTGGTGGGAGAGAAAGAATTCAGTGAAGCTACTTGTTTTGTCCACCCGTAATCCACACAAGTAAAAGATAGCAACTGAAAGAAGAATTCTCAGAGAATTCAGGGATGTTTTCTCCCCCACTGGAGAAAGGTTGCCTACTGGAGGCTGTTGTCGGAAATACAGAATAACCAGTGGTAAGAAGGCAGATGTTTAACAACAGACTGGGGAGAGGGAGTCCTGATTTGTAGAAAGCCCTTGTTGCAGTGGTGCAAATCTTCTCACCATGGTCTGTTCCAAGGTCCCAACATGACGTCGCTGAATGTGGTGGTGGGAGAAAGTACCCAGTAGCACACCATGGCCCAGTGTTTCCACCATTCGGATACAATACAAGTGGTAAACTCGAGGGCATGGAGAATAGTAAAATGCAGTGAAATAATCGGGACATGGAGATTTTTGAGTATTTATCACCTTTGTTCTTATGTATTTATTTGGGTATAAGTTTGCAAAATGTAGGTTTTTTCCCAAAGATTTTATTTATTTATTTGTCAGAGAGAGAGAGAGAGCGAGCAAGCACAAGCAGGAGGAGCAGAGGGAGAGGGTGAAGCAGGTTCTCCGCTGAGCAGGGAGCCCGATGCGGGGCTCGATCTCAGGACCCTGGGATCATGACCTGAGCTGAAGGCAGATGTTTAACCGACTGAGCCACCCAGGTTTCCTGCATAATATAGTTTTTAATTATGGCTGTTTTTAACGGCCAGCTCTCAGAATTCCTGAAAATTTAACACTTCGTGTGAGTCAATCTAAGAGGCTCCAGCTCAACCCTGACTTTCGTGGCCCTTAAAGATAAAGAACACATTTTCCTCGGATGTTGGGGATGGGAGGCATATAAACTTCTCTCAGGTCCAGTCCCCACCCCTGACCATCTACTCATTCCTTCATCTTTTGTTTAGTCAATAACTAAATATATGCTGGGCCCTGGAAATAGTGACATGACCAAGAGGAGAGCTCGAGATAGATTACAGGGGAGTGTAATAAGACATGTGACCGAGATAGAAGTGGGTAAGGTGAAGGTGAGGAAGGAAGGGTGGCCTCCTGGACTGGGATCCAGGGATGCCTCGCTAAAGATCTCGCTCCAAGATCTGGGATCCAAAGATGCCTCGCTCCAAGATCTTCTTGATATGGTAGATCTTTCCCCTGTTAATACACTCTCTTCGTCATCACCAAGGACACCACCCTCTTCCTACCTTGTTAGCTGCTCCAGCTCAGTCTCTTTTGCCAGTTCCTCCTTACCTCCACGACCTCCTAATGTTGCAGTGTCCCAGATCCCTGCCTTGGACCTCTACTCTTTCTTCCCTCCCGCACCCAGTGGTTAGTTACCCAGCGTCATGGCCACAGCTCATCCACCCCCAGCGTGACCCTTCCTCTGAACTCCAGACTCATGTATATCGCCCATTTGAGAACCCTACTGGACAGCTAGTAGCTATCTCACACTTAACATGCTGAACACCTGACCTTCTGTCCTTTGAAACTCGCTTCTCCTCCATCTTCTCCATCCTGGGGAACAGCAGCTCTATCCTTCTAGCTATTCAGGGGCTCAAGTCTATAAGGCATATTTGACTCCCCTTTTTCTCTAACACCTCAAATCCAATCTTTTGGCAAAGATTGTGGACTCTGTCTTCAAAACATCCAAAGTGCAACTATGTCTTACCCCTCCCAATACCTTCAGTGTGGACCAAGCCATTGTCATGTCTCACCTGCATGTTGCATTACAGTCCTGGTGAGCCTCCCTGCTTCCGCTCTGTTCACACCCCCTTCCTCCCATCACCTCCATAGCTTCTCAGCATAGAAGCCAGAATGGTCCCATTAGGAAAAAAAAAGTTTGATCATCCCATTACAGTGCCTGACATATGGCAAACATTCTGTCATTGTTGCTTTTAGATGCACAGAAAATGTATTCTACTCGGTGATACCATGATTTCTAATGCCCGATTTTGTTGGTTCTCAAAGACAAACAGCTTGTGCTTAAACAGGGCACCCATGATTATGCGGGCGGCTGAGTAGGTCTTTAGTCTCAGGCCAGAGGAGACACTGGACTGCAATGCACAAAATAGCACAGAAGAGCTGTTTTAATAGCTGAGACTAATGTGGTTTCATTTAGAGAGTGAAAACTTTCCAATTTAGCAAAATGAAAAAGAAAGTCTTTCTGTCTCTCTTTTCTCTTCACAAACATTTATCTGTACCTATCCCTGTGTTCACTTTTTAAAAATTGATATGTCATTTTCTTACAGTGTAATTCACCACTTTTAAGTGTACAGTTCTTTAAATTTTGACAAATCAGGTAACCACCACCACCACCAAATGACTTTCTCTTGAGTAAAATAGGGATTTCTGAGTATACCTGGGCTATCAAAAAGCCTATATTTTAGAATATTCCTGAGTAAATGCAGACCTCTTACTCTCAAATCCCTGACAAACACCAGTGGAAGTGGTAAAAGCACTCTTCCCTCTGGAGGATCTTCTGTGTCTCAATCAATAAGAGGAGTGATTTGTAAATTAACAAAGTCCTTGTTCGGTCAAGTGGCTCTATTCAAAATAATTTTACAAGTACTCAGAAATAGTTCATAGGTTTCCTTCTTTTTCTTTTTTTTCCCTTTTTTAAAATTATTATGTTATGTTAATCCCCATACATTACATCATTAGTTTTAGATGTAGTGTTCCATGATTCATTGTTTGTGCATAACACCCAGTGCTCCATGCAGAACGTGCCCTCCTCAATACCCATCACCAGGCTAACCCATCCTCCCACCCCCCTCCCCTCTAGAACCCTCAGTTTGTTTTTCAGAGTCCATCGTCTCTCATGGTTCATCTCCCCATCTGATTTCCTCCCCTTCATTCTTTCCCTCCTGCTATCTTCTTTTTTTTTTTTTTTAACATATGGTGTATTGTTTCAGAGGTACAGATCTGTGATTCAACAGTCTTACACAATTCACAGCGCTCACCATAGCACATACCCTCCCCAATGTCTATCACCCAGCCACCCCATCCCTCCCACCCCCCACCACTCCAGCCACCCTCCATTTGTTTCCTGAGATTAAGAATTCCTCATATCAGTGAGGTCATATGATACATGTCTTTCTCTGATTGACTTATTTTGCTCAGCATAACACTCTCCAGTTCCATCCACGTCATTGCAAATGGCAAGATCTCATTCCTTTTGATGGCTGCATAATATTCCAGTGTGTGTGTGTGTGTGTGTGTGTGTGTGTGTGTGTGTGTGTGTATATACACCACATCTTCTTTATCCATTCATCTGTCGATGGACATCTTGGCTCTTTCCACAGTTTGGCTATTGTGGACATTGCTGCTATAAACATCAGGGTGCACGTACCCCTTCGGATCCCTACATTTGTATGTTTGGGGTAAATAGCCAGTAGTGCAATTGCTGGATCGTATGGTAGCTCTATTTTCAACTTATTGAGGAACCTCCATACTGTTTTCCAGAGTGGCTGCACCAGCTTGCATTCCCACCAACAGTGTAGTAGGGTTCCCCTTTCTCTGCATCCCCGCCAACATCTGTCATTTCCTGACTTGTTCATTTTAGCCATTCTGACTGGTGTGAGGTGATATCTCATTGAGGTTTTGATTTGGATTTCCCTGATGCCGAGCGATGTTGAGCACTTTTTCATGTGTCTGTTGGCCATTTGGATGTCTTCTTTGGAAAAAATGTCTGTTCATGTCTTCTGCCCATTTCTTGATTGGATCATTTGTTCTTTGGGTGTTGAGTTTAAGAAGTTCTTTATAGATTTTGCATACTAGCCCTTTATCTGTTATGTCATTTGCAAATATCTTCTCCCATTCCGATGGTTGTCTTTTGGTTTTGTTGACTGTTTCTTTTGCTGTGCAAACGCTTTTTATCTTGATGAGGTCCCAATAGTTCATTTTTGCCCTTGCTTCCCTTGCCTTTGGCGATGTTTCTAGGAAGAAGTTGCTGCGGCTGAGGTCGAAGAGGTTGCTGCCTGTGTTCTCCTTTAGGATTTTGATGGACTCCTGTCTCACCATAGCTTTCCTTCTTAAGAATACTAAACATTTCCCTTGTTTATATATTGATTTGCCTTACAGGCATTTTTCCCACTGAGAGTGCAAAAAAGTCCAGCCTGCTGGATGGAACACTGTGATTGCCTTGTGGTGGGTGAGGTCTCGCCCTGCGATCGAATAGGGCTCAGAGCCTTCATCCAGGCCAATGTGCTACCTGCTTGTTTGATTTTCATTTTTTCTTAAACAAGATAGTTCTTTATGGATGCAGAGAATACACTAAATTAACAATACCAATGGGAAAAGACACTGATGTTCAACACCTGGCATAAATAAAACATGCCCTTTCTTAACTTATCTGGTCTTTCACTGGGACGGTTATTATTATTGTTGTTTTTATTATGCAATGGTTATCAACTGGGCTGCATATAATAATCACAGAGAAGCTTTAAAAACAAATAAAGAAAAATGATGCCAGGTCCCATCCCAGAACAAGTCTGAATTAAAATCTGAATGGGACCCAGGAATCAGAAATGGTTAAGACTCCCTGAGGATATTCTTTTTTTTTTTTTTTTAAGAATTTGTTTATTTGACGGAGACACAGTGAGAGAGGGAACACAAGCAGGGGGAGTGGGAGACGGAGAAGCAGGCCTCCCGCTGAGCAGGGAGCCCAATGCAGGGCTTGATCCCAGGACCCTGGGATCATGGCCTGAGCCAAAGGCAGATGCTTAACGACTGAGCCACCCAGGCACCCTTCCCTGAAGATATTCTAATGTGCCACCTAGACTGATAACCACTGTTTTAGTATTTGTCTTTGACTTTTAGCCTAGGCCATCCGCAAATTACTATGCGTTCTCTTGTGCAACCTAAAAATTCTCAAAATACGTGTGTTGGTTGGGGAGGATGGTGTTAAGGTGTACAATTAGCCATGCCCCCTAGGGGTGATTTATATTTTATTTTAAATTTCAAATAATGTGAAAGGAGGGCTTGTGTCTGGGGCACGCAGAGTTAGCTCCTCCTGACTTGTGAGAGCCAATTGTTAAATTTTCAGGAATTGGGTGATACAGGGCGTTATTAAAAATTAAATTATATAAACTTAGGATTAAATAAATTCTGTTTAAAAATGGAGGTAATAAATACTCAAAATTCTTCACATCCTAATTATTTTACTATTATCATGTTCTTTAGGTTACTTAGGTCTATTGTATAGAAACCCTAAACAATGGTGAGCTGCTGAGCATCCCTTCCCAACCACATTGGGTGATATCACAAGGTAGCTGGAAATCAGCTTCGGTAGGAGTATTTATACCATGGAAATTGGCAAGTGCTGCAAATTATGGCTTTGTCACTTGGAGATCCAGTTGTTAAACATTTGCCAGTGTGCCTACTGTCTTGGGTTAACTAAAGAGAAAGATGGTACCTGTGATTTCCTATTGTCCCGTACAGAGTAGCTTCAGGTAGTGGAGAGAACTCTGTGCTGACCAGTCTGCTAATCATTTTAAGAGTATCATCTCTGTCGGGGTGCCTGGGTGGCTCAGTCAGTTAAGCATCTGCCTTTGGCTCAGGTCATGATCCCAGGGTCCTGGGATCGAGCCCCACATTGGGCTCCCTGGTGGGGAGCCTGCTTCTCCCTCTCCCTCTGCTGCTCCCCCTGTTTGTGCTCTCTCTCTCTCTGTCAAATAAGTAAATAAAATTAAAAAAAAAAGAATATCATCTCTGTCCCTCAATTTCCCTCATCTCTAAAGCAGGTAAAAGTGTCATGCTTGCCCTTGTCATCTTATAAGATCATTGTGAAAGAAAAATTTATTTTACCTGTAAAGATAGTTCTGTGGTTTATGATTTGTGGTTTAACAAAAGGGCTGTAGAAAAGCGAATACATTGTATATGAGGCATTGTTACGGAGTATGGAGGATCACAGGGTCTCCAGGGAACAGTCAACAGATATGAAGGCATATTTTTATATTTAATTCAGTGTTTGGCTGGATGTGAGGAGTGATGGAATAATGCGCCAGTGCCCAACTCTGGATTCGGTGGCCTTTGGGGGGAATCTTGAAACACCGAAGCAGTTTTTCAGGTGGCACATTTTGGTTACGCTGGGAGAGTTGAGTGGCTAAATTAACTCACGGCTCAAGCTAAATGTTATTAATAACTCAGAATTTTATGTGAAGATTATTCATTTGTAGGCTTTTTTTTTTCACGGAAAAATGTGTGAACAAAACGTAAAAGGATTCATTTAGCCCCAAGTCCTGTGATTTCAGTGTGGGGCAGAGTGGTAAGGTGTCACTGTATTTCCTCAATTCTCACACTTGATCTGTAGTTGTGAACTCAGTTTGGTCCAGAAATGGAAAATGTCACTCTCATTCTTGCCCTACTGTGGCCATTAGACACAATCTTGAGTGGTCTCTACCCAGCTCTGGACTACAGACCCTTGGGGAAGTGTAAAATCATGGGTAGGATCTGAATACATTTCAACCCTCAAAGCTTTTTTTTTTTTTTTTCCCTGTCTTTTCTGTAAAATAAATAGTGACTATTTTCCAAATTCATCCAGACACCGTTCCTAGGAGCCAAACACAATTTTATTTCAAAGCTTTACTGAACCCATGGTCTTTGGGTTATCAGGGCTTCCCTATGGTTACATGGGCTGTCCTCTGGCCCAAAGTGCCCAGCTGAGGAGCTCATACAAGAATTGAAACCAGCTCTAACTCCCTTCCACGAGCCACTTGTCCTACTTTGGGGCTGAGTCATCCCTGAGTGGCATCATTTTTTAATTGATCCATCTGGAAAGCCCTCTTTCAATTTCATAAATGCATGTAAGTACCGGCAAGGGCTCTGTGGGCATTATATACGTTCTAAGTCAGTTGACAGATATTAATAAACAACTACCAGAATACAGGTGTCCAAGTGTTTTGCCATCAGAAAAAGAAATCTTGGGGCACCTGGGTGGCTCCATTGGTTAAGCGTCTGCCTTCGGCTCAGGTCATGATCCCAGGGTCCTGGGATCAAGCCCCACTGGGATCCCTACTCGTCGGGGAGTCTGTTGCTCCCTCTCCCTCTGCCGCTCCCCCTGCTTGTGCGTGCTCTCTCTCTCTCTGTCAAATAAATAAATAAAATCTTTTTTAAAAAAAGAAAAACTAATCTTTATGCCTCAAAGGGTTGGAAAATCCTGCGTGAGATCTTCAATCTGTTTGAACCCACATTTCCAATTCTCTGAGTTGTGTGTGTGTGTATGTGTGTGTGTGTGGTGTATGTGTGTGTGGGGGTGTACGCCAGTGTATGTGTGTGTATGAATGAAGTTGGAAGCTCACCCCCCAAATAGAGACCAGATTAACTGGATTTTACCAATCTCCATTCTTCCCCAGCTTCTGCTGAAGACTCTATTCATAACATGGTTGTCACGGACCCATCCACACTCTACCAGTTAACTTTTGCTGCACAAGACAGCCCAAGTCTTATGCTAAAACAATACACATTTATTATTTCTCATGATTCTATGGGTCAGCTAGATCAGCTGAGTTGGGGCTGGATGACCTAGAATGGCTTTGCTTACATGTCTGGTGGTTGGCTCTGTGACAGCTGGGGCAGTGGGGAAACTTGACCATGTATCTTTTGTCATTCAGCAGGCTAGCTTGGGTTTACTCACTTACCTGTGAGGTTCCCAAGAGTGCAAGAGAGTTAGCCCTGATGCACAAACAGTCCGACAGCCTCTGCCTGCATCTTGTTTGCTCAAGTCACCACGGCAAAGCAAGTAGCAAGTCCAGCCCAGAGTCTGAGTAGGAGGACACGGCCAAACGGCATTGATAGAAATCGTGGCCATGTTTGCAAATTACCATACTCATTGATTTTAAAGATATTAGGGAACAATATTCTACTTACAGTTTCTTTCTTTTTTTTTTTTAAGATTTATTTATTTGAGAGAGAGAGAGAGAGTCAGGAGGGGCAGAGGGAGAAAGAGAGAGAGAATCTTAAGCAGGCTCCACACCCAGGGCAGTGCCTGATGTGGGCTTGATCTCACGACCCTGAGATCATGACCTGAGCCAAAATCAGGAGTTGGAGGCCTAACCGACTCTGCCACCCATGCACCACCTACTTCCTGTTTCTACTAGAGAAAAAGAACTGTTTCTTGCTTCGTCTAACATTATGGCTATGTAATTTTAAATTTTCTAGTAGCTACATTAAAAAAAGTAAAAAAGAAACAGACAAAATGAACTTTCACAATGTATTTTATTTAACCCAATATATCCAATGTCATCATTTCAGCATATAATCAATATAAAGAATCATGAGCTATTTTTCTTCCTTTTACTTTTTCATACTGAATCTTCCACATCTGGTGTACGTTTCACACTTAGAGTACATCTGAATTTGGACTAGCTGCATTTCAAGTGCAATAGCCACTGGGGCTGATGTCTACCACACTAGACAGCACAACTTTATTTTTTTAATGTTTATTTTTTTAAAGGTTTTGTTTATTTATTTGACAGAGAGAGAGACAGTGAGAGAGGGAACACAAACAAGGGGAGTGGGAGAGGGAGCCCGATGCGGGGCTCGATCCCAGGACCCTGGGACCATGACCTGAGCCGAAGGCAGACGCTTAACTGACGGAGCCACCCAGGCGCCCAACAGCACAACTTTAGAACACAGACTTCGTTTCTTTATTTACATGAGAAAACTGAGGCTCAGAGAGGATAAGTAGCTTTCCCAAGGTCATATGGCTGGTAAGTGGTTGAGCCCAGATTCAACCCAAAGCTTTACCAAAGGCTTTACTCTTTCTACTCTACCACATTGGCTGCTTCAACACGCATGATTTTTTGGGGGTGGGGAGGAGGCAATGTATCAGAGCCTTGATTTTGAGATGTAAACTATTCCCTTTTCCTTAGCCCAGAGGGTCTAAATCTATCTCTGACTTCCAAGCCTTCCACAATTGAGCCTCTACTGGCTCATTTGGACTGTTCTGCATTTGTGCAGTCTCCCTTCCCACCCTGCATACACACCATGTTAACCTGGGACTTGGAAGACATATTTCGCTCCTGTAATTTCACTCCTGTACTACCTACCCTTCCGGTGTCAGCTCACCAACTCTGAAAGATGGGCTTTTCTTTCTTTCCTGGTGCTGCTCTATCTCCAGAACCATTGCGAGGGTCTCAGGGACAAGAGCTATGCCAATGATTTCTCTTTATCTTCCCATACAGCCTTTTGGAGATTCTTTCTTGGTATCGGGAGCCCCATAAATCAGTGACCCATCTGAGCTGGCATCAGAGGAAAGATCAAGGCGCTCAAAGAAAGGGCACTGGACGATGGCCTCCGAAGCACCCTCTTCCTCTGAAAGGGAGGGAAGGCAGCTGGCTGAGCACATGACGAAGCAGCAGGCTCGGGGCAGCCTGGTACGTCAGAGGCCATCAACGGATGTTTTGTTGGAAGAATGGATCAACTGTACTTCTAAGTCAGTTTGAGCCCAAAGCAGGGTGAGATTGACAGACTGCTCACCACACGCACAAAACTGACACACGTAGTATCTTGCAGATAATATGTAAATGCTGAGTGTAAACTCGGTGGCAGAATAAAAATGGATATTAATGGTTGACAACTAAAAACCGCTCAGTCTCGGAATGATCTTTTCCAACATTCTATTTTTCTATCTGAAAAGAATATATTTTCCAATGTCTTCTATGTTCCTCTGGTGAGAAAAAAAGCAAAGACTCATTTTTGACTGATCCCTTCCAACATTTTGCCTGTTTTTCTGTTCGAAGAAAGCATATTTTTCAGCTTTTTTGGTTTTCCTCTGATGAAACATTGGAGCAGTTTTGGTTCTTGGGGTTTTTTTTTTTTTTCCCCATGTAATTAAGCTGATTAGTATCCCATATGGAGTGGAAACAATTGGTTTCACGTACACTGGTGTACAGTTACCCACAGAGCTGTAATTGTTTACATGTTTCCCATTTCCTTGTGGAAATTTTTAGACTTTGTTAGATAAAGATCTGGCAGACTTGAACTCTGTGAACATTACAGCCTCTGGTTATCAGACATGCCTGTATCCTGTTCAGTGGTATGAGATGAAATAGGTATTCTACAGTTTTGTACAGAAGGAACTTTGAAGATGCTCGCCCAGCATCCATTTCCTTTTGCCTGTTTCTGGCAGCCCCCTGATTTTTATTCAGGGAGTTTTGCTCAGGCCCATGCGGCCTGAGGTTTAGGGAGCCACCTCCACACTGCAACAGCATGGGCTTGACTGGTCTGAGAATCCTGACCCCTTGCCACAGAGATTCATTAGACGAGGAATCCAGACCTGAGACAATTAGTGTGTGGCATTCCTCAGGCCATGGGGATTGGTTCACGAAGGGGCATCTGACCAAATTCTGGCCAATGAGATGAAATGGAAGGTTTGGCAGGAGTTTTGGGGTAAGAGGGTCTCGGTCTTAAGAGTGGTGTTACTGAGCCAAGTGGTCCCTCTTCCTGTGGACAGTGTTATGGTCAGACTGAAAAGCTAGGAGATGCTATGGTCACCTTGCTGTTGGCTTGAGTATGTTGCCAACCCAGGAAAGAGGGACGGACCAAGCAAATGATAGAGAGGCAGTTTGGAGGCTGATGGAACCACACTTGATGGCCACTCGACATCTGGACTCTTCTAGTTACGTGGGCCAGCAAATCCCCCTTTAGGGTGTGAGCCGGTGAAGTGGAGTTTCTGTCACTTTCTGCCGAAAGCATCACTACTGATATAGACGATTTTACCAAAGAAATGTGAATCGAAAAATGAGAAGTCAGGTTAACATAAACGTGTAGATTTGCATAGGAAAATCAAAGGAAAGCAGACCTGGGTGGCGTATAGTGTCCTGCCACCCCTACCCCTACCTCCTATCTTCCGAATGAAGAGATGAGTTCCTGGAGTTTCAACAAAGCTTTGAAGTGACATAGCCTTAGCATTCCTGCTGGGCGTATAAACCTGAGCTATCCACAAAAATCCGTCCTTTGACAACTTCCTTCAGAGAAGTTCTACGGGCAACTTGGTATCTGAACTTACCTTCACCTAATCTTAGCAGCTAAGCCCTAGGCCTCCTACTTTTTTGCTGTAGTTCTTGTAAAATATTTGAACAGAAAATAGTTTGGTGTATCTCCTGGTTTTTGACGCAGGTTCTGTCTTGATAACCTTGCCCTTTTTCTTGAAGTGGCTTGGTTTTTCTTTATGAAGAAATGCTTAAGAAGATAAGTCTTTCCCTTCCCTAGACGTGAGCATGGCACCCTGATAAAAATAGTGTAGTCAAATTCTGTCTGAACCTCACTCTGTATTCCCAAGCAACTTGTCAAGATATTTTGCTAAACATCTTGGAGTTCTCCTGCCAAGAATTCTGGTGGCAGTTGTCAGGCCATAAAATTGCAATCTCCTGATTACCAATGAATGAACAAATGAATGGTCTCTCCAGTGAGGGATGACATCATATTGTATAGATTTACTGCTACTCTTTTGAAGAATCTATTGCAGTCCTGGTTTAGAGTGCTACTATATTTATTTATTTATTTATTTATTTATTTATTTATTTATTCACTTTTAAGAGAAGGAGAGAGGGGTGGGGACGGGGAGAGGGAGAGAGAGAATCTTAAGCAGGCTTCATGCCCAGTGCAGAGCCTGACACAGGGCTCGATCCCACAACCCTGAGATCATGACATGAGCTGAAATCAAGAGTCAGATGCTTAACCAACTGAGCCACCCAGGCACCCTTTCCTTTATCTTTTAAAATGGCTCTGAACTTTCTGAAGTTTAATAATTAGAATGGAATATTTTACAAACTTTCCTCAATATTCACCAATGAGTATTATATCATTATTTACCATGCAACTATTATTTTGACACATTGCAAAGCACTGGAAATATGGCCAGAGTTACATTTGCCTAGTTATCTAACCCTGGAGTTTCTTTTTAAAGGGAATGGTGTGGACAAAGGGAATGCATAAAGCATATTTCAGGGAAGAGTGAATTGACCAGTCTGGCCAGAGTAGAGAACAATGGGGAATTTTTTTCACAAGGTAATGTAGAAAATCTTAAAACCCAAACCAAGAAGTTTGGATTTTTCTCTCATAGGTGTATGGTCCGAGGTATGGGAGGAATGAGGACTGCAGGCCTTAAGAAGGTGAATCTGGTTGCAGAGTGCACGACCCTGAGGCTGGGACCCATTTCGGATGACATGAAGTGTCCATGTGCAGCTGGAACAGCATGACTGCAAGTGTGGCAAGAACAGTGGGCACGATGAACGAAGATGTTAGGAGGACGAAGAATTGACTTCCCTTGGGGACCAACTGGATAAGAAAGGCATTAAGAGGGCATCAAAAGTGATCCTAAGGCTCCAAGCCTCCATAATGTGTGGGTGAAATTACCACTGGAAAAGTCAGGAAATGCAAAAAGGGGAGGCAATATCAGGATAAGAAAAGGAATCTGTTTCCTGAACGACTAAGTCTGAGGTGACAGTGGGACAATGAGGTAACGCTGCCCATCAGGCTGTTGGAAAGATGTGACTAGAGGTGAGAAGAACAGTCGGCTGGAAATAAGATCTGGGAGCTGTTGCCTCCTCAATTTCTCTTTCCTTCTGAGTAAAATCCCACCTGTGTTTGGGTTGCAATGGCCCAGATGGAGAGGGTAAGTCATGACTGGCCAAAGTCCAAATATGATAACTTAATTCCCTTTGGTTGGTCAAGCAGTTCTGGCCAATGGCCAAGGGGCTTCTAGGAAGGATTTTCTTCCTGATAAAACAGACCGCCATGAGAAGGCCAATTTGCTTCCATCTCTTTCCTTCCTGCTTGTGATCCTGTCAGGAGAGAATGGGATTGTTGGAGAGACGTGCCTTGGCACATTGAGAGGTATGGCTGCCACGCGGATGGCGACAAAGGGGAAAGATGGTAAGAAGCTTTGGTCACTGGTGTCCTTGTTGGTCTGCGGAACAAAGTCTGGAATTGCCTACACCTAACCTTCTTGTTACACATAAGTTTATTAAATGCCTTCATTACTTACGTTACTGCTAGCTGGTATTTTATTACCTTCCCCTGAACGTATCTCAACTGAAACAGGTGTAATTACTAATGTCCGTGAGAATGGACGTGAGCTGAGAGGGAGGGAGTAAGAGAAAGACAAAGCCTGGAGATACACCCATATTTAGGGGATGGAAGCTTTTCGCTAATTAAACTTCGAGATTTTTAATTAAAAAAGCTACGTAGGAAACGTGTTGTGATTATGAAAACATACCACACACAAACACACACGCCTACACCCTCACTCCTCGAACCACATATTCCAGAGAGCGTACGTTCCAAATGAAAGGGCAAAAAGGAGATGGGTTTCAGTTTGGAGCTACAGGAGGGCAATTATTTCTCTAATGTGATTTGCTTCCTGTAGCTAAAACGGAGTCCCTTCAAATGAGATTGTTTGCTAAGTGAGGCGTCTCCTTCCTCTTTCACCCTTGGATGAATTAGGGAGCAAGAGGAATCAGTCAAGGTTCCTCGCTGTGATGGGCTGAGGAGCTCTGTGTATTCCCTGTGGATAGCGGTCTGCCGCCGGAGAGGCCACAGGCTGGAGCAAGGAGCTGACTCACAGGGTAGGGAGAAAATGGCCTGGATCTTTCACAGAGGTAAGCAGTGTCCGATTGCGCTGGAGGGGAGGGGGGGCGGGGAGGGAGAGGTTGTGACAAAGAAAGCCCTATCTATTCCACTGAGCAATTAATGCCATTATTTTTCTTCAAAAAGCAGTTTCTCTTCAGCCATTGAGGATCATTTAGCCCTCATCTTGACAGAATGTACTAATGACTGCTAATGGATACATTCTTGTAATAAATGAAGAGGCGCAGGAAAATTGCCCGATATTAAACAGAGTCCCACATGTCTTATCTGAGCCTATAATGGCCCTATCAAGTGACCTAAGTGAAAGAAATGTGACTCTTCAGGGGTTAAAGGAGTCTATTTTTCCTTAGTGCAATATAAATTCACTGCTAGGAGGAATAGTAATTCATTGGTCTATCCTAAGAAATGTGTAAAAGGGGGGCCATATCTCAAGTTAAATGATGCATTTCCTATTGGTAGCAAAGAAAATATGAAATAGAACCTCTGTGCACTGTGGATTTATATAAATAGCCTCTTATCTGGCAACGGAGCCCGAAACTCTTTTGGGTCTCTGATCCTTGACATTTCAGCCCTGAAGTCAAAGAGCCTGGTAATTTGTCATTAATTTTGTCCATTCTTTTTTTTTTCAATACCTTCCAGGGTGGTTTTTGTTGGTGGGTTTGGTTTGGTAATTTTAAACTCTATTCTTGGAAATGTTTCTCAAGATTCAAGTAAACCCTACTACTCTACTTTTGGGGGGGCACTTCTTAAAACTTATAAAGAAGTCCAATATATCAGTAAGAAAAAGGCAAACAACCCAAAAGAAAAGTGGACAAGAGAAATGAACTAGAAGATTAAGAAGAAATGGCCAATAATCGTGTGAAAAGATGAATGATCTGCATTACAGTCTTCTGCAACTTTCTGTTTTCATGCAACACTATGACTCTAAGCTTCATCCATTCATGTTTTGTGTGTGGCAACATTCATTTTCACTGTTGTAATAATATTTCATTGGGTGAGTCTACGATTCTATTCTCCCACGTAAGCATGAGTCTATAATTATAATGCTCAAAAACAGCTGCAAATCACATAATAGATTACAAAAAAAATACTTGACAAAACTATTTTAAAAAAGCAAAGTAATGATAAAAACAAATTGCAAGATAATATTTCCTTGGGGACAGGGGAGATTGACACCGGGGATGGGATGAGAGAATGTATCCGTTGTCTATTGCTGTGTAACGGACCACACCGAAACTTAGTGGCTTAAAACAAAAATCAATTGCTCGTGATTCTCTGAGTCAACACCTCAAGTGGGGCTCAGCAGGGCTGGCTTGTCTCTGTTCCACACAGAACCATCTGGTTCTGTCAAGTGACTGCATTCAGCTGCCCTGGGCTGCAGGGTCAAGATGGCCTCACCCGCCCTGCTGCCGTGCCTCGGGCCTTTCCCTCTTGGCTTCTCTCTCCATGTGGTGTCTCATCCTCCAGGTCTTCTTTTTCCACGTGGTCTTTCCCTCCAGCGTGGTAGCCTGGAGTTCTTTACAAGGAGAAGGCACCCACATAATACTTGTTTAATTAAAACTTGATGGCAATTAAAATATATTACCTAATGAAGGAGTGCTCTGGGGCCAGATACTTTTTGGAAATGCTGTCTGTATATAGCATCCCCTCTTAGAGATTCATAATGAAAAACAAACAAACAAAAAAGCTTCCTAAAGGCTCTGCGAAGTCTTGCAATGAGCAAAGAAGAAAAGACCTTTGGTGAAAGCAGCTGGTACGAAAAGGCAGAAGTGCTCCATCTTCTCTGTCCTCAGGGATAGAGCAAGGTAGGCCTGGGCTAGAGAAAGCTAGAAGGCTTGGGCCTGCCTTAGGAGAACCTCCTCATCATTTGAACTCCGCTATTTCTGCCCCTTTCTGGGTACAGTGTAACCGGGGGTGGCTCTTTCTGACTGCCGAGGCCGGCTGCACACACGTAAAGCCTGCAGGAAGTGGCCTCGAGGTCAGAGAGTCAATGATGCTGCTCCTGGAATCAGGTCACCTAGGTCTCTGCTCCTTCCCACTGCTCTGCCATGACCTGGTCTTCAATGAGCTCATCTTCCTGCCTCCTAGCTCTCATTTGCTTTAACCCCTCTGACCTGCTTTGATCAATGATCCTGACCTCTTTATATTCATGGACCTTCCGTTTGTCCCTTCTGCCTGGTGACCAAAAGCTCCTAGGACTTGCTTTTCTCTCTTCCTTTCCTTTTATTAATCTGAAAGTGACTCCATGCCAGTTTCAACAAACTCAAATAAGACCCCAAAATGAAAGCCTCCCCTTGTCTGTTCCCATCCCATTGTCCCACTGTCAACAGCTGAGTTTCCTTCCAGATGATTTTCTGTTTACATAGACACACATATGCGTGCGTGTGTGTATATTTGAACAAAATGGGCACGAACTTCCATAATCTTCCTTTCCATTTACTATTATATCATGTACATAGAGTCTTTCCAAGTCGGCGCATAAAGACTCATGTAACTCTTTTTAGTGAGTTCCTTGATTTATTTAACCATTTCCCTTTTGATCAACATTTATGTTGCTCCTTATTTTCTGCCACTGTAACCAGCATGGCAGTGATCCCCCTTGTACATTAATCTTTGCACATTCATGAGAGTGCTCTGAGAAACAAGTTTCCAGAAAAAGCAGTGCTGGATCTCAGGGCATGCCTTGCCGTCCCTGTCCCACTGCCCTTTTGACCCTGATGTCCTAGAGACCTTGGCTGTCAACCACCTGTGTGCCCGGACCACTCTACAGCTCACCCATTCCAGGACCTGTCTTCCCTGCCCCTCCTTGGAGAGCCAATCCCTCATGGCCTGCTCTCTGGAGCTTTGCCCTCGCAGCCTGAGTTGCTCTTGTCGGTTGATAGCTAAGCCTCAGTTCCTGCCCTTGCCACATTGTGTCATTGCGATTTTCCTACTTGTCTAATTTCCCCACTAGCCCAGAAATTTCCAAAGGCTCCATCAGTGTCCGGCACAGGGCTTGGAACTCACGAAATGAATGGTTGAATTCATTAGCCAGTTTAAGTGAACTCACACTGTGCTAAACAGCTATGAACAGAACCAAGTTCCCTGTTCTTGAGTGGGTGGAGACACAGTAAACACATAATCGTAAATCATTGGTCAGATGATTTGGTGCCATAAGTGCCGGAAAGAAAAGGTGAGGTGGATCTGGCGCTGGAGAAAGCTATTACTCACAGATGGATGGCTTTTGAGCAGAGACCTAAAGGAAGTAAAGGACTGAGGCTGCTGATTGTCTGGGAAGAACTTTCCAGCCGTGGATGTATGAGTGACCAAGGGAGGCCAGGTAGAGGGCTCCTCACTCCCCGGTATGACAGGAGGATTCCCCAAAGGCCAAAAGGATCAAAACAAAGCTAACTCGGTTTTGGAGCCTAACATGGATGTTCCAGCTTGGATTCCCAGGAAGAAGCCCCCAGAGACTAGTGCATAGAAGGTTTATGAGGGGAAAGGAAGGGACTTGTGGGGAAAGACAGCGAGACTGGACAGAGGGAAAAGTCTTAGAGGGGGTGTCCATCAACCCCTGGGAGTTCTGAAGCCAGATGACCCTTCAGAGTGGTCCCAAATCGGAGTGAGGGGGCCCGACCTTTTTGCCTCGCCTCAGTCAGTCATCAGGTACCAGCCACGCAGGAAGGGGTACAGCCTTGGGTGCAGCAGTGTATTTTAGCCATTGCCAGCCCCAAGGAGGGTCACAGCTGAAGGGCTGGCTGCGGACACACTCTCAGCAGCTGAGGGGGTGAATCCTTTGCTCCTGAAGAAGGTGCTGGGTGGGCCCGCACAGTGCTTATCACAGGTGAGATAGGTGGCCTTTGGAGAGAAAGGAAGAGGAAAAGTTGATGGCCTGGGCCCCTTTGCTTGCAGAGTCCTTTTCCCTTCCCCAGCTCTGCTCAAGGGTGCTGACATCTGCAGGCGGCGTTCCTCCAGCTTCTGTAGGAGCGCCTCAGGCTCGGTGTTAGCTGTTTCTGGCCAGGCCAGTAGGAGCCTTGGGCAGGATCTCCGGAGCCCCTGGGCTCTGGCGAAAGTACTGTGGTAAACGCCAAATGCTCAGATCTCCTTCAAGGAAGGACTTGCTGCCCCACGGCAGGGGATGCAGTCAGCAGCTGGCTTTTAGTCGTCAGCTCCCGCAGGGTCAGCCTGGCTGGAGGTCATGCCTTTCCAAAGCAGCCCACAGCTGGCGACCGAGGGGGATGGGGTAGTCAATGCCTCGCCATGTTGGCTTGATGCGGGACACTCGAGTGGGCAACCCCCCTCCCCCCGGACTTGGCTGAGCTTTAGTCTGCAAGGCAGTGCCCTTTCTTCCTCTGACATCCTGCTTCTTCTCCTTTCCGTTCCCAGGGGTTGACCCCTAGTAAGGGTCTTACACCCCAAACTATGCTTAGGTCTCCTTTTGGAGAGTCCAACCTACAATACCACTTCGTCCCCCTGTCCTTCCTGACTTGAAGGCTAGTGGCTTCCTATGGTGCTGATCTCTGGGGGGCCCCACCAGGCCCGTTTGGCTGCCCAGATTTTCCATTGCCTGTGTAACCAATTCACTGCATTACATCCCTGTCTGCTCAGATACTTAGACTGAGTTCGGTTTTTCTGGTTAGACTCTGCCTGGTATACTGAGTTTCACATGTAAATTCAAGTTCACATTCTCGCCTCCTCTCTTTAGCAATTGTGTTTTAAAGGGCTCCCTGACTTACATAAAAATATTTAAAAATACAATCCTTTCCTTGGTCTCAGGGCCACCTGTCAGTTGGAGACTTGTGACATGGGACCCTTTGAAAGCAAGGACAGAGCCAACCACAGAGGTGTAGCATACGCAAGTAAAACCAGTCACTAGCAGGTGAACCAGCACCCCACATGGTACTCAGACCGGATGGCCCAGCACTGCTCCTCAGAACCACCTGTTCCTGGCTCTCATCTGTGACTCCAGCTGAGTTTAGACATACAGACCTCCCTCATGTTATGATGGGGGTGATGTCCTGACATAACCTCATAAGCTGAAAATATTGAAAATTGAAAATGCATCTAATACATGTAACCTTAGCCTAGCCTAATTTAAACATGCTCAGAACACTAATCAGCCTGTAGTTGGGCAAAATCACGTAACGCAAAGTCTATTTGACAATAAAGTGTTGGGTATCTCATGGAATTTATTGAATACTGTCCTGAGAGTGAAACACAGAGTGGTTGTGAACGTATTGGCTGTGCACCCTCGTGACCAGGAGCCCCGGCTTGCTGCCACTGCCCAGCAGCGCGAGAGAGGATGGGATTACGTATCAGTAGACCAGAAATCAAACTTCAACATTCAAAGTGCTACTGAATGTGTATTGCTTTTGCACCATCAAAACCCGAAAGATCTAAGTCGATCCGTCATTAGTTAAGTCAGGGACCATCTGTAGGAGGCACCAGTGATCCCTGAGCTGGGCTCTGGTTCCTTTATACTGACCTCTCTTCTCCCCGACTGTCGCTGTGTCTGGTTCCGAGGTCGGCTGGTGTCTCTGGCCCACACTTCCTGGCTCTCTCCTAAAGGCCAGGCTGGGACTAGGGTGAAGCCAGCAGGAGTCTAGGGCACACAGCTTCTGGAAGAGTCCCTGGTAGGCTGGTGCACCTGCAGGGTCTCTTTGGAGTGGTAAGACGGGAAGCTTGCACTGAGGCTGGTCAGAGGCTGGGAGTAGAAGGGGAGCCCCCGTATCAGCCAGAGCACAATCGGGAGATAGAAATTACACCGGTTTGTTTTCACAAGAGAGGACTAGATTGACATAATTGTTAATTAGGTCGTTGAAAAGGCAAGCACTCTAAGGTATCACGGAGGTAGTGACTACAGGAAGTAGCCTCCGCTCCTCGGGCTTTGGGGGGGGGCTCGAAGAAGAGATTGACATTATTAATCTGGGGACTGGGACCCCAACCTCTGAGAAGTGGGTGCCACTCAGAGCTTGCTGGTGTCTCTGAGGGCCCCCTGAGGTGGGCTGTACAGTGTTGAAGAAATTGCAAACTGTATTCAGCTGCAGCCACAGGACGTGCTGTAGCTGGGGCAATGCTTATAGGAACAGGAACTCAAGGGGAAGCAAACTTGAGCGAACAAGCGTTCGCCTCTTCTTTCAGCCGTGCAAGCGCCCTCTAGCACCCCCTATTGGCAGAACCTGGCAAGGAGCCGCTGACATAGCAGGAATTTAGTGTGTGGAGTCCCAGACCCCCCGGGGTCACCAAGCTGAGTACAGAAGGGTGGGTTTGAAGTCAAGAGACAAGAGCTCTGAATAACTGGCATACCTTCCCAAAGAATTAATATCCAAGGAGTCACAGAAAGAAGTGTCCTGTGACCTGGCCGGCACGGGCTGATCCAAGAACAGAAGACAGCTCTTTGGGGCCCAGCCCGTGACTGGAGATTCAGTTTGCAAACAGGAATCAGCAGGTCTGAGTGATAATATCAAGATCTCGAGATTGTTTGGTGACAGGCAGGAGTGCTGCTAGAGCTACAAGAATTTGGCAATACTGATGCAGTAAACCACCAGTTTCCATGTCTTTCTTCCTACCCAGTCCCCACCCACCACACACACACACACACACACACACACACTCCTCATTCGTTGTTGTGTCTGCATTGTAGAATACAATGGTTACACTTTCAACCACCTCTCTCGATGACATACCTATCACATTTTTTTTAATTAAGTTCTATGCCCAGCGACTGTATTTGTTATCTGCTGTTGCATAACAAATCACCCCCAAATTTAGCAGTGTAAAACAACCCACATTTATTATTACTAAGTTAATAATCATCATAGTTATCATGATCTCGCTGTTTCTGTGGGGCAGTTTCCCTTGCCGTTCAGAGCCTCTCACAAGGTTGCAGGAAGGTGCATCAGGGCTGCCTGCATCTCAAAGCTCAGTCTGGGGGAGCATCCTCTTCCAAGCCCACTTGCGTGGCTGTTGGCCAGTCTCAGGTTCTCGCTGGCTGTTGGCAGGAGGCCTGCCTCAGTTCCTGGTCGTGTGGGTCCCTCCACACGGCAGCTGAAAACATGGCAGCTGGCTTTTCCCAGAGAGCAAGAGAGCATGAGAGACGGCCAGACGGACAGAAGTCACAGGCGTTTTCTTAATCTCAGAAGGGACATCCATCACTTTTGTTGTATTCTATTTGTCCAGTGTGCACTGGAGGGGAAGGGATGACAGGAAAGCCCGAGTCCTGGGAGTTCTGGGAAGTGGGGAATCCTCTGAGCCAGCGCCATTTTAGAGGCTGCCCACCACAGTTGCTTTTCTCACCATGACTCAGGCCCCAGTTGCACTAAATTTTCAAGAGTAGCAGATATCCATTGTGCGTGACGAACAGACTATGCAGACTCAGTTGCATACATGTTGAGTCTCCTGTTCTAATGAAATTACACCTTATAACGAAGTTAGTGGAAGGCATACATAATGATACACGTAAGTTTATGGCACTGGTTAGGCGCCCCTGGTAGAAGGCTCACCAAAATGACTGTAATTAGTACTCCTTCTCCATAGCCAAACCCGTTTAACTTTGCTGATTTGTTTAGGTTGCCTGTGTCTTTCATCAGCCTCCATGTTGATAATTTTCCCAGCAACCACGTGCCACTTAATTATCACCCCACACGTGAACTCCGACACTCACATAAACTAAACCACAAAGATCCTGGATCTTCCCAGAGCTTTCCCTTTCTCCCTGCTCCCCAAACAAAAACTCCCAAGCAGTAACAGGCTTCGGTAGCAACAACTGGGTCCACAGGCTGTGAACTGAATTTCTCAGGGGAGATGTTGACATAGTAGAGAGCTTGGTGAGAACAGCTCAAGCCCTCCGGTCTACCTGAATTAAGGAGGGCTGCCTCCATCTCTCCCCTCATCAGCTGCATATTGCTTGGGCAACCTCCACAGGGAATAAAGTCTTTAGACTTTTGACAACCACAGAAAAAGAAAATATGCCAATTGAGGCAAGAGAACATACTGGTATTGAATGAGCTTCAGTTATTTGGGACCTGTTGTCAGATCCTTTATTGTATTGATGGGAAAGAAGGAGGAAGAAGGCACACCAGAAGAGGTGTAGGAACCGGTGGGCTACAGATCCACAAAGTCAGGGTTCACAGATAAGATGCAGGACATCCAATTAAATTAGAATTTCATTTCAGAAATGAAAAATAAAATTTTAAAGTATAAGACTATCCCACGAAATACTTGGGATAGACTTACACTAAAAAGGATCTCTCTCTCTTTTTTTTTTAATCTGAAATTCAAATTTAACTGAGCATCCTCTATTTTTATTTGCTAAATCTGGAAACTCTACTAAAGATTGATCTCTCACACTCCCCTTTTGTCCCAGAACCTGTCATCATCTTGAGGGTCATGTTGCTTTGGGGCCAAAGGGGTTTCCTGCCCTTTCCAGTGGCCATGATCCTGGCATTAATTACCACCCTCTCCTGCTGCTCTCTGCCTTCTGTCCCCAGTCCCCCAGGCCCCAAAGCCACAGTGCCACCAGCCCCAGGCAGCTGCAGGGGCAGCATGTCACAGGAGATGCCACACACTCATCTGAGGTCCCTCTGCCCCTCTCTGGAGGGCTCCACAGCACTTGGCCCCTACCCCTCTGAGTCTCCTGATGTGAGTGTATGTAAATCCAGCAGGACAGATTTTAAGAGGACAAGAGAACTCTAGGTATCGGTTTAAATGTGGGCAAAACATTTCTTGCTGAGCGGTTCATGTTAAAAGGGATTTAGTTTGCCCCTTGGTGAACAGCCTGGGAGGGGAGCTGGAAACCTCCTGTAGGGCTTCTTCCAAAATTGCCCTTTCAGGTTTCACAGCACCACGGCTCCTATTTTAGTGGCCAAGTTTTTTTGATGAACAAAGTAGAAGGAACGACAAGAAATATTCACGTTTTCATGGTGGAAGAGGAAAACAAAATTCGGGTCTCCAAGGTTTCTAAGAAACCAGAAAAAATCAGGTTCCTTTACATGCTAATCTCTCTCTCCAGTTTGCTGTCTGTCCTTCTCTCCGACGGCAGTGTGGGTGAAACAGTGGCCTACCGCTGGGAGTGAGCTATTCTCCTCGCCAGTTGCCCAAACAATGGAAATTTCCTGGGTTCTTTGCTGCAGTTTTTCAAAGTTAATGGACATATGCTGACTTTTTAAAAGCTAGTTGTTACTAGGGGGCCAAAAGAAGTACAAGAGAAAAATGCTTACCTTCAGACCCTCCAATGTAGGCAAAAAAAGTCTTCCTAAAGAAATCAACAACAATGACAAAAATGCTCATGCTGCGCTTCAACAATCTGGATCCTGTTCTTGCACGGCAGGTTACTCGGTCCCAGGTGGGATGCTAAGACAGGGAGGACAGAAGGAACAACGTAGCATCTTATTATCAGAACCGGGGTCCAGCACTGGGCCAAAGAGTTCCTGCTGTCTGGCTAAGCTCATCTCCCACACCTTCCGCCTTCCCCTCCTCTGCTCCAGCACTATCTGCTACTCATTGTTCTCTGACTTCTCAGGCTGTTTCTCCCCTCTGTGCCCATACCTTCTTCTGTCCCTTCTGTCCCACCATCTCCATTCCATTTCCCTGTTCATTGACATTCAACTTGGGAAAGGCTTCCTCCGGGCAGCCCCTGGGACCCTGACCCTCCCAGGTTGTGTTAGGTGTCCTACCGGTGTGCTCCTCAGCCCAGCTCCATCACTGCATGAATCGCAGCATTCAGTGCCTATTGGCTTTGGTCTCAGTCTCCTCCATAGGTGTCTGAACACCTTGAGGTCAGAGACTATGTCTTGTTCATCTCTGTAGACTCATGTCTAACACAGTGCCTCTTCCACATCAGGCACGCAGGTGCTCTTGAAATGATCTTGAAATACTTGATAATGAGTTCCAGTGTTGACTGAAGCTCGTCAGTCATGCCCACCTGCAGATTACTGTGACAATCATAATGTGGCCTAGGCACTATTCAAGATTTCTAAAGGCCCGCTGGATGTAACACATTTACCCAGGTTAAGACCCCCCCTGACTAAAATGTCCACTTGCATGGTTTCTGGCTGGAATTCTGTTAATCCTCTCTGATGACCCCAGGCTTTTCATGAGAAGATACAACTGGCTGTCAGGACATACTTGTCCTTTAAGAAAAATGTGCAAATTATCACAATCTTCTTTCTTTCTTTTATATGAAAACTTAGCTGCACATGATAAAAAAGAAAACTTTTTTGGTGGGGTAAAGGTGAGGTGCCAACTTTATGTCATGGTTCATTCATTGATTCATTCAAGTTTACTGAGCACCTGTTACATGCTGGGCACTGTTTTCAGGCTCCAGACATAGCAGGGGACAAGATAGACGAGATCCTTTCCTCTTGGAGTTTGAGAAAGAGATAATAAACCAATAAACACATAAGAAAATATCTGATAATAGTAAGCGCTACTCAAAGAATGAAATCAGAGGGATGGACTAGACTGGGTGGCAGGGAAGGCCTTTGCCAGGTTATTTTATTTTATTTTATTTTTTTAAAGATTTTATTTATTTATTTGAGAGAGAGAGGCAGAGGGAGAAGCAGGCTCCCTGCTGAGCCCAATGTGGGGCTCGATCCCAGGACCCTGGGATCATGACCTGAGCTGAAGGCAGACAGTCAACCAACTGAGCCACCCAGGCGCCCCTGCCAGGTTATGTTTAAGCTGACACCTGACAACAAAAGTATGAGAATAAAGAGCAACTTCGGTGGAGAACAACACGCAAAGCACCACTGAGGCAGGAATGGATGTGGCCTTTGTATGGTATTTGCGTGCTTACCTGATTATCATCTGTCTCCTCCCCTGAGCTGCAACCCCCATGACAGGAGGGACTATATCTATTCTATCGACCAACATACGCCCAGCACAGTGCCTGCCTGGCGCATAAGACATTCTTAATATAATTACTGGATAATGAGTGAACCACTGCCCACCATTCTTTCTGCCTAAGGTCAAGGTAGTTCCTGCAGGGGTGGGCCATGGGGCCCCAGCCTGGGAGGACAGAGCAAAGCAGAAGCTGGTTTCCTTGCCGTGTGTGGCAGTGAGAGAGGGCTCAGGGACTCGGGCGCAGGGTGAGTGATCATCACATCCCAGCCACTGCCTTCAAGGCTTCCTGTGCAGTCTGCTTATTTGCTGTGCTTATGGGAATCTGAGATCAGACTTGGCTGATTTCATTCTTATCGCTCAGCTTCACAATAATTTCTGGACAAAAGAGAGCTTCTAATTAAGAGTTCAAATCCCCCTGAAGCCATATGCCAGGCCACATATGTGGGAAAAATCCCCAGCTGCCTTCTTTGCTGTAAGGATGATAGCAGCTAAGTGACAGGCCGATCTGGGCCAGCCGGGCCTTTAACTCAAACAAAACAACAACAGCCACGACAACTCCAAAAATCCTGTAGTAGCGGCTGGTTCTAGGGACTGGGAGTTATGCAGGAGCCCGACTCCCACCAGCTGCCTTGCATCTTTGCTTTTGTTAGGACCTGGGATATTTAAGATCTTTGAAGTTTCTGGGCTGATTTCACTCTGTATCAAATATCTTACATTCTGTTCAAATTTCACATGAAATGCATTTTGCTCTTGTTCTAGAACATTTGAAAGGGTTTTGTTTCAGTTAGCTAATGCTGTGTAACAAATCACCTCAAAAGGGGGCTTCAAACAACAGCAGATCACCCCACCAAATGGGGTTAGCTGGGGACACCTGGGTGGTGTTAAGTGTCAGTTAAGTGTCTGCCTTGGGTTCAGGTCATGGTCCTGGGGTTCTGGGATTGGGTCCCGCATCGGACTCCTTGCTCAGCGGGGAGCCTGCTTCTCCCTCTGCCTATAGTTCCCCCTGCTTGTGCTCTCTCTCTGACAAATAAATAAAATCTAAAAAAAACAAAAAACCAAAAAACAAATGGGGTTAGCTGGAACAGCAGGTAACTGTAATTGTCTGAAGGCTTGACCAGTTGCTCAGCTGAGGTTGAAATGTCTGGAATGCTTGGGCATCTGAAGTCAGATGGAGCTTGAATGGGAGTTCAGCTGGGGCTGTCGGCTGGGGGCCTTGGTTCTTCTCTGAGTGGGCCTCTCCACGTGGATACTTGGACTGCCTCACAGCATGGTGGTTGAGTTCCAAGAAGGACTGTTCTTTTTTTTTTTTTTAAAGATTTTATTTATTTATTTGAGAGAGAGAGAGAGAATGAGAGACAGAAAGCACGAGAGGGAAGAGGGTCAGAGGGAGAAGCAGACCCCTTGCTGAGCAGAGAGCCCGATGCGGGACTCGATCCCAGGACTCCAGGATCATGACCTGAGCCGAAGGCAGTCGTTTAACCAACTGAGCCACCCAGGCGCCCCAAGAAGGACTGTTCTAAGAGTAAGCCTTCTAAGAGGGAGGAAGCAGAAGCTGCCAGATCAATTCAAGTCTAGTCTTGGAATTGGCATAGCATTGCTTCCTTTACATTTTTTTTTTACTCAAAGCAGTGACAGGCCCAGCCCATAGTTAATGTGGGAGGGAATCACACAAGGCATAAATATGGGGAGATACGTTCATCTGGGTCACCAAAATGACAGTTTACCATAAATCTCAAAATAATTATTATTGTGGCTCTCCAAAAAATTAAACAGAGAAATGCCATATGATCCAGCAATTCCACTCCTGGGTATACACCTAAAAGAATCGAAAGCAGGGACATGAATATTTGCACACCCAGACACATAGCCAAAAGGTGGAAACAACCCAGATGTCCATCAGTGGATGAAAAGATAAACAAAATGTGGTGTATACATACAATGGAATATTATTCAGTCTAAAAGATGAATGAAATTCTGATACATGCTATGACATGGATGAACTTGGAGGACATTGTCCTAAGTGAAATAAGACAAACAGACAAATATTGTATGACTCCACCTACATGATATAACTGATAGTTAAATTCAAAGCCAAATCTATAGGCTGACAAATTCACAGAGACAGAAAGTAGAATAGCGCTTACCATAGGCTGGGGAGAGGCGGGTACAAGAGTTATTGTTTAATGGGTATGGGGTTTTGGTTTGGGAAGATGAACATGTTCTGGAGATGCATAGTGATGATGGTTTCACAATACTGTGAATGTACTTAATGCCTCTCTGTACACCAAAAAATGGCTAAAATGGTAAATTTTACATTGTGTATATTTTACCACAATAAAAATTATTATTTTGAGTTTTGTAGAAATAAAATATTCATTTTACATTTTTGGTATCTATTGCGTTTACAACCCAACTGTAAGAGGTGGGTTGAGCGGCAGTTAGCTATTTCTTTGCTCTTCAGTGTGGTTCCTGGACTAGCAGCATTGGCATCACCTGGGAGCTTGTTAGAAATGCAGGGTTTCAGGCCCCACCCCAGACTCACTGAATCCAAATCTGAGTTCAAACAAGATCTCCAGAGGTTTCGTATGCTCATTAATGTTTGAGAAACCCTGAATTACTTTACATAATGTTATGTTTTGGAGACATTTAATTATTTATTGATTTTGATCAGATGATTTTCTATTTTGCTATTTGGAATCATCCCACACATATTTTTAAGTGCTCAAAATTTTTCATAGGGTTTTAAGATGCTCCCAGGCCCTGGACACCATGCCTAGGGGACCTAAGGGATGACCTCGGTCAACTTTGCATGCGGTCACATCCCTTTGTCTCCATCCCTGTCTTTCCCCTCTGTACTTAGAGTTCTTCAGGTCAGCTACCTGGTTTTCTTTGAACCAGGACTAGGATGACTTCCTAGGCTTTCAGAACCACAGTCCACTGTCAAGAGACCTGTCCTCAAAGCAGCCCCAGAACTCTAGAATACCATATCCTAGGCAGGGTTCAGCTGGCCAGGGAGAAAAATCAACCTTGCCTACTCCAAATTACTAAATGAGCAGGTCAACCTTAAAGCTTCCTACTGAGAAAGTAACCTCAGCTTAGCCCCATTAAAAAAAAAAAAAAACATTTACTGAAGTACAATATACATGCAGAAAAGTACACACACAAGTTTACAACTCAATACATTTTCATACACTGACAGCTCTTTTTTTTTTTTTTTAGGATTTTTAATTTAATTGTCAGAGAGAGAGAGAGTGAGTGAGCACAAGCAGGGGGAGCTTCAGGCAGAGGGAGAGGCAGGCTCCCTGTTGAGCAGGGAGCCCCATGCGGGGCTCCATCCCAGGACCCTGGGATCATGACCTGAGCCGAAGGCAGACGCTTAACTGACTGAACCACCCAGACGCCCCTGACCAATCTCTTATAACCAACCCACAGGTCAAGGAATAGAACATGACCAGCATCCAGGAAACCCTTCTGGTCACTACCGCCCTTCTCACTCAAAGTTCATCGCTCTTTGGACTAAAAGCATACGGCAGCTTTCACCAGTTTTTGTTCTTTCTATACACAGAATGACACAGTATATTCTCTTTTGTGTCTAGCTCAACTTTATATTTCTGGGATTCATCCATATTGTCGTATGTAGCTGCAGTATGTATTCTTATTGCTGAATCCTGGGCCATTGTGTGAATTCCCCCCATTTCCAAAAGTCACGGTATCGTCGATGGGCATTTGGGCAGTTTCCAGTTTGAGGCTATTACGACAGTCAACTGGAGCACCTCAGTGCTTTCTGGGGCAGTACTCAGGACAGGTCTGTGGGAACTAACTACCCAGGAGTGGAATCGCTGGGTCCGGGCGTGTGTCTGTGTTTAGATTTTAGTGACACTGCCAAGCAGCTTTCTAAACTGTTGGCCCTATTCTTCATCTAAAAATGAATTTCCTGCCCCCATTCCATCCCTTCTTACAGTTGTGACAAATCAAAAACATGACGTTATTTCTCAAGCGCAAGATTTACAAATTTCTACCAAAACATTGGTGCTCACATTTCAAAATAAGTAAAATGTGTCCATGAGCTCCTCAGCAGTGGCAAAACGGAAAAAGCAAAGACTCGGGTGACAGCTATAATGCCAAGATGCTCAGACGTTTTTTCTTTGTTTTCGAGAGGGCTGGGAACCTTTGCAAAACCTGCTGCCAATCAGGCTTGCCGCTCCTTGCAGGGCTAATTAACGGCACTTGGGCAAGCAAGGGGGGCGGGGCCGGCACAGTGAAGCGAATTGAGCCATCCCCGGGCTTACGACTAATTATAAACACAAAGAGCGCTTAAAGACTATGATTTAAAAGAAAAAGAAAAAGAAAAAAAAAAAGACCAAAAAAAAAAAAAAAAACCTCTTCAAAATTCTAGTGCCAGCTTGCTTGTGATTGCAGGGCTTGGGGGCGTGGGTGCCAGGAAAAATCTCCTACCGCGGACTAAATCACACAGCACAGCCCAAAAGTCATGCAGCCATCCTCCCAAGCCTGCACAGTGGAAGGGCCTCCTTTGTGTCATGCTGGAGTTGGGGGAGTGTGTGGGTTCCATTTCTAGAGACGTCCTTGGCCCTAGCATGTTAAACCTGTTATTCCCCGTTCTCACTAAGCCTGGAAGAGCAGACTGGGGTAATCTAGGCCCCTGCAGGCGCGAGCAGGGTGGGGTTGTATGTGCAAGCTTTGGTCCCCATTAGCTACAAAGAGCTAATAGTCCATAAGGTATGCAAATCAGGCCCCAATTAATAGCACGTATTAACATCTCCTGGAACGGTGCCAGAGGAAGCTGTGAATGTTTGCCAGGGAGGAAAGCAACCCTTATGCACCTCATTGCAAAAGCTTGTCTGATCAGGCAAAAGCCCCCGGCTTGCTGGGAGGGAAGAAGAAGGCTGAAAGGGAAAGGCTGCTTTGGTGCCCTCAGGTCTTCGCGGAGAGGGTCCACACGGTTCAAGCTGGCACAGTGATCTGATGTGAGACTGAGGAAGCAGACATGACCACATTCCCTTGCTTCCCCCTTTCCTTGGAGGCACTGCCTGGCCCACCCTATCCAGTTCTGCAGGCACAACCACAGGCTTCCCACCAGCCTCTGAGACCTGGACAACCGGAGATCCCAAAAACCTGGAGGAAGGGGGCTAGGCTGGGGGGGGGGCAAAAGAAAAAGAACCATTACTTAAAAGGGTGGTGGGAAGCTGTTTGCGTTAATAGTCTTGCACAGTCTAGAGCAGGGGGTCTTAATCTTACCTGATCCATGGGTCTTTTTGGCAATCTAGCGAAGCCTCTGGACCCCCTTGCAGAAGAAAAATTTAAATGCATAAAATATAGTACAACTATGTTATTAAAGTACAACTATCAAAATATTTAAAACAATGTGCTTCTTTGCTAACATGCAATCAAGATCCAGTGGCAGAGCCACTGACTGCAGTAGTTTCAAAGCACTGATGAGCATTAGCAATAATTTAAGATAGCTACAGAAATGGTAAAATAACATCCAAATGTCTTTAATTTTGCTTTGTGACAGTCACAGGTGTTGCTAACGTTCCTATGGTGGGTTACCTACACCCAGAATTGAAGGAAATGTGAAATTTCAATTACAGATTAGGGAAAATAAAATGTTACTTTTTTCCTATCCAAAGTACAAACTTTCTGAATCCTAGCCACAGACTTCCTAGGTTAAGAACCTCAATGTCACAGGAAACAACAAGTGTTGGCAAGGATGTGGAGAAAAAGGAACCCTCGTGTGCTGTTGGTGCGAATGCAAACTGCTGCAGCCACTGTGGAAAGGGGAGCAGGGAGGTTTCTTAAAAATTTTTAAATGGAATGACTCTGTGATTCAGTAACTCCACTACTGGGTATTTACCCAAAGAATACAAAAACACTAATTTGAAAAGATATATGCACACCTATGTTTATTGCAGCATTATTTGCAATAGCCAAATTCTGGAAGCAGCCCAAGTGTCCATCGATAGATGAATGGATAAAGAAGAGGTCACACACACACACACACACACACACACTGGAATATTAAAAAAAAAATGAAATCTTGCCATTTGTAACAGCATGGATGGACATAGAGAGTGTAATTCTAAGTGAAATAAGTCAGAGAAAGACAAATACCATATGATCTCACTCATATGTGGAATTTAAGAGACAAAATAAATGAACAAGTTAAAAAAAGAGACAACCCCCAAACCAGTCTCTTAACTATAAAGAACAAACTGATGGTTACCAGAGGGGAGGTGGGTGGGGGGATGGGTGAAATAGGTGAAGGGGATTAAGAGCACACTTACCACGATGAGCACTGAATCATGTATAGAATTGTTGAATCACTATATTGTACACCTGAAACTAATATAACATGTTAACTATACTGGAAATAAATAAAAAAAATAAAAAGAACCTCAATATCAGGGCACCTGGCTAGCTCAGTCAGTAGCTCAGGCAATCGGGTGACTCTTGATCTGGAGCTTGTGAGTTCGAGCCACACGTTGGGTATAGAGATTATAAATAAATAAACTTAAAAAAAGGAACCTCAATATCATAAAATGAATTTAAAATGATATATTCAAGTTATTAATAAATATTTCCCTTGATTCAAAAGACTTACCAACAATTTAAAATGATTCTTAAGAAAAAATGATTTTTATGGACACTGACATTAAAAAGATTTTAGTTTCTTTAAATTGAATAATTGAGTTGAGATGCAAAGATTCATCTATTCATCCATTTATCTACTAAAAACTGACTGAGCCCCAATGCCCTATGTTAGGGATGAAACCATCCAAAGTGATTCTATCAAGTTTAGCTGGCGGCAGACAGCTAGCTGTCCACCAAAGATTTGTTCTCTCCATCTGGAGAGTAGAAATGTTGTAGGGCGATTGCTGCCAAGCCAGAGAACATGTCCCTTGTATCTTATAAGATGGAAGTGGCATGGTGAGTTCTTATCAATGGAATATGAGCGGAAGTGATACGTGTCTCTTCCAGGTCAAGACTTTTTTTTTTTTTTAAAGATTTTATTTATTTATTTGACAGAGAGAGACACAGCGAGAGAGGGAACACAAGCAGGGGGAGTGGGAGAGGGAGAAGCAGGCTCCCCGCAGAGCAGGGAGCCCGAATCGGGACTCGATCCCAGGACCCCGGGACTATGACCTGAGCCGAAGGCAGTCGCTTAACCAACTGAGCCACCCAGGCGCCCCCAGGTCAAGACTTTTTAAGAAGTGAGCATGCCCTCTTCACTTTCTTTCTTTGTCTCCCATTTGAATACTGAAGAAGTCATTCTGGATCCCAGAATGACTGGATAGTACAGGGCACTCCCATCCTCCTTCCACAATTAGCAGGACTCAGGATTCTAAGTGATTTTGTGCTAAGCCATTTAGATGTTGGGGTTTGTCTGTTACAACAGCTAGTGTGTTAATTTGATACAACAGGCATGGCTTAGGAATGCCCGCAGGGGGCTCCCATTTCCCTATTTATCACGGATGGTATGGGAGGTAGTGCAGACTGGCTCACTCAGCTCCATTCCGACCCCTTTGTAGTAGGCAATCTAAACACTAGAAAGCCAGATATTTCCCTACATCTCAGATATCTGTTTATAGTTCCAATTTCACAGGAGACACAAGTTTTGCCAAGTGGATATACTTCTGTGGGATTTGGGAAGCAGAAATGAACACAGTGAGATGGAGGTTGTGCTCCTACTGTTTCTGCTCTTTCTTCATCAAAGACGATTATGAAACTGCGAGCAACAAACAACTCATCTACAGTGGCTTAAACATACAGGGTCTTATTTTTCTCACATAACAAGAAGTTTGGATGTAGGCAATCACTGGGTTGGTTCATGAGTTCAGCAAAGTCAGGATCAGCATTTGTGCAATTCTTTCAGACTTTCCCTTATGGTTACAAGGCCACTGTTTCAGCTCCAGCCATCACATCTCTATTCCAAGCAAAACAAAACAAAGTAGAAAAGGGGAACAGCATCACTATTATTGGCTTCTTTGTATTGAAGGCAAAGGCCTTCCCAGAAGCCCCCACAACAGACTTATTTGCAGGTCTCACTGTCCAAAATTGGACACCTTGCCTCCTGAACAAAATTAGAGTTCTGGGGGCACCTGGGTGACTCAGTCTATTAAGTATCCAACTCTTGATTTTGGCTCAGGTCATGATCTTGGGGTCATGAGATTGAGCCCCGTATCGGGTTCCATGCCCAGCTTAAGATTCTCTCTCTCATTCAAATCAAAACCACATTGAGATACCACCTTACACCAGTTAGAATGGCAAAAATTGACAAGGCAAGAAACAAAAATGTTGGAGAGGTTGTGGAGAAACTGTTGGTGGGAATGCAAGTTGGTACAGCCACTTTGGAAAACAGTGTGGAGGTTCCTCAAAAAATTAAAAATAGAGCTATCCTATGACCCAGCAATTGCACTATTGGTATTTACCACAAAAACACAGATGTAGTGAAAAGAAGGGCCATATGCACCCCAATGTTCATCACAGCAATGTCTGCAATAGCCAAACTGTGGAAAGAGCCAAGATGGCCTTCAACAGATGAATGGCTAAAGAAGATGTGGTCCATATACACAATGGAATATTACTCAGCCATCAGAAAGGATGAATACCCAACTTTTGCATCAACGGATGGGACTGGAGGAGATTATGCTAAGTGAAATAAGGCAAGGAGAGAAAGTCAATTATCATATGGTTTCACTTATTTGTGGAACATAAGGAATAGCATGGAGGACATTAGGAGAAGGAAGGGAAAAATGAAGGGGGGAAAATCGGAGGGGGAGACGTACCATGAGAGACTATGGACTCTGAGAAACAAACTGAGGATTTTAGAGGAGAGAGGGGTGGGGGGATGGGTTAGCCCAGTGATGGGTATTAAGGAGGGCACGTATTGCATGGAGCACTGGGTGTTATACTCAAACAATAAATCATGGAACACCACATCAAAATGTAATGATGTACTGTATGGTGACTAACATAACATAATAATAATAATAAAAAGATCCTCTCTCTCCCCCCTCTCTGCCCCTCCCCCTGCTCTCTCTCTCTCTCAAAGATAAGAAAAAAATTAGAGTTCTGTTGGCAAGGAGAAGGCAGAATAAGCTATATAGGGTACCCCAAACCCATAGAATTAACCATCTCTGTCCTCAAGGAGTTAATGATGGCTTTGCAGAGACAAAACAAGCAGGGATATCTGAATAATAATGAGAATTAAGAAAAGGTAGAAGGAAATAATAACATAAGTGACAGGAGAGAGATTTTAGAGGGTTCTGATGCAGCCCATCCTCATTTTAAGGAGGGCTAGCTAGCATGAAGGCCTTGTGTGTCTCAGCTGGGGCAGCCTCTTGCTTCATTTGATGTTACCTACCAGAGCTGACAAGTGTTCTGAGTGAAAGTTCAGACCAAGTGCATAGTGCAGTGTTAATGGGCAGGAAGTGATGAACTTGACCTGCCCCAGACAGAGAAAAAGGCACTGCAGGGATTGAAGAAAGGGTCCCAAACACAAGTCCAGAAGTTTATTTTGTGAGTAGAGCATTTCCCTGGATGCAGGGAACAATAAAGTTGGCCACCTACCTGTAATTAGCCCAGGCCCCTTTGACCCAGACAATACTAAGCTCTAAATTTGCCTTCAAGAGAGTAAGGGACCAACACCCTGGACTTACTGGCACTTGGTTTTTGGCACCAGATTTATTAACATTAATCATCCTAATCTCATATGGAGCTCACTGGACTGCTTTTGTAATGAGTTTGCCTTTATGGTAGCAGGGCTCCTGCTAATGAGAATGAATGTTCTCTAGAAATTTTAATTTTAATTTGGTGGCTCTTAGGGTATTGGTCCTGGATCATTTGCCGTTCACGCCCAACTTTAATTTTCTCAACAACGTGGTTCACCAACCCATTGGGATGCTGGTTTGGACACGAGTAAAAATCTACAGGAGTGTCTCTACCATATTCTCAGGGCCATCATTGTGCCGAGGGCTTAATTTCAACTACCAGTACCTGCAACTCTTGCCAGAGGGCTTTCTTTGAAACCATGGGAGGTCTCTCTGTCTGTCCACACTGTAGCCCAGAAGTATCCAGAGATTAATGCTACCCTTCCTCGGGAGTAGCTCTCAGCCAGGATTAACGGGATTTGATGTGCCAAACTAATGATGTACTGTACGGTGACTAACATAAATACATACATACATACATACATACATACATACATACATATCATACCCTGCTGCTCCATCCTTCTGAGCAATAACTCTGAGGCCTGTGTTCTATCTGTTTCCTGGAGTTCCTCCCTGGGATTAGGCTCCAGTTGCCCGTGGAGGTTGCCCGCGGCTCAGACACTCTCGATTGGAGATTCCCCCTTCCTGATTCACTTTCCCATGGCCCACCACACTGTTTCCCTCACACAGCCTCCTATGCCAGGTGAGGAACGTCAATGTTATCTATTGACTCTGAAGAAAGAAGAGCCTTGGCAACCCCTGGAAGAACAAGAGGAAGAGACACAGCTGTTTCCAAGTTGTAATGAGAATGGAAGGAGGGCGTCAGCCCAGGGAGCTGCCCAGAGAGACTCTGCCAGAGGGAGAAGTGCCAAAGGGCTGATAGGCAACAAGCTATGAACAGTCACAGGAAGGATTTTTTCTCACTTATTTGCACTTAGAATCATCCTGGAACTTAATCCTGCCGACAACTCTTGGTGATTGCTGTTAGCATCTCCATTTTAGAGATGAGGAAACTCACATTCAGGGAGGTTAAGCAGTTTCCCAAGGTGATGGCGCAAGGAAATGGCACACTGAAAATTCAAACCAAGTCAGTTTCCTTTCCACGTCTTAACTGTTATACTGTACTTCAGCCCATGGCTGTGGGTTGAATTGTCCCCCTCTCCTAATCCCGTATGTTGAAGTCCTAACCCCTTGTACCTGAGAATGTGACCTTATTTGGAATAGGTTCATTGCAGACGTAGTTAAATTATCACGAGGTCACATGGGAATGGGCTCCTAATCCAACATGACTGGTGTCCTTGCACAAAGGGGAAATTTGGACACAGACATGCACACGTGGAAAACACCAGGAGAACATGAAAGCAGAGATGGGGGTGATGCATCTACAAGCCAAGTAATCCCAAGGACTGCCAGCAAACTGCCAAAAGCTAAGGAAGAATGGGACAGATTCTCCCTCACAGCCCCAGAAGGGACCAGTCCTGCTGACACCTTGATCATGGACTGGGAGACAATAATTTCTGTTATTTAAGACACCCAGTTTATGAGCTGATTGTATCAAAAAGACAGTCTCTCTACAAGAAGAAGAGCATCTGAGTAATCTTCATGTCTTAATTTGGACCTCCCAGAAGCAGACCCCAAGAAGAGGAGATGAGGGACATTAGTTTATTTGGGTGGCCCAGGGAACACCATTACTTATGACTGTTCATACCTCGTTACCCATCAGCCCTTTGGCACTTCTCTTTCTGTCAGACCTTCTTTGGGCAGCTCCCTGGGCTGAAACCTCCTTCCATCCTCCACAAAACTTGGAAATAGCAGTGTTTCTTTCTGGGGTTTCCTGGGCTTATCCTTTTACAGAATCAATTGATAACACTGACATTCCTTGCTTGATATATAAGCCTGTGTGTGTGTCGGGGAAACCAGTGCAGACCCAGATAGGAGATATGGTCTTTCTAAATCAGGAGAACTCACCCCATGACATGAGCTTCTGAATATTCTCCAATACACCTTGGCTGGAAAAAAGAAATCAGTTCCCAAATTTTGGCACTGCTCTTTGCTAATTTAACTTCAAGAAACTATACATTTTAATTGTTTCTTTAGAACGTTTCACGGACACAAACAAATGGGTTTTTGTTTGTTTGTTTTTCATAAGCAGCCCTTTATGACATACAGTGAAACCTTGCGTTTGTGGAAGAGAGAAACTGGCTGTCTAAAGACTTGGACAAAACTGATGATTAGTGGACTTGGAGGGTCAAAGAGGCAGAAGATCCCTTGAATATTAGGAGTCAAGAAGGAGATCCCCAAGTACTCAGAAAAGCCATAGAGGAAGAGAGATCAAAGAAAGGAAGAAAACATTTATTAACCATCTATGAGGAATTCTTAATCTCAGGAAACAAACTGAGGGTTGCTGGAGTGGTGGGGGGTGGGAGGGACGGGGTGGCTGGGTGATAGACATTGGCGAGGGTATGTGCTATGGTGAGTGCTGTGAATTGTGTAAGACGGTTGAATCACAGACCTGTACCTGAAACAAATAATACATTATATATTAAAAAAAAAAAAAGATAGCAGGAAGGGAAAAATGAATGGGGGGAAATCGGAGGGGGAGACGAACCATGAGAGACTATGGACTCTGAGAAACAAACTGAGGGTTCTAGAGGGGAGGGGTGTGGGGGGATGGGTTAGCCTGGTGATGGTTATTAAATAGGGCATGTATTGAATGGAGCACTGGGTGTTATACGCAAACAGTGCATCATGGAATACTACATCAAAAAAATAAATAAATAGAAAAAAATATCTACTATGAATGAAGCACGAAGCTTGGTTTTTTCAGTCAGATTGCATGCCTCTACAGGGAGTCATTTGCATCCTCAGAAGGAGCGTGGAGCCTCCAGTCCTAGGAATTAATCCCCCCTTTCCGGAATTTTTGCAGACCACCTCCCATTCACCTATGATGACTTACTGCTTCTTGCTTCTGCATTCTTAGCTGCTTTGCCCCATTTGTCTTTGCCCTCCAGCTTCTGATAAAGGGGTTTCCCCCTTTGCCCCATGAGCCATTTTGAACGCAGCTCTTTGGCTGGACTGGTTTCTCCCTCAGCTGAAAGCCTGGCCCATGCCCAAGGATCAGCCCCTCCTTCTGTTCCTACTTCAAATATGGAATGCCTGGGACTCCCACCAGGGAGCACAGTTTGACAAAGCTTTACACACATAATTTTGTTTCATCCCTGGAGATACCGGACAATGTACTCTAGATGAGAGACAATCAGTCTCCACGCTGGAAACATACCCTGGGGTTTGGGGTCTCTTAGCAAATGTTTTGATGTTCACCTGAACAGTTGGAGTTGGCATTTGACTCTGTGTGGTGAGGTCATCCTGAGCCATATCCATTTGTTTTCTCTCTGGACACACTTCAGACAGATCCCACGAACTGGAAAAGGAGACTGTTAGGATTCTGTTAGGTTAACATTTGTTAAGGGAAGCACAGGGTCCGGGATGGCGAGCTGTGGGTCAACAACAGACCACAAGAGAAACTGAAATAGGTTTATCACTCACGGGTCCTGGGGGAAGTACACAGCACGCCTCCAGGGGCCATATGGGAGGTCAAGGCAGGGTGCAGACAGAGAGAGCCACAGACCCGGGGGCACATGACTTTACAGGGTCCATGGGTGGAATGCTTCGGGGTTCCCAGGCTAAGGCCAGATTGGTCAATTCAAATCAAAAAGAGCAGAGTTTTGGTAAGCTCCATGGGGGTCTTATCTCAGGGGAACACAGGCAGAAGGCCCTGGGAGGTGAGGAAGACTGTTTATCACAGGTGTTGTTGGGGGAGTCATATTGGGAACTTACATTTGCTTGTGACTCTGTGGGCTATTATCTAGGGCCTGTGTTTGCATGATGTGACTACTGTCAGTTGCAGGTCCGTGCAGGCTGCTTGGCCAAACAACACGGATGCTGAGGCAGCAATACCAGGGAGCAGCCTTGCTAAGTTCTTTCCAGAGACCAAGTCAGAAAGACGACAAGGATACTTGTTTTACATCAAATAACTTTATTGGATAAACTCCTCTGTTAGGCATTCTTCTTCTCAAAAAGGTAGGATCCAGTGGTTTTCTTGTCGCAGAAGTGCTGTGGGGAGGGAGGTGGTGCACATGCATTAGCGAGCTATCACCACAACACTGCTGTGTAACAAAGCATCCCAAAGTTTAGTGGCATGGAACAGTCCTTTAGTCTCTGCTCACGGTTCCATGGGACAGCTACAACCTAGCTGGGTCAGCGTTCTGTTCCAGACTCCAGTCTCAGATTGGGTTCAGGTCAGCTCCACAAGGGCCCAGGCCAGAGGGGCAGCAACTGCTGGAGTATATTTTTCTCCTAGTGGATCCGAGAGCTCCAGAGAGTGGCTCAGCCATGCAAACACATTTCAGGACTCTTCATGTCACACGGTGCATACTCACCCTCTATGAATCTACAGCTAGAGTGTGGATAACTCTATTCCAAGAGAGTGACAAATGTGGACTAATAATTCAATGTATCACATACCTTATGATAATATTGACATGTGTTTCTTCGAATGAATTTTTGTTCCTCCTTGGGCTTTCTCAAGTGGCCAAAGTGTCTATGTCATTGGGAACAGAAGAAATGGGGAGAAGGCACAGGTAGGAAGGGTTTGAATGGCCCGGTCACATTTTCAGGATACAGTGTGCAGACCTCTGGGTAGGTGTGTTGCTGTTATGTGATTACATTCTTACCACTTGAAAGTTACAAAAGTAAAGAAGTATTATTTCTTGCAGACTTGAATTTGTGGCCTGAGATCTGTTCTTATCTCCCTTAAATTTTTACAAAATTGGTGTTACAACACACATTCTGTTTTATTAATGAAAAAATACATTGTGGGCATTTTCCTATGTCCTTAGTCTGGTTTTTTGGTACATTTTATCAAACGGATGTGTCCCAAAGTATGCTGCCTCTTCATGGGGTACACATGCTTTGTTTCCAATGTTAAGTTATTGTAAACAATGCTGTGATCAGTGTCTTCCATATTACCCTGCATCTGATGCTTTCACTGCACTGTCATTCTTCCCCCAGTCTTCAGATCTTCTTATTTGCACTTTATCTTTGTCCCAATTGAGCATTTGGTAAAACTTATTATTTTGCACTGCAATATATATATATATATATATATATATATATATATATATATATATTTTTTTTAGAGAAGTCCTCCTCAAATTCTTTCCTCAAAAAGACAAAAGACAAATAAATAAATAAATGAATAGAACAGGCATATTTATGAAACAAAAATCAGGATGTTTAGTGAGACAAATAGGAGTGCACAAGGGACAAAATTGCTCAGATATTCTAGTGCAGCATGAGATATAGACACTTAATCATGGAAATCTCAAAGATTCAATGCTACTCATCTATAGAGTAGGGATAATAATAATACCATCTGTACAGGATCATGTTTTTTTGGGAGGATTAGATGAACTAAATCATGTACAGTTCTTTTTTTTTTTTTTTTAGATTTTTTTTTACTTATTTGAGAGAGAGAACGAGTGAGGAAAAAACGAGCAGTGGGGAGGGGCAGAAGGAGAGGGAGAAGCAGACTCCCTGCTGAGCAGGGAGCCCAACGTGGGGCTTGATCCCAGGACCCTGGGATCATGAACTGAGCCCAAGGCAGATACTTCACGAATGAGACACCCAGGCGCCCCTTCATGTATAGTTCTTAACGCACTGTTTTGCTACCTGTGAATGTTTCATAAATATTATTACTATTGCCATTGATGACAGTTCAAAAATAGCAGCAGACAGGAAGCCATATGGTAGACTAATTAACTGATCAGAGGACACTGCTGGCCACCACAGAATTTTCTGGAAAGCTAGCTCTTCATTTAGGGCTTGAAAGCCTTATAGAAGTGATATGGACCGAGAGATAGGGCATTTGGGCCTCAGGATCCCAATGGAATCATGGACTTGAAATGATTTCTCACCGTGGCTTGCCTCTGCCTTTCTCTGCTGTCTTTTCTCTTTTGTAATGACTGGTTCTGTCTCCTACCTAATCTACACAGAAGAACATGACCACCAACTGGACCAAAGTTTTACATGTGGCAGATTCAACATCCTAGAGAGAGACTCATCCCTTTCCCAAAGCCCAAAGTGAAAATTTCCTAGGAGATAAGATTGATTAGCCTAAATCAGGCTGGATGCCTATCCCTGAATTGACCACTTGTAGCTAGAGGAGCAGGATAATGTTGCACAAACTGGCTGCTTCCTTGGAAACCACGTGGCTTGATTCTTAGAAAATAGGAAGGCAAGATCCAAGAAGTAGGGACAGTGTAGGACAAAGTAATAGATGTCCAGTGTGGCTGGTCCTCTCTGACATCTCTTGTGGTCTTTGAGAAAGAAGATGGAGCAGGCATCCCTAGACATTCAACCAGGAAATGGGAATTGATTACTAGCTTGACCAGAACTTTGCTTAGCTTGGAGACATGACTTCCTCTTAGCGCTCTCTGTTCCTCTTTACTTGTCCCCGCTCTCCAGCCTGTAGGCAAAGGAAACCCAGCCGAGGGCTCCCAGTAAAAGGTACCATCACATTTTACAAAGCCCTTCGGACCATCACTTGGAACACTTTGGTTCTTTGCCATCCTGAGAGCAACCCCGTTGGTGCTTGGTGGAGGAGTCTGAAGAGGGATTGTTAAGCACCAGCTCACAGAGATGACGAGGTGTATTTTAAAACCCAAAATGCTGTCAGCGAACATATGGATTTTGTTGTTTCAGTATTAGCCAGCTTTCTCCCTGTGGGTTTTGTCACATGAGTTTCAGAAGGACGGAGTGTTTTCCTGATTGACACTTGAGAAATGCTCTTCATGCCACAGTCATAAATATTTCCAGATCTTGCTGGTCATGAAGATGGCTGAGCCGCTGGAGACAGTCTATCCATGTCACTTGACACAGCGTGTGAGGTCAGGCAGGGGTGAAGGCCGTTGTCGGGACACAAAGCGGGAACATTATCTGCTCTGTGGGGAAGCCCATCACACTCAGCCTGCTCAGGGGGGAGACTGACACATGGGGGTCATTCCACAGAGATCTTTCTCCCTCACAGAAAAGTGGGCCTGACACTTCTGGAAGAAAATGACACAGAAAGCTCTCAGCACAGGAGGGGCAAACATCACCAATGCTTTCTGGAAAGCCCTTTCTTCATGGACTCATGCCAATCATTTTTTTTTACCCACCTTAGCTAATCCATTTCTATTTTCTGTTCCTTAATAAAAGAAGGCAAGTCAGCTGTCATTAACTGTCATTCCTACTGTGTGCCAAGTCCAGGAGTGTGCTGGAGGTAGTTTGGACAGGTTTATGAGAGCCAAGTGTCCAATCTTCAGGAATTTTGCAAGACAGTTGTTAAACATGGCCATTATTAAACATTAAGTTATGTTAGCCTATAATTAAATAAAGTATATTAAAAAGGGAAATAAATGCTCAAAACTCATCACTTTCTATTTTCCTACATTTTTCTGTTATTTATGCCCCTGAGGTTGTGTCTGTTGTTTCTGGATGTTGGAAATACCGTGCATCTATTTGCCACCCTGGTGGCTTGAAATTGGCCATGGCAGCCACAGAAATCAGCAAATGCTACAAACTGGGACTTGATGCATTGTCTTGTTGATTGCCTAGACTTAAGAAAATGATGGATACTTGTTAATAACACAGATTAAATTTAAAAATGTGTAGTGAATATAGCTATTATATTATGGATAGTATAAAAACTTAAGAAAATATTCTTTTTAAAAAATATTTTATTTATTTATTTGACAGAGACACAGGGAGAGAGGGAACACAAGCAGGGGGAGTGGGAGAGGGAAAAGCAGGCTTCCCGCTGAGCAGGGAGCCCGATGCGGGGCTCGATCCCAGGACCCTGGGATCATGACCTGAGCCGAAGGCAGACGCTTAACGACTGTGCCACCCAGGCGCCCCAAGAAAATATTCTTCCAATATTTGAAGCCATTATCTGATTCAGCAAAGTTGCTCATGTTACCAACCACTGAGTGAACTTCTAATATGCATTCTTATCTCACTTTTATCTTACTCATTAACATAAACAGAATATCAACCAATATTCCTATCACTTGCAACCATAGGTTGGTTATGGATACAATAGTTCAGCAAAAATCAATGAGAACATTTCATGAGAATTAATTGACTAATGGAATTTGCAATAATGAGTATTGTGTACTCTGTTATTATTTGTAAATTATGTGCTGTACATCTGTCCTATGAACAGATTTGTAATAAATTTATATGTATACACACATATTTTCAGGGGAAGCCGGTTGTAATTATTAGCTATTATTTCCTTTGCTATGAATATACTTTTCTCTCTTTACCTCACAGGCCAAGACCTAGTACAGAGGCTAACTGAACCCTTCTTTGGGGTACTTAGTCACAGTCCTTTTTCACAGTGCATCAGGGTTCTGTACAGTTCCTCTACTTTCTACAGCAAATACAACTGAAAGGCAGGGATTTTGAATTATTTAGCTCTGAACCTATAAAGCTGAGCTCAGTGCTTGGTACATCAGAGGTACCCAATAGGCGCTGGTTGAAAGAAATAGTGCGAGCCTTGGGGCTGAGATGAGGAAAAAGAGAAAAAGAGGCCACATGTACAGAAAAGGGACAATGGAAGATACAATCAACCACCTTTTAAAATTCAAGTTTCTTTAGAGTTCCTAAACTTTATAAACTGCAGTAAGTTTTGATTGATCAAACCACAACTGAGAAGAACCCTGGATGAAGTGGATTTGTTTGGGGATGATCATGTGTTTAGAGGAATAAGAGAGTCACAAGGCAATCATCTCACTCCAAGTATTTGATGTGTGTGTTGGATGAATTTAGCTCTGGGGCTAAATCCTTCCAGACAGTTTCCTTTTTATCATTCATCCTACACTCCCTTGAATGCGGCAGGCAAAGGATTCTCCGTGAAAATCACATGTAAAGGGAAGTGACAATAGAAGATCAAAAACCCAGGAGAACCTACTGTCCTCCCAGCCCCCATGTCCTGCTGCATATTTGGCTGCAAGTTCCTCCTCCAACTCTTCTGGAAGGAACCTGGATGCCAGTGCTCCTAGCTGAGATGTGCTTTCAGTCTTTAAAACTCAGCCATTACCGACTGACTGGCTGAATTTCCCGTTCAAAGAATGCACAAGCACTCAGTTCCCCAAAATACACATCAAGCCAGGATCAGATTTCTCTGGATTGGCCAGCCACTCCTCTAAGATGAGCAGTTGCCAACACACTTGGAAGGAAATAGTCTCCTTTCTCCCTCACGACCTCCATCACATTTGTCATAACCCCCAGAGAAGATCAGCCGGGACCTGTTCAGCCTCCAGCCATAGTCCAGTGCAGAGTCAGTATGTCGAAAAGAACAGGAAACACCATTTACATTCCGTTCATTCTTTCCCCCATGTTTTAGGCGCCATTTACTCAACAGATCCCCCCAAAAAGCAAATGAAAGAGTCAGGGCATGGATCCTCATCTCTCTCTTGGATTATTGCAGTAGACTCCCTCTTTCCTCGCTCCCGACAAGTCTATTCTCAATTCAGAGGCCAGGGGCGTTCTGTTGAAAAGGCACATTAGAATATGTCACTCCTTTGCTAGGAACTATCCGATGGCCTCCGCTTCAATCCGAGGTAAAGGCAAACCTTACAATGGCTAACGGCTCTACATGATTGATGTTTATCCCACCAACTACTAGTGTCTCCTCACCCTCTCTCCTCCCCAGGCACAAGAGTCTTCTTGTTTTTTGAATCACCAGGCATATTCCCACCTCAGAACTTTTGCCCTCATTGGTCCCTCTGCTTGGAATGCTCTTGCCCTAGGTATCCACACGGTCATTCCCTCTCCTCCAAGTCTTTGTGCAAAAGTCATCTCCTTAATGAGATCTACCCCAATGGGTGTGGGGTATTCAGTACTAAAACCTGCTCCCCTCCTCCTGTAATGCTGTTCCTCTTCACCATGTTCTATTTTTTTCAATGGAATTTATCACCTTCTATTATATAATTTGCAGACTTATTGCATTTATTGTCTGTCTCTCCTCAGTTGAAGGTAAGCTCCAAGAGGACAGGTATTTTTGTCTTCTTTGTCTGTTTTGTGTGCCAATGTGTCCCAATGCCTAGAATAGTGGCCGGCACATAGTAGGAGCTCAACAAATACTTGTCGAATGAATGACACTCCATTTTAAAGATGAGAAATCTGAGGCTTACTCAAAGTCACAAACATTATTGAGGCAACTGGGAATAGAAATCAGTTTCTCCCCTGCCAGAGCCCATACCATCATCTACTCCTGGCTTTTTTTTTTTTTTCCACTCATAAGTGGATTTAAAGGGAAAAGTTCCAGGGAGTTCTCAGCAGAGCTGAGTGGACAGATGCCCTTGGGATCTGCTGCATTCATTTGTTCATCAAGGTCAAGAAAGCTTTGTAAAAATTCTAAAGAATTTTTTTGGGCTAAATTCATTTTATTGAAAATGTTCTTTTATTTGGATGACTTTATGTACATATGTCATACTTGCAGAATAAGCCTCAAGCAAGGATTTTTGTTGTTGTCAGTGGTGGTGGTGGAGGTGGGGAGAAGGAGGTGTGGTTGAGGAGGAGGAATATAGAAACATTAGCTTAATCATATGAGCTGCTCTAATAATAAAGCCAGTGTCTCCTTTATGACAGAGAGCCCTGGAAAACCAAATAGAAAATGACTTTCCTTTAAAGAGACAGACTTCCTGAGTCATTGTCTCTGAATTCTCTCTCCACTGCTCCTCACTCAGACTGCTGTCGGTTTCATTTCTACTGTATCTAAAGGGGTAAGAGTCATCATCAAGATGATGGTTTCTGTTGAGCCCACTATCACTGAACACTGTAGTAACCTGTTGTAGTTATCGACTGCTGCATCATAAACTACCCTAAGGCTTAGTTGGTTAAAACAGCAACAAGTTATTTTGTTCACAATTCTGTGGGTTAGGAATTCAGGTGGGAATGAGCTGGCTGGTCCTTCTGCTGCTGGTGATGTCGGCTGGGATCATTCATTAGGCTGCGCTCCGCATCAAATTTGGCTTCGTGCACATCGCTAGTGCCTTTGTGCTCTTCCAAATGGCCTCTTTCTCCAGAGGCTTGGTTCCCTTACAGTATGGTGATCTGAAAGTTTAATCTTGGAAGTTGCACAGCAGTGGCATGTCTACCATATTCTTTGGTCAAAACAGGTTATGGAGCTTGCCTTTATCAAGGGAAGGGGACTCTATCTTGGGAGGAGTGGCAAAGAATTTGTGACTGTCTTTAATCTATCACATAACCAAATACAGGTACTCTCCCCCTTCCGCTGTGCTTCATATCTCTTCTGTGCTTAATAAAAGAGGTACTTAAGGAACCTTAAATATATGAGCACCTAGAATATGTAGCTCCATTGTTGATAAATGCCCTCATCTCAGTCAACCACTCACTTTAGGAAGTTCTCTGCCTCCAACTCTGTCCCTGAACAGGGACTACTGTTTGGAACTAGTCTGTATTGCCACAGAAGTTGCTCCCCAAATCCCAGATTTCCATCATCATGGATCGCTACCTCACAACCAAATCATCTCCTGCCCCATTTTTTCTGCTTCTTCTGCAAACTTGAGGTCCTGGGAAATCTTTCTAAATGTTATATTTATTTATTATAAATCCAAAGAAGGAGAAAATCTAGCTACTGCTGACTTTGATTTTTGACACTGAAATTAAATTTCTCATACAGAACTGTTGGATCTTCTTAGTCATAAATCGGGTGAGCTGAGCGGCAATCCACTATAAGATGGAAATGGTACATCTGGAACTGAGCCTAAACAAGGCTAGAGGGCATGAACAAACTGCATGGGAAGGTAGGTGGCTCCGAACCCCCATCACCCACCATGCATGCACTTGTACCCCTCTGTCAGCTTACCTTTATAGCCACACGAGGGATCCCATAAGACCAGTTGATGGAAGAGGAAAAACCTTAACTTGGTTTACATTTGTGTTGGTTCAGTATGTGGATAAAAGCTGAAAACGAAGCTACTGTATCACAACCACATTCAGAGTTGGCCCTGAAAGAAAGTGGAAAGAGAGAAGCTTGTTGATGCGTGGAGCTACAGGGAGTGCCCCTGCTATCCACCTTGTGTGGAAATACAAGTAGCCCAAGATCAGAGTATTTATGTACCATTGGGCCATGGTCAAAGAGTTGATGTACTGTTTAGAGGCCTAGAAGGACACGGACTGGGAGATTTGGAACAAAAAGTCCTGGGGTAGAGGCAAGTAGACAAACCAGTGGGAGTGATCAAGTGTGAAGAGTTTTGCATGATATGTTCATGTCCACCATAAATCATCCACCACAGAACAGGAATTGAACATCCAAGTAGACAAAGTGCCCAACCAAACCAAAGTTGCCATCAGCCAGACTTCATCATTAGCTCTCCCCAGAACTGGCATCATAAATTATTGAATGGACTCATGAATGGAGTGGCCATGGTGCAGAGAAAGAAGTTCCACATGGACCTAACTGTATGGACTCCTACTTAAAAAAAACTGAAACAGCTATTGCCCCCTCTGAATGTCCCACTTGCCAGCAGCAGAGACCAATGCTGCACCCCTGATATGGCCCTTCTCCTCCAGGAGACCAGCTGATTACTTGGTGGCTATTTGTTCTCACAGCAATGGGCACCTATTCTGAGTGTGGTTCTGCCTTTCACGCCAGCACCAACCTTATGCAGCACCATTATCCAATGGTATCATTTTTTTGACTCAGAGTCATTGATGTTGTGTTTTCTGAACAATATTGTCCTCTATGCCATCTAGAGATTTGGTGATACAGAATTTCTTAAAATGAATCCATAAAAAACCTAAAAACCTTTTGATGCTGGGTGCTTTTTAAGTTAAATTTTCAATTAGGTAGAGCCAGCCTGCTGTGGTGAAAGCTGTGATGTGCCACCCAGATTCTCCTTCAGCCAGGAAGTTCTTATTCCCCCAGCTGCTGAGAATGCTGCTGGCAGATGGCTTTTACTTATCAGTTCTCTTTGCGGATTGCTTATTTGAAGAGGGCCACCTCGCCCAAGGTGTGCCTCCTGAAAGTTGGCCAACACAGGGATATAAAGGTCTGGCCCCTTGCCCCAACTTGGAACTGCTGTAAAGGGTCAGCCAGCTTCAGATCTCCCCATGGGTTGGGCTGAGGCCTTCATTGTGACTACGTCACAGCTCAATTTCTTTCTCTGCCCAATCTGCTTCTTCCATAGATTTTGATCCCAAGGGCATTCCCTAATAAAACTTCTGCATGTTTCTCTCCATATCAGTGTCTACTTACTGGGGAACCCAGCCAGCAACCCTTACTTTTGGGTCCAGTTTTGGGAGTGTTTTATTGACTGCTTCTCTCATCCCTCCATACAATCATTTTATTCCTAAGGGTAATAGTGCTTCCCTATTGCTTTGGGATTTTCTTCCAAGTTGCTGATACCCATTTATTCTGCAAGTTTTGAAACTGGTATTTTTGATCTTCACACATAAATAGACAATCGCAACTATGTCATGACTACCAACTGGCCAACTGGGAGCAACTATAAGGGGCCATTGATTGTAACTCACATTCCCATCCCAGAGATATTAAAATATGAAGAAAGTTTGCTTCTCTCAAAGTTGCCTTTCCCATTCCTCTGGGTTTCTTTTGAGTTTAAGGGGCTCAGATGACCTTATGGTTTGGAGGATGTGTGAGACAAGGCCGGCCTCTACGGCATACTCTTATCCCACTTGGTCTTTGGCGGTAGCCTCCTTTCTTGGTGGCCAAAGGACATACCTAGTCTGTTTTCTTTGCCAGACCTGTGCCCAGTGGTCCCAGGAGCCTTGATCCTCATCTCAGCTCTGGCAGATCTGCTGAGGTTTGTCTGTGACTTTGGAACCTAAGCCTTTGGCCCTCTAATGCAGGTCCCTGCACCCCTTGCCCTGGTGAACTCTCCTACCAGCCCTCTCATCAGAGACCCACTGGGGTCCTCTCTTTGTTTAGGCCAGCCTTGCCACCATTTTCTACTCCATGGTGGTCACATACAGAACACTTGGAGAGGGTCCCTTCTTTTAGGGCCTCAGGGGAGAAACAGGGCGTTCTTCAGATTCTCAAACCCAAAACCTCCCTTCCTTCTTCCAAGGCTTCAACATTGGGAGGGGCAGGACCACAGTCTCCACTCAGAAACACTCACCCATATCTAACTTTCTTATCCCCTCTCCAATTGTTCTCCTTATGCACTTATCCCTTTGAGGATAGAAAATTAGGCTTCTATTATTTCCTGTGCCTTCTCAAGTCTAAGGTTGACAGTACCAATCTCTATAGGTAGCTAGTCTTCCAAAATTGGTTTTTAAACTCTAGTTGCTAGAATTCTGAGAAAACTAACTTTCTTCCTTTCTTTTCTTCTCTCCTCCCCCTGCTCTTCCTCCTCGTCTTCCTCCTTCTCCTTCTTCTAAAATTTCAACAAAGCTTGGCCCTTACAATAAAAAAAGCAGGCCCTTACAATAAAAAAAGCACTTTGTTTTCTGTGAGTTAAAAACTCCATTCAGTGATTCAGTTGACTGACTTGAATGAGGTTGTATCGAAATATTTTCCCAACTACAGATCTATGTCACACTTTGTTCCCTGCAGAGAGTCTATCCTCTGTTTGAAGCCCATGGAACATTTGTGAAGTGTGATCAGTGATCAGGCCACAAGAAAAAAATTTAACATATTCCAGGGAGAAGAAATCATTCAGGCCACAATCTTGGACTACAAGGCAGAGAAACTAAATGTTAATGCCAAAACTTAAAAAAGAAAAAAAAAAACTCCACATACTCCTATATAACTTTTGGATCAAAGAGAAATCAAAAGTGCAATTAAAGATTATTTAGAAAACAATGATAACAAGAACATTACATAAGCGAGAAGGCCAAGGCTGTGCACATAGACCCACTAGGAGCTTTAACAGCTTTTATAATTAAACAAGAAAAAAGAATAAAAATAAACTGTTCAACCAGAAGTTAAAAGAAAGCCAAGAAAATATGACTAAGAAAAGTAAGATGGGATCAATAAAGATTAAAACAGAAATTAGTGGTTAGAAAAGAGAAAATCATTAAGTTTGTTAGGTACAGTTGACCCTTGAATATGGGAGTTGGGGCACCAACCCCCACACAGTGAAAATCCACATACAACTTAAACCGCCCAAACAGTAGTCTACTGTTGATCAGAAGACTTTCCGATAGCATAGTCGATGAACACGTCTTTTGTGTGTTATATTTTTTTATAGACTGTATTCTTATGATAAAGTGAGCCAGAACAAAGACGCTCATAAGGAAGAGAAAATGCATTTACGGTACTATACTGTAAAAAAATCTGCGTAGGAGTGGACTCGCACAGTTCAAACCCATGTGGTTCAAGGGTCAGTTGTTAATCAAAGACGTGTTTCTTTAAAACACAAGAAGAAAAGAGAAACTTTTTGCAAAGTTAATCAAGAAAAAGAAGAGGGAAAAACAAACACCATAGAATGAGGAGAAAAACATAACCACAGATAAAGGAGAGATTGACAGATTTTATTATCTAGATTATTATGTTGAATTCTGTACTAAAAGTTGTGAATTGTGGGTAAAATGAATGATTTTCTAATAAAAGACAAATGATCAAAATTTATTCAGGATTAAGAAAATATAACATATACATGACTATAACAGAAAAATCTTGGACATTGTTGGTGGAAGAATAAATTGGTACAGCCCTTTGGAAGGGTAACTTAGTAGTATCTACTAAATTTAGAAATGCATCTAATCTGTGACTCAGCAATATCCCTTATAGCTGTGTCCTAAAAAATTTTCTCATATAGGCACAAGAATGTCTACAAGAATGTTTACTGTAGTGGGTTTTTTCTTTTCTTCTTTTTTTTTTTTTTTGGTATTACAGAAAAAGAGAAACAACCTAAATATTCATCAGTAAGGGAATGACTAAAATCACAGTGTTACTTCCATACTAAAGAGTACGAAGCAGCTACTAAAAAAGAATGTGTTACTCTATATGTACTGAAACAGAAAAATCTTTGACACATTAGGTAAAAATACACAACAAAACAAAACTTGTGGGCTCAATTATAGTATAGAATGATCCCATTAATATTTAAAAATAGAACTATGTATTTATGTATCTATATATGTGTTTGTAAGTTAATATAAAGAAGCTCTTTCTAGAGAAGATGACTCGAGAAAAGAGAATGGGGTCGATGGAGATAGTAATGGGGGCCAAAGAATAGAACTTTTATCTTTTCTTTTTTTATTTTAAAATTTAAAAATTTTCATTTTTTTTTAAGGGAGAGGGGCAGAGAGGGACTCTTAAGCAGGCTCCATGCCCAGCACATAGTCTGATGTGGGGCTTGATCTCACGACACTGAGATCATGACCTGAGCTGAAATCAAAAGTTGGGCACTTAACTGACAGCCACCCAGGCACAACTTTTGTTTTCTGTATTGCTCTGTATTGTTTAACATTTTTACAAGGAAAATACGATCAAATATTGCTTGAGTAACTAAAGTAATAAAAGAATCATATACAAATAATTTATAATAATTAATCTCATTAATAGCCAAAAAAGAAAAACTACCTTCTACTTGTTCCTTTAAAAAATAGTAAATAGGGAAAATTTTTAGCAAATAGGAGCTGATTGTCATCATCCTACTTAACAATGAAAGGCTAAAGCATTACTTAACAAAGTCAAGGATAAGACTTGGGAGGCCAATAACATGATTATTATTTAACATTTTCAAAATTGTAGTCAACCCAATTCAATAGGAAATAAAAGAACCCAGTAATCTTAGTTAAAAAGAGAGAGAAAAAAGAGAATGTCAGTGTTGCTAAGAAGGAATGTGAAAGTATTACTATATATAGGTGTGATAATATACATGGCAAATCCAAGAGGCTCAAGAATATAAAATAATTTTTAAAAAGATTTTATTTATGTATTTATTTATTTATTTATTGAGCATGGAGTGGGAGGGGCAGAGGGAGAGAGGAAAGAATCTCAGGCTGACTCCCTGCTGAGCAAGGAGCCCATTGTGGAGCTCCCTCTCAGGACCTTGAGATCATGACCTGAGCCGAAATCAAGAGTCAGATGCTCTACTGACTGAACCACCCAGGTACCCCAAGAATATAAAGTAATTTTTATTGTCCAAGTGCTTGCTACCTGCCAGGCTCTCTGTCAAGTGATATTTTATAATATATATAAATTAATATATATAATTATTATATCTAAATTAATATATATAATATATAAATAATATATAATATATCTCATTTAATCCTTACAAGAACACTGAGACACATTTACTGTTGCTTCCATTTTATGGATAAAGAAATGAAGTTCCAGAAGGTAAAGTAGTTGGTGAGTGATGGAGCAGAGATTCCAACCTGAACAAGCTGATTCTGGAGGCTGCTTGAGATTCTAAGTATTGATTCTGGAGCCCTGCTGCACACTGTTGAAAAGCTAAAGATATTTTCCAATAAGAACTCTGCTTATATAATAAGTATATAAAAAGCAATAGCTTTTATATGTAAAATCAGTTGGTTTTTACATATAGTATCAATAACCAATTTGGAAATATCAGGGAAAAACCCATTCTATTTACCATGGCAACTAGAATTACATATTACCAAGTAGCACACTTTTTAAAAAGCCCCAACGGCACTGGGTGTTATACGAAAACAATGAATCGTGGATCACTGCATCAAAAATTAATGATGTATGGTGACTAACATAACATAATAAAATTAAATTAAATTAAAAAAAAAAGGCCCCAAACTAGGAAAACTTCAAAACTTTATTGAGAGACAAAGAGAAGACTTGAATAAACAGAGACATGCTCATTTATAGCTTTGAAGATAATATTGAAGAGATGCTGATTATTCCCAAACCAATCCCCTAAATATGTCATTTCAGATTATTAACAATTTAACATTAATGTAAAACAGATTATTAACATTTTTGTCAGAATTTGACCAAATTATTCTTTTAAAAAATATTTAATTTCAAAAGCTCTTTGTATTAAAAAATCAGAAGTCTGTCATATAAAATGTCTCCTTCAGAAGTAAAGACTCTTTACAGTTGGAACATACACAAACATGCACGTGTATAGATACAGATGGGACCCTTCTCTTTTAGCATAACACCATCAAAGTGGTGTGTGGAACAGTTTCATAATGGGCCATAAGAGCACATTATTAAATTTTTTTTTAAAGATTTTTTTATTTATTTGAGAGAGAGAATGAGATAGAGAGAGAGCATGAGAGGGGGAGGGTCAGAGGGAGAAGCAGACCCCCTGCCGAGCAGGGAGCCCCATGCGGGACTCGATCCTGGGACTCCAGGACCATGACCTGAGCCGAAGGCAGCCGCTTAACCGACTGAGCCACCCAGGCACCCCGCACATTATTAAATTTGCAGGAGTTTTGTGAGCTGGTTGATAAGCACAGCCATTATTAAAAATAAAGTATATAAACCTATAATTAAATTATTTTAAAAACAAAAATAATGCATATTTAAATATACTCACCACTTCCTAATTATTTTACTACATGTTGCTATTAAGCATGCTCTTGAGGTCATTTGCATTTCTTGCAGCTGGATGATGGACATGTTATATAATGGTCTGCTGCTGTGCATTCTTCCCAACTCTGCGATCAGGGACAGCATATCGGTAGCTTGAAACTGACCACGGTGAGAATATTTAACCATGGAAGTCGGCAAATACTACAAATCAGGGTCTTGTCTTCTTTTCAGATGCCTGGTTGTTAAACATTTAACTGCATACCACTGGATTAAAATTATGCTAGGCAGGAGTATTACGTATTTCATCTGTAGGCCCAGTGAGGGCTTTTTGTTTTATATATGTGTGTATATATGAACTTTTTTAATAATAAGAAAAAAAGCAAAGTACAGCTGCACAACCAGAAGGAGAAAAAATGGGGGTGAGAAATACAGCTTGTCTTACAATCAATACAAGGTGAGGTAAAAAGGGTTTCCCTGGGGCAAAGTACTTAAAAGAGTTATCAAACATAAACCTGTTATGAATCTTTCTTTTATAAATAGACAATGTTTTAAATCTGCTGACCTCTTCCATGACGAAAGTGGTGTCAGTAAAATGTACTTACAAGATATTTGGAAAAAATAAATACACTTGTCTTGTGGAGGCAAAGGTTATGTTGTAACAAAGTGTGAGAGAGTAATAGCTTTTCAAAATAAACTCATGCTTTGGAGAGCATGGGTTTACACTGAAAATGGATAGTGGAAATTTTTCCAGAGTTATGTGACTTTTGAGGCTGAAAATTATGTAAGTGGGATGCCTATAAAAGCTCATTTATCTACTTACTTAAAAAACTTGGAAACAGGATATTCTAGTGTTATATACACAAATCTTTTAAAATAAACTAATTTGTTAACAGTTTGAAAAGGTAAAATTGCCCAATTATTTTGCAAGAACAACTGATTGACTTCAGGAAAAATGGAAACTGTCAGCTAAATTTCAACAAATACATTTGCATAATTGGTGGAGGAAACAGGAAGATGACTATCACTATTCATTAGGCATGATCCAAAAAGCACTTCTTGCATTTGATATCTATGCATGTTGGTGAAGCTCCTTTTCAGTTATTTCAAAACCAAGTACTGGAATAATCTGAATTTGGAATGAAAACTTTGAATGGTCACATTACAGAGTGTTAAACTGAGATTATAAAAAAAAAATCAAGCAAGTTTTATCTTTGCCAAAACATATTTTTCTTAGAGAGAGCAAAAATAGCCTGTATCCTAATAATTAAAATGAAAAAAAAAAATTTTTTTTAAGTAGGCTCCACACCCAACTTGGAGCCCAAAGCAGGGCTTGAACTCATGACCCTGAGATCAAAATCTGAGCAGAGGTCAAGAGTTGGATGTTAACCAACTGAGCCACCCAGGTGTCCCTAAAATGAAAATGTTCTTAAAAGGACTCTGAGAAACAAACTGAAGGTTCTAGAGGGGAGGGAGGGTGGGAGGATGGGTTAGCCTGGTGACGGGTATTAAAGAGGGCACGTAACGCATGGAGCACTGGGTGTTATATGCAAACAATGAATCATGGAACACTACATCAAAAACTAATGATGTAATGTATGGTGACTAACATAATAAATTAAAATTTAAAAAAAGGTAGTTTATTAGATATTTATATTTTCCTTTATTTATTTATTTAGAGAGCGAGCATGAGCGGGCAGGGGGGAGGGGCAGAGGGAGAGAGAGAATCTTAAGCATGCCCCACGCCCAGCACGGAGCCAAGGCAGGGCTTGAGCTCACCCTGAGATCATGACCTGAGCTGAAATCAAGAGTCAGATGCTTAACTGATGAGCCACCCGGGTGTCCCTATATTTTCCTTTTAAAATTCCAAAGGGTAGTGCTCAGACCAGTAGCATCATCCCCTGGGTCTCTCTGGCCTGGTCTCCATTAAAAATATGAGTTAAATGGAGGAGTCACCTACATGCAGGAGTTTGGGCATAAGTAGGATCCAGGGGTAACAAAGCTGTTTTTGTCTTAGGTAGGTGTGTGTGTGTGTGGGGGGGGTGGAGTGGTCTGCTCTTCCTGTTGCAGTTTTTATTTTATTTATTTACTTTTTAAAAAGATTTTTGTTTATTTATTTGACAGAGAGAGACACAGCGAGAGAGGGAACACAAGGAGGGGGAGTGGGAGAGGGAGAAGCAGGCTTCCCGCCGAGCAGAGAGCCCGATGCGGGGCTCTATCCCAGGATCCTGGGATCATGACCTGAGCTGAAGGCAGATGCTTAACGACTGAGCCAATCAGGCGCCCCCATGTTGCAGTTTTTAAAGACTAGAATAATTCTTGACATGTTGAAGTAAGTTTATGTTAAAACAGACTTTCCGGGAGTAAACGGGGCCCTTACTTGTAAATCCCACCTGCACTTTTATAATAACACCAAATTGCAAACGTGTATAATACTACTAGCTGATACAGAATGTACTATGTGTCAGGCATTATCCTAAGTTTTCCCCTTGAATTAATTCATTTAATCCTCCCCACAATCTTACAGGTTAGGGCTTTCCTATTCCTCAGTTTGCAGATGAGGCTGCTGAAGTACAGAGAGGTTATTTGTTCAAGATCACACCGTGAATAAGTAGCAAGGTCAGGATTTGAACCCGGTCAGTTTGGCTCTATACCTCGTGCTCTTAATCACTACACTACACTGCTTGGGTATAAAATGTTTAAACAAATACCCGCATGTTGGGGATGCGCACTCATATATATTTTTTTAAAGATTTTATTTATTTGACAGAGAGACATAGTGAGAGAGGGAACACAGCAGGGGGAGTGGGAGAGGGAGAAGCAGCCTTCCCACTGAGTAGGGAGCCTGATGCGGGGCTCGATCCCAGAACCCTGAGATCATGACCTGAGCCGAAGGCAGACGCTTAACAACTGAGCCACCCAGGCGCCCCCGCACTCAAATATTTTTATCGATGGAGAAAATGATCAAAAAAAGTTTGGAGACCACTAGCCTAGGGGTTTTGAGCTCAAATGCTGGCATGACATAAAAAGCTTTTCCTACTTTGGCCCCAGTCAATCCCTCTGACCCACCTCTTGTCCTTGTCCCTTGCAACCGGTGGTCTGAATTCCACCATCTTGAACTAGATTCTGGTAGCTTCCTGAATTCCTAACGCCTCCTCTCATTTCCTGCTCCTATTTGGCCTTGGGAACTCAGCTCCAGCACTGCCTTCCCTTCCTTAGCTATCTACTCTTTCCCCGAGGCCAGCCCAGGTCTCTTTGGTACACTCCCAGCATTTTCTGCATACTTCCCCATGAAACTTGCCCCAGTATTTTGTAATCATCTTTTCACTTGTTTGTCTACCACCTATGAAGGAAACACCCTAGCTTGTTTATTTTTGTATGCCCAGCACCTAGTGCAGAGCCTGGCACATAGTAGGTGCTGTTTGCACGACTGATTGATGAGCGAGAAAGCCACCGCTGCCCTAGGAGCTGCTCTCTGACCTGTTATTTGTGTAACGGCCACCAGAGGGGGGCAGATGAACAGGGTCCAGAGAACAGCGCCCATCTAGAAGAATTCAGGCTGAGAATTTAAAGAATGATTCTGGGGTTGGAAGGAGAGTTCAGCAGTCACACAGACATGCCTCTGTTTTCGGCAAGAGTAAACAAACCTTTCCAGATAAGCACAGTGATAAAGTTTGTGTTTTAGGTTAATGTTTTGGAAACTAGACAGTCTTTAAACCAGAAAACTTGGATTCTGGTTCCAGTTCTAACATTTATTGAGCTTGTTGGATCTCAGACAAGACCCCTGGATTTTGGAGCCTTGATTTCTGAGTCTGGAAAATGGGAAACATACTCATTTTTCCTGCCTCCCACGGCAGTTCAGAGATCCATAGATAATAAGGCACATGAACACCCTCAAAATGACAAGGCAGCATGTAGGGTATAATTGGAATCCAGTGGCTAAATAAACATAAGTCCAACTACCCTTTTTCAAAACTGGTTTTTTGAAATGTGGGTTGAAAGCCAAGGTATCCTCCTGGGTCAATCAGCGTGGACTTGTCTAGAGAGCCTAGACATGTTAAGATTTCAAGCTGTGGATAGTTTAGCCCATCTCATTAACTTGGCTCCCACCTGCCTATCTCGGCCAGATAGCCAGGGGCCATCTAGCCCATCTGCATCTAGCACCCTCTATCCCTGGATAATTCACATATCTCACCACACCTGTACATCTTTTTAAAAATCTTGCAAATGTGCATAGATGTTGTTGCAATAAATAAAACACAAATTCATATAAAAACTTTTCTGAGTTTCTAGTCACATTTATCACAAAGTATTTTTTTAAATCAACAAATATTTTTAAACACATTTAGGATAGAGTTGCACCGTGAGTATACTGAATCTATGCAAATTTGATGAGATGGGCTTAGCAAACAAACTCACCAAGAGCAAAACAAAAATTAAACCCATAACCACTTAATAACGCTGGCGATCTGGCTGCCGTTCCTCTTGATGAGGGGCTGCCCGGGCTGGGCATGAGTGCTAGATGTGACTACTTCCCCTCAGTGGGTCTCTGATCTTAACAAATGCCTATCAAAATAAGTGTATCTCTGTGTTTGTGTGTAATTTAAAGGATCTTAAAGGAGCATTTTTATTCGGCAATAGTTTCACCCTCTTTTTTTTTTTTTTTAAAGATTTTATTTGCTGGAGAGAGACACAGCGAGAGAGGGAACACAAGCAGGGGGAGTGGGAGAGGGAGAAGCAGAGTCCCCGCTGAGCAGGAGCCCGATGCGGAGCCCGATGCAAAGCCCAATGCAGAGTCCGATGCGGAGCTCAATCCCTGGACCCCAGGATCATAACCTGAGCCAAAGGCAGCCGCTTAATGACTGAGCCACCCAGGCGCTCCTTCACCCTCTATTTTATCTTTAGAGCCCAACTCACCATGGAAGATGTGTCATTGGAGGTCTGCCTGAAATTTTTTGGCACAAAATGAGTAGCCTCTATGGAAACCACTGATCGAGCCCAGAAAAATCTAAGACCCCCAGTGGCTCCCTAGAGATTGGGGTTGGAACTCAGGCCTCTCACTTGAGGACCAATGTTCTTTCCACCCACGACTGTGCATGTCAGTATCAGCTGCATTCTGAAGGACACCGTGCACCCTGGCCATGGGGAGTCTGGGGGCTCCTAAACTGTGCATTTATTCAGGGACACCCTCCCAATATAGGCAGGGCGCCCCCATTCACCTTTTACCCACACATCTTTGTTTTTCAAGGTTCCACCTTCCTGTGTGAATAGTACGCTCTGGAATTGTATAGCATGGCAAACCTTCCTGCTCGTGACCTACATTCTCTTTCTTGTGTTGCCCTTCTACTGGAGTCAGGATGTGAGCTGGAGAGATTCTCAAGCCAGTTTTAAGCCTCAGTCTGGGCAATCAGAGGCATGTGGGAAAAATCTCAGAGGCTGAGCAGCCTTCAGAAAGCCACTAGGATCTGATTTCTTTCCTCCTTTCCTTCCTCGGAAATGTTAAGGCCAGATGCATCCTACGACCCAGCAGTACCTTACCCTCTGACCCGGCTTTTGAGCTTCCTTTTCCTCTGGGGCGAAGCCATGCTTCCTTGACCCTTCTGGCCCCTATTCCTTGAAGAGCAGGGGACACGCATGGGGGAGGGACACTAGTCCCCTGACTTGGCGCACAGTTGACAGCATCTGGCAGGCCTAGGAGTAGGAGCAGGCAGGCCTGTGCGGGCATGGGGACCTCTTGCTCCCTCACCCACTCACCTTCTAAACTAAGCTCTGCTCACAGTGCTACTTGGAGCTGCTTTCCTTCTCTCCAGCGGGCGAAAAGACCTCTTCAGTGAGGGGGGATATTCAATACTGAGCTTCTAGAACAACAGATTCTCCAGATTCAAAGAAGGCTATGGAATTTGGGATTATCAGGGCTACAAGGGTCACTGACCTTCTGGAAGGCCTGAGGAAGATGATATCAAAGATGGTGGAAGGTTCCTCTGGTTCCCATGTCTGGGTGGCCAGAACTTCTTCTGCAGGCAGAATTTAGTTAGAGCCCCAGGAGGACTTGCCAGTGCTGAGAGCTGGTAGACACCAGACTAGGCTCTGAAAGAAGACAGTGGAATGCACTTTGAGGTCTTTAAAAATAGGATGACTTTTCTTCCCTCTGGAATGGTCTGGAATGACAGCCTGTGAAAAAACTGAAAACATGACAACCGCAAAACTCTTTATTTACACCAAACCCTTGATTTTAAGCTGTTTTAGATTTGTTACAAATCCCCACATTCTTCAGTTGCCCACACAATATTAAACACATATTGAAGATGCTTTGCAACAAGCAGGGACACTAGAGTTCCAATGTGGAGGAAGGAAACTAATATTTGGCAGGGAATCTCTGAGAGTTAACTTGTATGGAAAATCACAACCACCACAGAAATGGAGGTTCAAAATCTACCTCTCAAGGACGGACAGGATTTTTGCCATTAAGTAACCTCCCACCTCCATTAAATATATAATAGAGTTTGTAATCTCTGCACACTTTGCCCACTCTCCTTCTTCACTTCCTGATCTCCTTCCTCATCCAGTTCCCAAAGCTTCCAGAAGACTCTCCTGATGGGTCCATAATCCCCTATTGCTGCATTTGCTGGGAAACATGGAGGCAGGAGAGTGGGATGAGAGAGGCAACCTGGAGAGGCAGCAAGGGGAACCTTGACCCTGAGACTCCCTTCACTGCCCTCCTCCTTCTCCCGGTCACACCCAGAGATCCTTGTCCTCTATACTAAAGCAAGGACATGGATCTCCTAAGGACAAGTGTACTTGTCCTTAGAGAAAATGGGATGTATTTGAGACTGGTTCTCTCCCAGAGAATTGGGAATCCTAATCACAGATCACATACTAAGCCATAACTCAAAAATCAAGTACATGCCAGTTTACTTCTCTAGACCTTGTTTGTGTGGCAAAGATTTCACGTACAGGTGTGTGTGTAGATGAGGCCATGCCAGTCAAGGCTTAGATACACCAAAAAGTGGGAGAGCCATTTAAAGAGGCTCGACAATGCTTGGCACATAGCATCCCCATCCCCCAAAGATATTAAAAGGTTCTCTGACACCCCTCTCCCCCCCCCCCCCCCCGGAAGCTCAGGAACATAGTGCAGTGGACAAGTAGACATTGTCTCATGTTCGGCATACATTTCACTTCAGCATTTCTTGAGTTATATTTATTCTGTTTGAAAAACAATATCATTTTTTTCAGGTGTCAGATATTTTCGAGGGCATTCAAAAATTTTTGGCCTTAGATGCTCTGCCTATAAGATCCAGTGGCTAAAATGCCCCGGACATTGAATGCTTGCTTAGAAGACCAGACTCAGAAAAATCGGCACATAGGTTTAGCATATCATCAGCAAACCCAAACTTATTTATAAGTGTTACCTTAAAATGTATGTTTGTGGGGGTGGGAGGGCAGATGGTGAGCTGTTGAGGGAAGGAAGATCCTCAAAAGTTTCCAGTGAGCAGAAATTACTTGACTCATCTTGACTGTCCTTGAGTGTGAATGGAAAGTATCCAATATTGTTAATTACAAGGGAGCAAAATGGCCTTATCTTCACTTTTATTTGGGGAATCGTTTCTGTTATATTTTTAGGGAACTTAAATATTCATCAATGCAAATGGGTTCTATGACTCTGGCTACTTTGCTGTCGGCATGATGGGTCCCTCACTCCAAAGTCTTCTACCATGGCGGGTGTCAGGGCCCTTGCCTTGTTGTGCGAGGCTCTTTTAATTTGTGAGGAATGAAGGAAAGGCTCACCTGAACAAACATTCATTGAGCACCAACCATGTCAGATGGTATGCCAGGTTCTGGGGACTCTAGTGGCAAATAAGACAGATCAGGTTCCTGCCTGCATGGAGCTTCCACTCAAGGGAGGGTTGACAGATAGGACAAAAAGACAAGTGCTATGAAGAAAAGCATCTGGTGATGTGATAGAGAGGGAGAAGGGAGAAGGGTGTGAAGCTAGTTCAGATTGCATGGACCAGGAAGACTTCTCTGAAGAAGTGCCATTGTAACCGAGCTTCGAGAGCTCCAGGGGGGCCAGCTGGAAGAAGGGCTGGGGTAGAATGTTTCAGGCATAGGGCTCAGCTGGTCCAAAGCTCCTTAAGTGAGAACTTCGGCAAGTTTAAGGAATGCAAAGGCCAGTGGATCTGGACTACTGGGAGTGAAGGTGAGGGCTAAGAGATGAGGTCAGACTTATAGAGAACTAATGTGTTCACTCTCCAACCCAACAGTTGCTCGGTGTCCCAAGCATCTCTTCCCCAGACCTGGGAGTCCACTTCTTTCTGCCCCATTGAGTCCATCAGAACCCTGTGATTCAGCTGCTTTTTTGCCTCTGCTTCTCTTTCTCTGTTTCATCTTTGCAGCTTTCTGCTCCACCGTCCCTCTCTCAACTCATTTTGCATTAAAATTTCCCTAGGGTGAGGATCTGAGCATCCTGGTAGCTGTTTCCTCACTGCCAATAAGAAGCGGTCCTATTGGACAGAGTTTCACGTGAGGTCTTCTCATTGGCTGCTGGTCTCCCCTGGGTCCGTCACCTGTGGCCCAGAGCCTGGCAACTAATTATTTTGTTTGTTTTTAAAGATCTTATTTACTTATTTGACAGAGAGAGAAGAAGAGAGAGAGAGCTTAAGCGGGGGGGAGCGGCAGGCAGAGGGAGAGGGAGAGGGAGAAGCAGGCTTCCCACTGAGCAGGGAGCCCAATGCAGGGCTCGATCCCATGACCCCAGACCATGACCCGAGCAGAAGGCAGATGCCCAACCAACTGAGCCACCCAGGCGCCCCTTGGCAGCTTATTTTGAAGGAAACTACAATGACTACTTTCCTCAGGATCAGTTGTGTGCCGGGCCAGAATTACAAAGACCGAATTAAAGAGCATTTTCGCAGAACGGATATTTATAACCACCTCCCAGGCAACAAGCCTATGAGGGGGCTCATTCTTTATATAGGGTTTAGTGCTTAGCTACTCACCGATCCTTCCCCAGGGACCACTGAGTCTGACTGTTCCCGTCCAGGTCTAAGCACTTCGAAGTTAGCTGTGCACACGGTCTCCTCGAACTGGCTTTCCTCTTCTACCCGCCGGAGACACCGCAGTTGTATCTCCCATCCCACGTGCTCTTACGCAATATTCCCTTGCGGGTTCTTCGGCAAGAGGTAGTCTCTTCCCCCTCCCATTGCATCTGGGCTCGCTGTGCGACTGGCTTTCACCAGAGGAACATAGCAGAAGTACTCGATGTAAGAGAACAGCAGCTTCCTTCTTCATTCACCTGTTGGAACATCGCTTCTTGGAACCTATCGGCCTCAAGGTGAGGAAGTCCCATTAGCCACGTGAAAGGCCCAAGTGGATGAGAACTCAGGTCTCCAGCCGGCAGCCTCAGCTGAGCTCCTGGTTGACAGCCAGCACCAACTTGCAGTCCTGTGAATGAAGCCACTGCGGACCTTCCAACCATCCCAAGTACCCCAGGCAGCACCAGCAAGGCATATGCAAGCCCTGGTCACTCCACAGAATTGTGGGTAATAAGAAACTCTTTTGTTCTAAGTCCCTATGAGGTAGGGTGGTTTTGTGCAGTAGTAGTTAACCAAAACAGCTCCTAAATTTCGACAGCATTCAGAACCCTGGTGTAAAGGAGTTGTTGAGGGGACAGCAAGTGGGTTATATCCTATTGCATTACACTTGGCCTTAGCAGAGCTTCAGCATCAGGTACAGGTAGCTAGGCCTGAGAAAATAGAAATCAAACTTTTAATTATACTTGGTAATTGCCTCTCTTTGGAGTATCATTGGAAAATTCTTTTATATCCTAGCTACAAGTGGCCCAGGCCACTCTTTTTTTTTTTTTTTTTATTCTTATGTTAATCCCCATACATTACACCATTAGTTTTGAACGAAGTGTTCCATGATTCATTGTTTGTGCATAACACCCAGTGCTCCATGCAGAATGTGCCCTCCTCAATACCCACCACCAGGCTAACCCATCCTCCCACCCCCCTCCCCTCTACAACCCTGTTTGTTTTTCAGTCCATTGTCTCTCATGGTTCGTCTACCCCTCCGATTTCCCCCGCTTCATTCTTCTCCTCCCGCTACCTTCTTCTTCTTGGCCCAGGCCACTCTTGCTTGGGATCCTGCTCTGGTGTTGGTGACAATTTAGGAAGAGGCTGCAGGGACAGCCAGGAGGGAAGGAAGACGGCAGGAGAGGGTTCAGTGTGATGGGGAAAACTGAGTCTGACATTTCGATCTAAAGGTTCAGAATTTGATACTGCCATTTTTTATAGAATCAGAGAAGTTTACAGGGATATTATTTTATTTTTTCAGATGCTAATTCTTCAAATGATGAAATGAGAAACCTCTGTTCTCTTTCCTCTTCTCTCGCTCTCTCTTTAAAAGAAGAAACAACAAAGATATCTAACCTATTCCTGAGCTCTGGCCTGAAATTCAGATATTTGGACTTGACCCAATGTCAATATTTTGGGAAAAGTTTGAACTAAGTCATTCATGCACTCCTGGGTTTCAAGCGTGAAAAATCCCCACAGTTTTCCACTTAAAGAAAAAATAAAAGGTCTGAAAACTATGTACTGAAAAGCCATCAAACGTTTTAGGCCGTAAACTTCAAACTTGGCAGGATGAAGTGACCACCAAACAAGGAAATTCAAGTCAAGTGTGAATCAAGGAGCCAAAGCTTGTAATGTGTTAAAGGCACATAGACCAAAGCCTGTGCAGAGCATCATAGGGTGAAACTCTGCATCACAACTGGGACCTGTCACTGAGCAGGGGCCTCTAACCAGGGCCACTTTCTCTTGCCTGATAATTGCAATGGTCTCGTAACTGGTTTCCTTGAGTCACATCTGTATCTTTTTAAATCTGGTCATTTTCCTGTTTACAAACTTTGGGCGACTCCCCATTGCCCCCAGGATAAATCAACACTTCTCAAGACGCCTTAAGAGGTGGCAGGCATGATCCAGCTTCCCTCTCTGGCTATAGCTCCGGCCACACCCGAACTCACACCCTTTTCCCCAGTCATGCTGAATTCCGTGGTGTTCCAAGAATGTTCGCTGCTCTCCAACACGAGCCCTTGTACATGCTGTTCCTTCTGCTAGAGCTGCACTCCACCCCCAACTCTTATTTGTGCAACAAGAATCGGCTCAGATGTCACCTCTTCCCGGAAGGACTAGAGGTACCGCCTCTGTATTCCTAGGGCATTTGGGAGTTTGTCATGCTGTATGATAATCAGTTTACACATTTATATCCTCCATTAAACTGGGAACTCCCTAAGGGCAGTGACCATGCCGTATTTGACTTTTTAATCTCTCAAACCCTACATAGTGCCTGACTTCTAGTAGATGCTCACGAAATCATTGTGAATCAGACTAAACAAATAGCCTTAAACCCCATCTATATTTTTGCACCAGGGGAAGGAACCAGAGAAAGGTAGGGGAAGAGGACTTTGAGAGTGAGCCCTACAGAACTGAGACTCTGAGATCTGAAGAGAATTGTATGTCCAAGTCATAATTTTGCCTCTAATGGATCCATCCCTATAAAATACCTTCCACATCCACTGCAACTTAACATGGCAATGTTCTTGTTTTCAGAAGACTTGCCACAAGGACTCTGTCACAGAGGTTTGGAATTTACTTATTTAATTAACAAAGATAATTTGAATTCCAACTGTGCCAGGCCTTGTGCAAATTTAAATATGAAGACAACATGACTTGTTTTCTTCAAGGAGTCTGTAGTATGGTGGGGAATTGGCAATGGGAGTCGGTTTTGATTTGATGCTATTGTTGTTAAGACTTCTGCAAGTAAAAGTTTCTTTCAGGGGAAGGTTGCCCCAATTACAGGGAACTCAGCTGACTGATGTTCATTCTGCTCCAAAAAAATGTTTTTATTCTTTTTCCAGAAGAAATAAATGAAGAAAGCTCACCCAGGAGAGTCAATATGGATGATACTCCCCACCATGGGAACAAAACATTTTTTTTTTTAAACAAATGACACATTAACAAGCAGATAAGAAGCTACTGGATACAGACATGTAGAAGCAAGGAAGTTCGAGCTGCATACCTCTGCCGTAACTGAATCACAAAGAAGGAACAGACTTTTCTCCCTGGAGACATGATCTGTGCCTAGAATTCTTGAGAATCATGGCCCTAATTTTATATGTCGGGGGTGAAATGTCCTTGGGTGAGATGTTTAGAATGGAAATGGAGGAGACGGTGAGACCCTGGAGTGGGCCCTCTGTCCACTAGGTCAGGCTTCAAGTTCACCTAATCATGTTTGAGGCCTGCAGTTGATGCTGGGAAGGATCCCGATATATAGATGACATCAACCAATGGACCCATGCCCATGGATCACAGGAATTTACAATGGATATCATGGGGCAGAATTTGACCTAGAGGTGTTGGGAGGAGAGCAGAGAAACAAGCCTGAAATTCTCCTCTGAATGCTGTCCATTTAGTCAACTGTCCAAATTGGAAATATCCACTCACTTCTGCTTTTCTTCTGAACGTTAAATTTCTGAGATCTAGAAATGTATTTAAAGGAGAACTTAAGAAGAGTTGTTTGCTTTTTAATAATAATAATAATATTGTTAAATATGATAAATTATTGGCTCCGGTTCTTCCTCCTCTTTTTGTCCATACCCTCTGCCATCTATATTTGCCATCTATATTTGTACTTCCCTGACCTTGACTTGCACTTGGGCCAATGGAATGTGAATAGACATGATGGTATGACAGATCTGAGTCTAGGTCTAAAGGGCCAGTGCCAGATTCTGTTTGTTTTTCTTGTGCCTCTTCCATTACCAGGGGAAGAGCTTGTGCTTAGTAGTTGCCTCCTAGCAACACAATACACATGCAACAGACATAAGCCCCAAATCAATGAAGATTGAAGCCCAGCTGGATCTTCAGCTTGAAGTAGAGTCACCCAGCTGATGCTAGCCTACATCTGCAGACCCACAGATACACAAGCAAAAATTAATCAGTGTTGTTTAAATCACTATTTGGTGGGGCGCCTGGGTGGCTCAGTTGGTTAAGCATCTGCCTTTGGCTCAGGTCATGATCCCAGGGTTCTGGGATCGAGTCCCACATTGGGCTCCTTGCTCAGCAGGGAGCCTGCTTCTCCCTCTGCCTGATGCTCCCCCTGCTTGTGTGCTCTCTTTCTGTCAAATAAATAAACTAAATCTTTAAAAAGAAATAAACCACTATTTGGGTTAATTTGTTATGCAGCAATAACTAACTGATACTCCTACTACTATTACTACTAATAATATTAGCTCAACTTGCCTGTAATTTGTCCAAGGTCACTCAGCTGGTACCATCAGTGAAGATGGAATTCAAATTCTGGACTCTTAATCACCTCCTTATATAACCTCGAGAAATGAACCTGGTTAATATTCTGGTGAGTTCTTCTCAGGCAAAGAATTTTTACCCTAGAATGAAGACGAGATGAGAAAATACATAGGTTTCTTTTTTAGATGGTTTGCAGAGAAGAGGAGAGCTATAATCATACCAGGATAATACATTCATGGACCACAGTCAGAGGTCTTCAGTTCTCAGAGAGAGGGAAAAATATATTAAAAAAAAAAAAATAGGAAAGTAAACAAAAGCAGGATTCAGGATTAACGAATGGCAGGTCATAAAAAAATAAGGATGAATGAAGGACTGCCTAGCATTATTGCTGTGTGTTAGGATTTACCTCTCAGTTACTAGCTTTGTGATTTTCTCTAGAACTCAGTTTTCTCATCTGTGAAAAAAGGATAATGAAAGCAACTACTTCATAGGGTTGTTGAAAGGTTTAAGTGAATATATGTAATCAATATATGTAAATGCTTAGAAGAGTGTCTGGCACTAAGTAGTACGGAGATATTAGCTGAGTGGTGCCTCTCCAGTGGAGCACCGTAGTTAACATCTGCCTGGTATTTCTGACTGCACCTCTGTGATGGTTTTGTATTATGTTCACCTAACTACCAGAACCACATTTCCCAGAATCCCTTTTCCTATACGGTCTGGGCTAGAACTGCCATATGAAAAATTTGCATGAGATTTGGAAGCTGGAGGTGAAGCTGCAGCCACCATGCTCTGAAGGTTAGTGTAGGGTGTTGCTGTAGCTCATTATTGATCTACAGGCTGACTCAGCTGGTGCAGGGCAGCAGTGGGCCGCATGTCCTCCACTCCCTCTGGCCCTCCTCTTGCAGCTTCTCTGAGCCCTGGCCAGGTGTGTGTGCAGCTCCATGATGAAGGGTCCCAGCTTCCATGTAGTGGAAGTTGAGATGATGGGAGACAGATACGTGGTGCCGTTGGTCTTCATGGATTTCAGATTGTCCTTGTAGATTACTGTTTGTTTCCAGAGGTTATAGTAATCTTGCCCTTGCTTTCCTCCACTTCATGTCCTACCTTCCTTCCATTCCAGGCCTGCCAACCTACAGCGACTTCAGGACTGACCCCCACCAAATGAGCGGTAACAGCTCTGCACAGACATCTTCACTAGCTCTCACCATTACTCAAGGTCTAACCCCTATACCAAATTTGTGTTTTTCTGCATTACTCATCAAGGTTCTGCTTCCCTGACTGAACCTTTACTGATATACCTCCAACTCCCAATTAACTTATGAGTTGGGAGGGAAGACATTGGCATCACTGAAAAGTCATGGTTCTTTTTAAAAATTTTGCATTTACCCTAACTATAGGCATTTTGGCTCTCAACTGCACCTCCCCTTCACCCACCACCTTCCCAGAACTTCTCTGTAGAAGGACTTTGAGAAAGAGTGAATGAATATTGGCTGCTGAAATCCTCACAGAAAAAAACAAAACAAAACAAAACATTCAACTCCTGGCTTCAGAGCGCTGATGGGTGGAGTTAACCACAGATTTGTCATCAGATTTCAAAATCAAAGCAATAGGATTTCCCTAAAAATAAAAGAAAAAAAAGAACTCTATCCACCTTAGAATTGCTATTTTCACAATTTCCCAGAGCGAGTTGTACAGAGTAATACAAATGCTATGAAGATAGGTCCAAATGAAATACAGAATCCATAATAAGGGGATGTTGTTACTCAGAAACAAGGCAACCCAATACGCTTTGGGATAGTATTGCAGCAATGAAAACAAGCTCAATGTTCGTGTCAGATAAACAATTGTACTCATAGCACTGGAACATTAGGAAGTGACTCATCTTGAGGAATGGGCACCGAGTGAAGGCAACCGTTTGCCTCAGCCCTTTGGAGTTTGACACAAACATTCTTTTTTTGTGTGTGTGACTTTGCCACCGGAAGATGCTATTGCAGCCATATACACCAGCATCTCTGTTTCTAGTACATACACCATTTACCTTTTCTGCCCCGTGATGTCTGTATTCTCTGTCCTCAACCTTTCTCTGTCCTTAGGAGTAGCTGTTCCCCAAAGCCAATGGATTTCTGGTAGATGGAAAGAAAATACTTCAGAAGACTCCCCTTGCATGGAGGGCCCATGGTTAAGGACTTTTGGTCCGAGATGCGTTGGCTGAGCCCAGTGGACAACAAAGAGTAGAGTAGGGTCCAGTCTTAAACCCAGTCAACCAGCAAAAGAAGAAAGGGACCAGAAGGGAGTTCAGAGACTCTGGCTGGGGACAGGTGCAAGGCCAAAAAGGCCAAAGTCAGTGTGAGGGGTGTTCCTGAACACAGAAAGTGATGACTGGGTCAGGGCCACAGCAATGTCAGGGATGGAGGCATGGGGGAGGGTTTGGGCAGGAAAGGTCGAGAGGCCCCTGATTCTGAAGCTTGGACTGGAGCTGGGGCAGGTTAGAGGGTGCATCACAAGTAGAGCTCTGCTGATTGCACTGCTGTCCTATTTGCCTTCATCTGACCAGGACCAGAAAGTTCTACTGCCATAGCCATAGAAGGATGACCACTCAGGTAGCCGTAGGGTGCATTGGAGGCACGCCATCCAGAGAATCACATGTCCTTTTACAGCAGGACATATGATCAACAATGTTCCTAGAGGCATTATCCATAATTGCTTCCAACCTGAAATATCCAAACTACCTTAACTCCAGAATGGATCAAGAAATGGTGGTATATTTATAAGCAAGCTGGAATACTATCTTAGTTTCTTAGGGCTACCATAACAAGTTACCACAAACTGGGCTGCTTAAAATCACAGAAATTTATTTTCTCACAATTTGGGAGGCTAGAAGTCCCAAATCAAGATGTCTGCAGGGTTGGCTCTTTCTGAAGGCTCTGAGGGAGAATTTGTTCTGTGTTTCTCCCGTGCCGGTTGCCAGCAATCCTTGGCATCCCTTGGCTTGTAGCTGCATCGCTCCAGTCTCTGCCTGTCCTCACTTTGTGTTCTCCTGTTTTGCTCTGTGTCTTCAAATGGCCTTCTTATTTATAAAGATTCCAATCACTGGATTTGGGGTCCACTCTAATCCAGTATGACCTCATCTTAATTGATTACATCTGCAAAAAAACCCTATTTCAGAGAAAGGTCACATTCTGGGGTTCTAGGTAGACATGAATTTTTGGGAGACAGTGTTCTACCCCATACAAATACGATACAGAAGTGAAAATGAGTGGGTTACAGCTACATGCAACAATACGGACAAGACTCTCAAATGCAGTATTTAGTGAAAGAAGCTAGACACAAAAGAGTATATCCTGTAATCTTACATTATTAAGTTCAATGGTAGGAAAAACTAACTGCAGTGTTTAGCGGTGCATACGTCAGTGATGATACTATAAAGACAAGCAAGTAAATGATTCTCCTAAGAATCAGGACAGTGGTTACCTTTAAGAGGGAGATGGGGAATGGGGCATGAGAGGGGGTTTTCTGGTGTGCTGGAATGTTTTATTTTTTGGCATGACTGGTGATTCAAGAGTGTTCATTTTATTTATTTATTTTTAAATTTTTATTTATTTGACAGAGAGAGAGACAGCAAGAGAAGGAACACAAGCAGGGGGAGTGGGAGAGGGAGAAGCAGACTTCCCGTGGAGCAGGGAGCCCGTTGCGGGGCTCAATCCCAGGACCCTGGGATCATGACCTGAGCTGAAGACAGACGCTTAACGACTGAGCCACCCAGGCGCCCCTCAAGAGTGTTCATTTTAAATATTTCATTAAGCCATTTTATTTTCTGTATGCAGGCTCTCTTCCCACAAGGAAAGAAAGAGTGGTTAGAATCCTGTGGTTCCAGGTTCCGCCAATAGCTGTTGGGTCTTGAGTTGAGTTTCCCGGCTGGACCTCTCAGTCTCCTCATCTACAAAATGAGGAGGTTGGACAGGATGATCTCTGAGGGCCCTCCCAGGCCTACTGTTTTGGGTTTATCACTCATTTGGTTCTCCAAGTATCTCTGTGAGGAGGGGAGAACACCCAGCTTTGTGTTTACAAAGAAGGAAACCGTTGAGAGAGGCTCTATGGCATGACGGTTAGACCTGTATTTTAGTCTCTGCTCTGCCCTTCCTCTAAGAGACCATGGGCAGATTACTTCAGCTCTCTGGGCCTCAGTTTCCTCAGCCACAAAATGGGTATAATAAAAGACCCTTCATCACTGGGTTGATGAGAAGGTGATAAAGGAGGATGTGTATAAATTACCTGGCTCAGTGCCGGAGTCCAGATAGTCCCCGGTAACTGGTAGCTAGCTAACCTGGCAAAAGCCGAACAAGTCAGATCAGTTCAACAAATTGTTCTTGAGTACCTGTTGTGTGGCTGAGAGCTTTTACATCACATGATCTCTTTCACTCCTCACTGCAGTGCTGTGAGGGTGCTTATCCTGAGTTTTTACAGATAATAATGTTGGGGCTGAGAGGGAGGGAGCAAGTAATATGATCCAAGCAATTCTTTAGGAAGGTTCTTCCCCCCTCCCCCACCCCGGCAGCTGCAGGGCAGATGAGAAGGAGCAGACAGAATGCAGGTGGGGAGACCTGTCGCTCAAGACGGGCCTTGATGGGGAGGGAGGGCAGGGAGAGTCACAGTAGTGCCCCTCACTACTGTGGTTAGGTCTCATTGCATGTTCGCTGAGGGAACAGGTGACTGAATGTGTCTGAGACCTTGTGGATGTAAGATGGGGAGGCCAAGGGCCGGAAGGAGCCAGTGATGACTCAGGGGCTTCCAGATCAGTCCGTCAGGGGGTGCTGGGGACAATTCAAGAGGAGAGGCTGGTGGGGTGAGGTGAGGCTGGATGTGTGATGTTAGTGCAACACTGCGTGGAGAACCTGGCAGGCTGGAGTAGGCATGGAGAACTTGAACCCAAGTCCTCTGCTTCATGGCCCGGGATGGGTCCCACTTCTCTCTTTCTCTCCCTTCCTGGAATCTTTACTAATTGGGAGTGGGGGTGGCTTTGTAATCTAGAGTCAACCCTTCTACCCTTCTTTCTATCTGGACGTGTGCGCCTCACCAGTGGCCATTGCTGGTTCTTGGGCAGTAATGCTTCTGGTCTGCGGCTGCTGGAGGACCAACTTTATGAATGGGTCATCTAAATGGCAGAACCCCAAACACCACAGTGCCTCAAATCCCACCACAAGTAATTATATCTGTTACATGAAGCATTCTTCTCCTTATGGCTTTTTAAAGAATGCAAATGTCCCAGACCTCCTACATGGCACAATTCTCCAACCCCCAGTAGGATTGACATCTTAGATGTTTCCCTCTGTGACAGGAGAGCAGGATACAGGAAAATGCTGGCCATCTAGGAGGAGAGGGTAGTGAGCAGTGAGAGGGACCAGTAAAATGTGTTCACAAAAGGCCGGCTATCTATGGACAGAAAAGATCCATCTCACATACTTAAATTTCCTGAAAATTTTCTTATTCAACACGCATCTTCCACCACTTCTCACACACTCACTTGGCTGGAGAAAAAGGCCTTATGAACCCAACATACAAAGTGAGGCTCTACAAACATTAACTCATGCAAATGTCAGAATAACCCATTTTACAGATGAGAAAACTGCATCTCAGAGGGGCCATTTGTTCATCCAGCCAGTGGGAGGCAGCAGAACATGTTGGGAGAGCATTCAGCTGTGGTGGGTTCAAATCCCTGCTCTCTGCTTCTTAGCTAAGTGACCTTGGGGGAGTTATCAACCTCCTACTGCTGTTTCCTCCTCAGATTCTTAGGGTGGGAGTGAAGATTAAATGGAGAGATGCATATGAAGGGATCAATGTGAACAGTAGCTGTGCTTTCAACCATGGTAGGCAGTGGCTTGGGTTCAAAGAGAATGGGGTGTTCCAACTGAGCCTACACTGGGATTCGAGTCTGGCTATTTGTGGAACTGGTAGGTTGTGACTTCTTGAAGGCCTATCCCTGGGTCAATATCCACAAAGGTTTTGTTCTTTGGCTGAAGGAGGGAGAAGGATGAGTTTCTTTGGAAAGGGTTGGGAGGGGGGCTTCAAGATGGACCAGAGAGAGACTGTGTTGCTGTCTGTCCCCCTCCTCCATCCCAAACACACACAGCCATGAGCTATAGAGCCTGGACAGGAACCAGCTCCACCACTCCACGTGACCATGGAGGGAGAGATGCACAAGTTAGGAGCATCTTACTCCCTCCCCTCATTCCCCTGCTGACCCAGCAACCTCCAAGTAGCAGGACAGTGTCCAGAGCCAAGACACTCATATCCAGATGACTGACTGACCTTCCCAACCCCAGCCCCACCCTGGTGTGAAAGAAAAGACCCATTGGCACAATCAATAGCTAGCTATTCAGTGGCAAAACAACCATCCCCTTGATCAAGGAGGCTGATTTTCTGCCAAACACTGAGAACACTTCAAGGCATATTCTAGTCAATCTTGGTTAGATTCTGGGCCAGCATCTGGTTTGGTTTTCTTCTCCTTGTTTATTTCGTTCTATATGTGTGGCAGGGATCCATTCCATATCTGGGTGCCCATATCTGGACAGGATATCAGACTGGACTGGCCACAGGAATCCATTTTAAAGATTTTATTTATTTATTTGAGAGAGAGAGAATGAGAGACAGAGAGCATGAGAGGGAGGAGGGTCAGAGGGAGAAGCAGACTGCCTGCCGAGCAGGGAGCCCGATGCGGGACTCGATCCTGGGACTCCAGGATCATGACCTGAGCCGAAGGCAGTCGCTTAACCAACTGAGCCACCCAGGCACCCCACAGGATCCATTTTAAATACCATCCAGCATGGCTGGAAGGAAACTGATGAGCCCCTGAATATAAAAATTGAGGTCTAGCCCCTGATGGAGACTTTGGGCCAGAAGACAGGACTCATGTGGTTGGCTGGCCCCCCAGTGGCAGTCCTCATATTGCCTAGGCATGTCATTTTTATTTAGATGTCCAGAAATGTCTAAAGCACTCTTTCAAGACTGCATTCAAATATTTGGGGAGGTCTGTGGGAAGCTGCTTTTGTGCATGCTCTTGAGGTACAGCTGTTGGGGGTGCTGATAATTCCCCTGATGAAACGGCCCCTTGCTCCTTCGCCTGGAACCAGCTGTGTCCAGCCCTGGCAAGGGTGTATTTTTCCACCCTCCTTGGTGTGAAATTCTGGGGTTTGTTTTGTGTCACTTTGGACCTTGGTGAAACAACATGCAAAGGGAAGATTAATGGAAAAACTCTGCTTCCAGCTGCCAGGAAAATATTTTTCCCTTTGCATCATGAAAACAAAGAGGCGTGTCAGCTGAGTGGTCTGGAGAGAAGAGGAAGCTAATGTTCCCTGTGTCTGTGCAGGTCCCTGCTCTGCCCTTTTTACTGGGTCCCTCTCCTGGGCAGGACTTTATTTATTTTTTTTTCCTCTAAGGGCTTCTCATCTGACAACTCTAAAATAGATCCAACGTGTCTGCAAGTGACCTCCGTCCAGTATGCACAATGTGCAGGCCCTGGGCAGGTTGCTTTCCTGACACAGGTCCCCTTGATCTGTAGGACAACCCCCACCACTAACCCCACTTTACAGAAAAGGAAACTGTGGCTCAGAGCATTAATTAGATCCCTCCAGGTACCCAGCAACTAACTGCTGGAGATAGAATCCAGATCCAGGCCTACTTGCCATGGCTTCCTTCTATAATGCTGCATGCGTCAGATCCTGGTACAGTGCCTGGCACCTCCAATGCTCCAATGTCTGAGAGAATGAAGGAAGGAGAGAACCCGGGTGACCTGGGTGGACCTCATCTTACTACCTCTACGTCCCACAAGGCCTTCTCCTCAGAATGCCCCCGTTTCCTCACAGCAGAGCTGACGTGAAAACGTTTGTTCCTGCCTACAAATTTGGTTGGTGATCTATGGCAGGCCTTTGAAGGAACGAGGGGGGTCTATACACCAGGACTGTGGAACACTTAGCTGTGTGACCTCACCCAGGATACTTGCCATCTCTGAACCTGCACGGAAGGCTGGAGGAAGCCCTTCACCTTGGCATTTTTCCCAAAGATTCAATAAGATGTGGTTTGTGAAGCTCCTGGCCCAAGGCAGTATTTATTAACTATTTCGTTTTTGGTTTATTTTAAAGACTTTAATTCAGGGAGTCTCAGGCCCGGGGGAGGAGAAGATGAGCAGTGTATAGACATTTTGCTTGGTTGTTTATTTGTCTGGGAGTTGGTCCACAACATTCATTTGATTCCCGAAATGGGTTCATGATCCCAAAATGTTTAAGAACCAATGCAGTCCCATTTGATTTCTGACCTGTGGTTAGAAACTGCTGAGCTAAGACTATATCGTGTTCCCATGTTCCTGGAACAATGTTATTCAAATAAACAGAGCAGGAGGACTCTTTGCCTTTTAGAAGTTCACAGTTCAAATATGAACAAAACTGTCAGTGGGCACACTGATGGTATTATCCTGTGTGACAGGAGAGGATGCGGTGGCTGAGTCAGGTCCGCATGTGGATAAACATCAGGAACCATCTGGAGGGAGTTTAGGAAAAAAATTGTTAAATATTCACCAGCTATGTAAAAGCAATCAATATTCATTTTCTTTTTTTAAAATTTTTTAAAAATTTATTTATTTATTTGAGAGAGAGTGAAAGTGAGAGAGATCACAGAAGGAGAGGGAGAAGCAGACTCCCCGCTGACAGAGAGCCCGATGTGGGGCTCGATCCCAGCACCCAGGGATCATGACCTGAGCTTAAGGCAACGGCTTAACTGACTGAGCCACCCAGGCGCCCCTTGTAATTAATTTTTTATTCTATTTCAACTTTTCTTTCAAGAGCATATCTAATAGCCAAGTATTTAGTGGGCACCCACTATGTGCCCGGTGGTAGGTTGTTCCTTCTAAATACCTGACCCTATTTAATCCTTATGACCATACCATGGAGTAGATGCAAGTATTATCTCTATTTTACATATGAGAGGTTAGATAGCTAGTCAAAGGTTACACAGTTAGTAAATGGCAATTCTCAAAATCATGAGCTGTCCCAGGACTTATCTTTGAAAATGTCCTCATTCCTTTGGCATCTTTCTAGTCCACGGAAGTGAGTACATTAGTTGGGTTGCATTTGGCTAAAAGGAACAGAAATCCCCAGCTTGGGCTATATATCTTAAATAATAGGGGAATTTTATTCTGTCATATATCAAAGACACCGGACAATAGCAGACTCCAGACTGGCTTCATGTTTCTGTGAGTTTTTCAGTCTTGCTGGGAGATGAACAAGGTGGCTGAGGAACTTTTTGGCTGTTGGATCCAGACTTAGCAATGTCCAGAGGAAGAGTTGGGCATGGTTTCTTCTTGGGTCTTGTTTTAAGGAACAAGGAGATATATATATCTCAGAAGGGCCCAGAAAATTTTCCCTCCTGTCTCATTGGCTGGGACACAGACACATGCCCAATCTTAAACCAGTAACTGTCAAGGGGGATGGGATTGCCATGATGGGCTTACTACCCACACGGGGATAGAATAGATACTGGGAAGTCAACTCTACAAAGTAGGATTTTTGCATCAAAAAGTTTTGCATGTGCTCCTTGGTCTTTCCTGAATTGTGCCTCGGTTTCTTCAGATATATGACAGATTTACCTCACACCTGTTCTAAGGACTGAGTGAGATGGTATTTTGTTACCTCAAGGTACCAGAATACCCAGGAAACTGGATAGTTTGGGAGGACAACTAAAGGGCGTGCCTTGTTCTACCCTTGCACTAAGGTGGGCATGTGATCCAGGATATGGATTTTTTTTTAATCTGAATCTTCAACAGGCAGAAAAAAACCCTTGAAAATGGTTGGAGTCGATTCATCCTGAGACATGCAGACTGAAGAGATCAGACTTCAGTTCCTTTTCCAGAGCCCTCCAGGGCTCCTGTAGGTCTTGTCCTCTTTCAGTTCTGTGGGCTTCCCAATGCCATTTGGTCTCAGGTTGGGGTCCCTAGAAACAGAGCTTCAGGTGGGGCCTCTTGGCATATGGATTATTGGTGCCCTCAGGAGAAATCTGGAAGGAAGTGAGGGAAGCAGGATGGGTCAGGGAAAGAGCTAAGATGCTTTCTCAGCAGGGGTCTAGCCTCAGCCTAGTGGCTGTGGGTGTGAATTGCACTCCAGAGCAAATCCTGCCTTGAGGCAAGTTGGTTGGCCTTTTTTGACCCCCAAAGCAGTCAGTCATTGGCCCTGGGCTGCTGGGAGGTGGAGGGTAACCCCCCAGGTGAGGAGACTCCTGTTGGCAGAGGCCAGTTGTTTGGAGAAGGGGACAGCTATGCACTGTTTGTAACCAACATTCACAGTGGCTGGTGGATGAGTGTGCCAAAGATACCCTGAGGGAGGAGTTCTGTAAAGAGCTTGACAGCTATTACCATGCTACTGGTACTCTCATTATGATCATTACTAGATACAACCTCCAAATCTACTCAGAAGGTACACGGCTTCTAAAGAGTAAGGAATTGGGGCGCCTGGGTGGCTCAGTCGGTTAAGCGACTGCCTTCGGCTCAGGTCATGATCCTGGAGTCCCGGGATCGAGTCCCGCATCGGGCTCCCTGCTCGGCAGGGAGTCTGCTTCTCCCTCTGACCCTCCCCCCTCTCATGCTCTCTCTCAAATAAATAAATAAAATCTTTTTTAAAAAAAAAAGAGAGTAAGGAATGAAGAAGACCCTGCTATAAATCTTATGTCTCCAATTCAGTATCAGACTCTTTTTAAAAGAAAAATTACTGAGAAAATATGAAACTCTGGAGTTGGTTTGTCAACATTCCACCGGAAGATAGAAGGTGAGGAGAGAAGCTAAGGACGTCCACCCGAGACAACCTCTCTCAAGCCCCCTCCCGTGACTAATATAATTAAATGATAGAACTACTCTTTTTTTTTTTTTAAGATTTTATTTATTTATTTGACAGAGAGAGACATAGCGAGAGCAGGAACACAAGCAGGGGGAGTGGGAGAGGGAGAAGGAGGCTTCCCGTGGAGCAGGGAGCCCGATGTGGGGCTCGATCCCAGGACCCTGGGATCATGACCTGAGCCGAAGGCAGACGCTTAACGACTGAGCCACCCAGGCGCCCGATAGAACTACTCTTTTAAGTGGAGATTTGATCTGTTTGGGTTCTCAGAGTTACCCTGGACCCCATGTCCAAAAAACAGGAATTGGAATATAAATATTATTTTATTTGATGCCTCTGGTACATCATCTATTCGGCAAATACGTTATTTGCAATTTCCAAAGGTTTTTTAACCAGACATTGCTTTTTTTCCCTGTCTGTGTGAGTCTACCCTTTTCTTTCATTCAAAAACACCCCACATGCCAGGCTCTCTGCCAAGCAAATTTGAAGAAACACAGTTGAATTACTGTGGTTTAGCCTTTGATGAACCCATAGCCTGGAAAAGAAAAGATGAACATAAATATGCATATCTCAGAGAAGAAGGCAGCACGTGCGTGAGCTGAGAGGGATACAGACAAAAGCCTACAGCATTTCAGGAGAGGTTCAGAGGCCGTCCAGCGAGGGGCTCAGTGAAGGCATCAAGCAGTGGCTACATGGTACTGTGGCTTATCAGATGGGCAGTCAGAGAAGAGTCACTCGTGGTAGAGAGAACAGCATGAGCAAAGCCATCAAGGCAGGACATTACGAGTGTGTTTAGGAGCATCAAGGAGCTTGGCTCAGCAAGTAGCCCTCTGAATAGAGATGTGAGCAGCCTGTTCATCTAGTGCTCGTCTAGCTGAGAGATACCCATGGTCTACCATCTGCCATGATGGAGGACAAGCAAAATTCTGTGCAAAAGACAAGCAGAGAAGGATGCAGGTGTATAAGATCTAAGGGCAGTGGGAGGGTGGAAGGGTCTTCAGGGTCTTTCCTGAGGAGGTAATGAATTTAGTCTGTGCCACAAGTGGGCAGCTTTTCTCGGGAGAAGAACCCACTTTGCAGTGGAGAGTAGGGAAGGAGCTGCGTTTTGGAGACAAGGAGCACAATCTGGTGTCCTGATAAACTCTCCCTGGGCTGTCCATGGGGGCTCACAACCCCAGGCCCGAGGTCTAGGATAGGAGTGTAGCTACAGAACAGGATTTTAATCTGTGAAGCTAATGAGAACTCTGTGGCACAGAGACCCCACAGAGCAGTCCCTTCCTCAGCCAACCCAGCCGACCAGCCCCATCTTACCTGTTTGTCTAATGGAATACCCCACAGGCTTTTCTGTTTTCTGATGCTCAAACTGCAAACTTGACTATCTGAGAGCTCGGGCAAGCTACTTAGTCTCTCTGTATCTCTGCTCTCACTTGTAACCCAGAATGAATAACGAGATTTGCCTCATGGAATCTCGAGGATGGAGTGAGCTAACATCTAGAAGGGGCCTAGCACGGCACGTGTTGATCTATCTATTTATATATCAACTCCAAATTCAAGCGGGGCAGCTGCCTGTCAAGAACAGGCATCCAGAGGGATGAGCTGCATCTCCCAGGAAGGGGTGTCCTGAGAGCACAGGAAGCAGCCAGCTCCACACCTGGCCCTGGAAGGCCCACGCCCTCCCGTGCAGAGACACTTCTCCTGTGCCATTGACCTCACGCAGCAACTCCCATCGGGAATCCAGGCATGGGATGAATTTGTGCACAGGGCAGGGAAAAAATGTTGGTGTCTTGTCCTTTTCCCACACTATCACATCCAGCAGCTCTTCGAACATGCAAGAAAATGGGTGGCTTCCTTGAAAGGTTTTCTGGCAGAAAAAAAAAAAATCTCTTTTTTGAGGAGACACAATAAAAGGGTAGATGTAGAAGCATGTGAAGTGCAAGGCCTGGGGTATTAAAGGATCCAGGTTTCCAGACGATATCCTCGGGGCTGCGGGCACCAGCAGCGAGGGCGCTGAGGCGCTGTCAGAGGAGGTTTGTCCATCTGTGCAGCTGCAGAGAGGAGCGCACCGACATGACTAATGGAAGGCAAGAGGAAGCAAGAAGGGGGTGTCCAGTGATGCCGGGAGGTGAGCATCTTGCGGACCGCAGTTGACAGGATTGCTCGCAGCCTTGGAGCCCAGCATCACTGAAATGCATAAGCCTCGCTTTCCTGGGGGCTAGACGCTGACCTACTTCTCATGGTCCATTCTCCTCCTGAGATATTTTCCCACTCTCGAGCTGACATATTCTTTTCCAGAGCCCTCCAGGTAATGGGGCACGAAGCACAAATGGTCATCGTGCCCATGATGAAGATGAAGATGAAGATGCCCATGAAGAAAAGGCATCTTCACTCCCTGTTATTCTAAAGAATTAACATTTGAATTGCATCTTCTCAAAGGAGAGGCAGGGAACCAGGGGGCCAGACCTCCAGGTATGCAAAATCCTTCTTTGCCCATTTGTTCCAGCATCATTATTAACAGTGTTCCCCCTCCCCCCCTTCCTTTTCACTCTTCATAGGTGTCCTAGTTCGGGCTATAAGTTACACGAGCTCCTGTCTTAGCTCAGTTTCCCTCAGAGCAGACGCTGAGACGAGGATTCAAGTACAAGTCATTTTCTTGGGAAATGCAGGGACCATGCTGCTCGGGGACTAGAGAAGTAAGACGGGGAAAAGAGCACAGCTAATAAAGTGCGCGCTGTGAAGCCAGCCACCACAGTGGGCACCTGGAGCTTAATCTTGGTGGAAACTCTGAGAAATGGTGCAAAATCCAAGCCTGAGAATCGCCCCACCCCCGGGGCAAGGCAAGAGAGGTGGGGTGTTTATACACCAACTCTATGTCCAAGGGCTGCTTCCAAGAGCTGTTAATTCCCTACCACTTCTGGCTTGCCTCACGGGCAGAGTAGCCTTCTGCGGTTCTGGGGGAAAGATCCCTCAGGCTCAGAGATGCAGATTCCACACGGGAAAGTCAGCAGGAGCCCAATGGAAGATGAAAGGAATGGGGGTGGGCACTGGCAGCAGAAGACCTTACCCATAACTTCGCTCCACCATTTGGCTGGCATTCTGCCATATTGAAGTTCCTTCACCAATAACTTCCTGCCCCTCCAATTCAAACAGACTTCTCTCTCACCAACTTCCTTACTGGCGTCACTGGTTAGTTTTCACTACTGCTCAACCTCTCCCTCTTTAAACTCTTTGCTTACTTGGCTTTTGTCACCCTGCTTTCTCTTAATTCTTTGTTGCTTTTATTGTATTGACTAATTGTGAGCATTTATCCAAGACTCTTCCCTTCTTTCCCTCGAGAATTTTCTACATCTATGACTCCTATTGTTACCTCCATGCAGAGAGCTCCCAAATTAATAATATTCTCTTAAATTCACAAACCGGTTTAATCAGCACAAAAGCCCTTTATCCTTGAAGTCTTTTTGACTCTGAGTGCAGCACTCTTTTCACTAGAGTTGCATCAGCTTTAATTTCTCCCTGTAGACCCACTTCCACATCCTGTTGCCTGTTCAGTGTCTCCATGGACACTTTCCGCTCTAGTCTCAAATTCAATGTGCTCAGAGCTTGGTATCTCACTCTGTCTTTATGCAGATCCTCATCCCTAGAGACCCTGCCTTCTTCAATGTTCCCAAAGAAGTCTTGCATCTTCCCACTTTCCCTGTAGGCTCCTTTAGTAGCTTCTGCCTAAGAGAGGGTGGCTTCCCCTCCCCTCTCTACCTATTGCCTTAGGCAAGACTAGGTTTGCCAGTGACCCGAGCTCCACTTGACCACCACTGGAAAAGAGAATGATTAGCTCAATGCAACCACTGAGGCAGAGGCAGCTGGAACCACATTCCCAATGCCACCAGAACTCTCTTGCCCCATCACTCATCTCAGCTGCCTTTTCGCAGTCAATCTCTTCCACGAAGCAAGCCCCATGGTCACCAGCAGTCTCGTGCAAGCAGGACTGCTTCCTTCTCTTAGTTCCAGTTCTTTTTTTCCCACTAAGGATTCGAATTGGCTAGAACAAGTCTCATGCCCACTAATGGCCAAGGTGTAGGACGCTATCACTGACAGCCATATCCAGAATCAATCTCAAATGACTGGAATAGGGGAAGAAAGGGGGATATGTTTTCAGAAGAATAAGGGAGGGGTGCTGAGCAGATAAGACAGTTTTCTTACATAATTTTACTCTCTTTTCTGAAATCCCAATTCCTCCATCCAGCCTACTTGGTGTTCTGGTTGTTGTTGGACTGTAGGACTGTGTCTTAGTTTACTTTTTACCCTGTAAGATACCCAAGCATGAAACGTTACCCACACTGGGCTCAAAAGCAGTTAGTTCGACTTGGTTCCCAGTGGACTGTCATCCACACTGAACCCATCTCAACCTGGGAGGTCCGGTGGAGAGCAAGTCCTATGCTGAGAGTCAGGGGGCCTGGCCTCTGATTCTTACACGAGCCATGAGATGTTGACCAAATCACGGCTCACTTTATTTCATGGATTTTCCGTCTGTGAAATGACAATAAAACGTGCCCTAACTCTTAGGAGTGTTGTGAGAACACAGTGGGAACAATAAAAAGGAGAGTGCTCCATAGAAACGCAAATTCTATTTGTTCACCCTGATAATTTAAAGAGAAATCTCTGATGTTACTGATAAGGTATTGTTTTCTGGGACAAATCTTGCTACCAAGTTTGCATTTACACAATTGTTTCCTCCCCGATCTCACTCCACTTCATCTGCTGGAAACATGAACCAGTGGTTAAGCCAACCATTTAATTAACTTGTAAAAGCTTTGTGGAACTTGAAAGAAAATCTAATAGTAAGCTTTGGTTTCCAAAACTTCTAATGAGAAAACTTATTTCTTTGGACCCCTTTGGCCCCAAAGTTCCAAACTGGCAAATTATGACTCTACTGCTAGGTGGGGTTTTTTGTTTATTTTATTTTATTTTTTGTTGTTGTTGTTTTTGGTTCTTTTGATAAGTGTTTAAATAAGTACATTCTGTCCTGAAGTATTGGTGTAATGGTCTTTTTTTTTTTTTTTAACATCAAACTTTTCTTTCTTCTATCACTAAAATGCCCAGATTTTAATTCTCTTCTCTTAATCAAGCTGCAGATAACCAATTCAGATTTGCTGACATGCTTGGTATGTACCAGACACAGGGGAGGGCACTGTGGCTCAAGAGGGCCCAGTCCTTGCCCTCAAGGAGCATCATTCAAATGGGGAAGACAGTAAGCAACTCTTTATAATTATCTACAATAATGCATGTCTCCATTCTCTAAAACAACGTGTGAGTCAGGGTGGGCTAGCTTCTATAACAAACAGCACCAATTTTCAGTGTCTTCACCTGGTAAAAGTTCATTTTTCACTTACACAAAGTCTGATGTGTATGTGCCTAGTTAAGTGGCTCTCTTCCAAGGGGTGACACAAAGATCCAGCCTCATTCTATCCTGTGAGGTCATCGTCTTCAGCCTTTGACCTCCAAGGTCACCATGAAAGGGGATGATCATGCAGGCAAGGCACACACTAAATACACTGGTCACATTGGTCCATCTAGTCACGTGGTAGACAACTAGCTGCTCCTGCCACATGTAAGTCCTATTTTTACAGTTGACAAAATTAAGGGGTTAAGGTACTTAACCAAGGTCACACTGCCTGTATGTGGAGAAACAGATCTGAACCCAGGTTTGCTTGATCCAAAGCCCACAGTCTCACTACTCTGTTAAACTAACTTCCTTGCCATGACAGTGTGACAGGCTCTAGGCCATTGGACCCATTGTTCTTGCCTTGGGCCTGTGTGGAAATCTGGTCTTGCTGCTGCCCCACTTTTTGCCCTGATTTTCCAGATGGCCCTTGGCTGTCACTGGAGGCCTGGCTAGTCTGCCATAATGCTTTCCTTCCCCAGATGCATTCATGGCATGGGGTAAAGTTTCCATCTTTGTGAGACAGAAAATAAATAAGATTAGAGCTTTCACAACTGCTGTTTGAAGAGGATAACAGCCAATTTGCATATATAACTTAAGGCATCTTTGGTTATAATATAGTTGCATTATTTCATGGTTCCATTTCCCACAGGCTAGCAAATGCTTAGTGTTAAAGAACAGACAGGGCTCTAGGAGTTTGCATATAGGAAATCACTTTGAGTTTGAGGAATGGAACCAATTCACTTTGTGAGCAGGAACATGTACACCAGGTTCTAATCACAAGCAACAGGACAAATGTGTGTAGCAAACTCTCCCTCCACCTTTGAGGTTTAGATGGACCAAAGCAGAGAGCTGTGTTCACATTCACTTGGCCTGATGCAGATGTATGTGAGAAATGTCAGCCCCATCCCACAAGATCCTGATTACACTGAGCTCCAGTTGCATGGTTGTATAACAAATTACCCTCAAACTTAGAAGCTTAAATAAACATGTATCATGCTCATGGATTCATGGGGTGGGAATTTGAATAGGGCGCAGCAAAGTTGGCTTAAATTTGTTTCCCAATTTCTGGGGCCCCAGTTGGAAGACTCAATGGCTGAGGGTTAGGATCATCTAAATGCTTGTTCACTCACAAGTCTGGTGGTTGATAGTAGCTCATGGCTGGGGAGTCTCACTCAATTCCTTTTCCCATGGGCCTCTCCACTGAGTCTCTCTATGTGGGCCAGTTTGGGCTTCCTCACAGCATGGTGGCTGCTTCCCTGAGGAGATCATCCTGAGAGAGAGAGAGTGCTAAGCAGAAGCTGTGTTGTCTTTTTTCATCTTTCCTTAGAAGTCATGTAGCATTGCTTCTACCCCATGTCACTTGTTGAGGCAGTCACAAAGTCCTGTCAAGTTCAAGGGGGATGTGGGGGTGCAGGAGACACTGCCTCTTGATGGGGAGTGGCAAAGTTCTAGAATGAATGGGACTGGAAACATTGCCCTGGCCATTTTGGAGAAGTTGATCTGCCATACCCTGTTTTTATTCTGATCTTGAAATCTGACTTAAATATTAGCTATCATATATTTGGTGCCCATGTGTCAGGCACCTTGTAGTCATTAAATCTAAGCCTCACCCCAACTCTGCAGATTAGATCACATTACCTTTTTTACAGTTCAGGAAACTGAGGCCTCAAGAAGTTAACTAACTTACCCAAAGACACAGAGCTAGCTAATGGTACAGTCAAGTTGCAAAGCCAAGCCTGGCAGACTCCAAATCCCATACTCTTTCCCACAGATCCTATATGATTCCCGATGGGGATGAGTCAGTCCTTTAATGAAAGGAAAGTTTGGCAGGGGAAGGCCAGAGTGGTGGAGACAGGGTAAAGGGAAGTTCAGACACTTTGGATTAATGGCAGTTTCCATGAAGGTGTTTGTTCTAATAGTTTCCACCTTCCAGAATCCACACATCCTCAGAGCCTGTCAAGTCGAGCCGATGTAATTTAACACTTCCTGGTTCCCAAACAGCTGCAATACATTTACTGTGATTCTCCAGCCTGTGTAAAATATACCACAAAGGCCAGAAGATGGGATAATGTTAATGGACAGTGAAATCCACCCTCCTTCAGGTGGGCTGAGGAGAAACCCTGGAAGACTTTACTAGGGTGACTCATCTTCCAAACTAAGGTATTTTTGAGACCGTGTGCTGGAAATATTTGTATCTTGATCTGGGGTATGATGACATGGGTGTGTGTATTTGTAAAAAATCACTGGCCTGCTCTCTCAAGAGGTGTGTATTTTACTGGTGTAAGCTTTACCTCAGCCACGATATCAGTATGGTTACCAAATCATGATAATTATGCCAGGATAACAGGCATAAATGAGCTCTGACTTGAGCAAATTGGGATGTCTGGTCCTCCTCATCATTACCAGTTCCCGAGATGGCCCCTCCAGGGTTGCACAAGCTGGTGTGCATGCTCGGAAGTAATGGATGTTCAGTCAAGATCCTGTAAAGTTGCATCTTTGGATCCTCTTTCATAGTGAGTGCACACACTCAGAATTTGCAGTCACACACACACTCATAAACAATTTATATTCATACACGCAGACACTCACACAGCTTTCCTCACATGCTCACACAACTTACATTTACACACTCAGGCACCTAACACACACTCATGTTCACACTCATATAACTTATAGGCACACACTCGTACTCACACTCACACACTCATATTCACATAAATGACACTTATACACAAATACAGCCCCATTTACACGTACACACTCACATTTACACTCAGACAGTTACACTTATGCTCACACAGGCTTATGCATTCACATTCCCACTCACACACAGGCTTACACTCCTGTGGCTTACACTCACATGTGCATATGCACCCCCCACACACATTTAGAACACACACATGCTTTATCTCAGTTCTCTGAGGAGGACTTAGCTGGAATTAGAATGGAACCCATTAGAACTTTTTTCCCTTAATTTTACTGCATGGCTTTTTAGGGATCTTATCATTGCTGCATTACTTCTCTTGTGCTTATTTGTGTGTGTGTGTGTGTATGTGTGTGTGTTTCCAAAAGATCCTCTGGGCTTTTTGTTGCAAAATAAAAATTTCAAAATCATAGCACACATCTTCATATTGCACATGAAATTTGCATAAACACAACAGAGATTCTTGCTATGGCTGATAATATTAAAAACAAACAAACAAATCAATCATTAACCCAAATGTTCATAATTTGATTCCCTTTCAGTGCATTTACATCGTATGTTTTAGACAGGGGCTTTAAAGTTGGTGATTTTGATTTTAGGGACCGAGAATTTTAGAAACTCAAAACTCCTCAAGCTTCGGCATAACATGCCTGGCCCAGGCAGCTGGAGGCCTTAGAGACACAGGTCTGTCTGGGACCCTTTTTGTCACTAAACGAGCTCCCAGTGGCAGCTGCCCGGGGGGTGTTTGGGGTTGAATTCAGGGTTCCAGGCTGAATTCCTGGGTCCCAACTGAGCTGGGCAGTGTGTGGCTGGAGCATTGCCTAGGGAGCTTGCACAGACATGGGCATGAAATAGTTAAATAACAAAGCATGAAAACAAAAACTTCAGAGAGCTGTAGCTGGGGATGGGGGGTGTGGACAGTGCACCACCCAACTACCCGGGCTGGTGATGACTCAGGACAGGCCTTTCCAGGCTGTTTACATCACTTGCCACCCAATAAACAGGGCCGGCTTTAAAATCTCCTTCTCCTCATGGGGCACCTGGGTGGTTCAGTCACTTAAGCATCTGCCTTCTGCTCAGGTCATGATCTCAGGGTCCTGGGATTGAGCCCCACATCAGGCTCGCTGCTCAGTGGGGAACCTGCTTCTCCCTCTGCCTCTGCCCCTACCCTGCTTGTCCTCTCTCAAACAAATAAATAAAATCTTAAAAAACAAATCTCCTCCTCCTCTTGCAAGGCCGACAGAGAAGACCCAGAGGGGAGAGGCAGAGTACCCAGCCGCTAAGGCAGCACAAGGCATTCCTAGTAAACCGGGAGCAGGCATTTCACAGCCCACTGTGGGGAAGGAGGGCAGACTCCGTTAATGTCCCAATAGCAAAGGCAGAGTTAAAGCTACAAAGACAACTGAGCCTTCAGGTTGGAACCATGAGCAATTAAACTTGGAGAGAGTGGGAATCTCAGTGTAAAAGCCAAAATATCCAGGGCACTTTTATTCAAGAAAGTGTCCTTCTGACTGCCTAAAATCCGAAGATGTGGAAGGCATGACACACAAAGGGGGATCAGTGAGGATTGCAGAACCAGGTGATAAAAGGAAAGATTGGGTGAGGACACAGATGTTCTTGTCCACTCCCAAGTGAGGATTCCTTTGATTCATAGTTAGGAAAGGTGGGCAATTCATACCACAATCACATAGTGAGGACCAGAGATGTCTGCCAAGACTGATGCTTGAAGAAAGGTCACCTTGAAGCAAGGGCTGATGGGTAGAGAGAGACAGACACAGGAGGGTTTTAGAAAGCTGGGAAGCACGGGGCTGCTTCTCCCACTTCCAGCTCAGCAGCCATTCAGATTTCGGTCATGCTTCAGGAGAGGGCAACAGGGAAGGCCCTAGCACCTTCAAGGTAAAATCAAATATTCGACAGCTGACCCCAAGGGAAACCTGAAGAAAGTCAGAAACCTGACTGGAGGGATGAAGGGGGGAGGCTGGAAGAGAAACAGTAGGTGAGGGGAAGCAATAAAAGAAAATCGCTCTTGCAGATGCAGCCATGGGATCGGCAGGGAGTGCTGATGGGACTCCTCTAAGCCCTGTAGTCCAGGCCACCAGGCCGAGAGAAACCACAGCCAGAGACCAAGGAGTTGCCGCCACACCACTTCTTGGTAGTAAGAACAGGTCGTAGCTATTATTTCTTGTTGACAAATGCTGGGGGTTATCCGTGACAATCCTGTGGGGCTACCCTGAAGCCTGTATCCGGGCATTTTGTGGTGTAGTGCTTGCAGTGTTTGAGGAGGGGAGAAATGGGGGTGGGGGGATCAGCTTTGAGAGCTGAGGCCTTGGAAGCCAATGGGTCACCAGGGACCAGAGCCTTGAAGCTTTCTGCAGGGCCTCCTTGGCTCTCTGGCCTGGACTGGGTCTCTTTTTTCCTCTCTGAGGGGAGGAAGGACACAAAGGGGACAAGGTACAGGGCCCTGCTCAGGAAAGTGGAGAGGGCCCTGGGAGGAGTGGGCAGACCCTGAGGGGCCCAGAAGGGGACAAGGGATAAGTCTGTTTCCTTAGCAAGCCCTCTGTTGTAGCAACGGAGAGAACGGTCTCCCTGCCTTTCTATTTCCCTGAAGAGCTTGATAACCTTAGCCAAGGTGTCAGGGGAAAGCTGAATTAATGATCTTGTTTTGCCAAAGATTTCACACATTGGGCTCCCCTGGAACTGGGAAGGAAGGGGCAGGTTGGACCTGGTTGGGTAACAGTCACTTGGGGCAGCAGAATGTAGGTAACCACAAATATGGGAGAGGAAGATATGGAGCGCATTTCACCAACCAGCAGAAAAAGAGGAAGGCTTGCATCCTTAGGCCATTTTATTGCCAGGTTTTCATAGTTTACTACATTCAGAAAAGTATTCAGCCCTGTGGAATCTTCATCCATACTTCAGTCCCGGAATTATTCCTTCATTTATGGATTCATTCAATAATTATTGATGAAGTACCTCTTATGTGCTGGGAACTTACTAGCTGCTAGGGATACTGTTAATCATAAACCCCAACATTTATTGGATACTTTATTATCCCCATTCTACAGACAGGGAAACTGAGGAACAGAGAGTTTTTATGGAGGATTATGATGGTCAATGTGGTCAATCTGGTCTTGGCCTCTGGGAGCTTTTATTCCAGTAGGGGAGATGGACATCAAACAAATAATTGCATAATTATTTGATTATAATTGTGATAAATGTAATAAAGGAGCTAGGAGTTTGTCACAGTCTGAGGACAAGAGACTGGGGCATGGCTTTGAGGAACCTAGAGACAGGGTCTGGACTAGGATGAAGCAAGAAAGTCACTGAGGGCTGGAAATTAAAGGTCACACTCACAGGTGCCTTGTAACTCTCTCACTCCATGCTAGTCCTGGTGTTCCCCACGGATAAGGTGTGGGAGAGAAGGGCCACTCTTTTGAGAGATACTTGGGGTGAGCGTATGGCTTTGAGGTTGTCCATGGAGTTAGGGAGGAGGCCTAACTTCAGGGGTGACAACTTTGAGAAGGCGAGAGGGAGGTGTTGGCTTTAGACGGGAGCAGGGATACGTCATCCCTTGTAGCAGGAGGGAAAGCAGAGGTTTGGAGACCGATGTAGGTAGATTGACAGATTTGGTAACAGGAACATGGGAGAGTTTCTGACTGCTTACTATTTGTTCAGTGAAATATCCGCTGAGACTCATCTGGAAGTAAAGCCAGAGGAGGGCCTGTGGGCAGTTTGAGGACAGAAAAGAAAGTCCATGAGGGTCGTATGTCAAGAGTGGTGGGGTATATGTTGGCAGCTGTAGGATGCTGTCCAGGTAAGGCCCATTTCAGATCGTGGTCACCATGAATTTAAAGTGAGACCCATTGGTACAGTTGGTGCATTCTGCTTCAGCAGGTGCTGCTACTCAGATGGAGGTCTGGAGTGGGTGGAGGGGTGAATTCAACCTGAGTTACAAATTAACCATGTGAACACGGCAGGGAGAGAGGGTCAGAGAGCCGCTGGAGGTTGCCAGGCAGTGAGTGGAAAGACTGGATCACAAAATGTAATTTGGAGAAATAGGAGGGTAGGCTTTTGAGGGGGTAATGGATAAAGAGATCGTCACTTCTGGACTGAGCGTCTCCATGGAAAACAAAGTTGGTGGGTTGGAATGGGTCGTCTGAGTAAGTGAGCGGGAAGGTTTCTGGGGTGGTGCTTTTATCAGTGGTAATAAGGTCAGAATGACTATGGGCAAAGGTGGCTGGGGGTGGGGCATTGGAGAGAAGATAAATGCAGTCAAAGAATGGGAATGCCAAGTTGGTGGATGAGTCATCCATATATGTATCTGAAATTGTGGTTGCAGAGCCAGAGTGGAGAGAAAGACAGGGGGCCAGGTGCTGGAAACCTCCATGATTAAGGGATGATCCCATAGGGATTGTTAGAACACAGGACCAGAAAGAGGTTGGGCTTGTCTAGGTTGGAGTCATGAGCTTCAGAGGAGCTGGGGTTTTGCAGGTAGAAGAATGGAAAATGGCTTGGAAGTGGTAGTGGAGCAAGGAGGGTAATATTGAAGGAACAAAGCAGACTCCACTTGGTTGGGCTCAGGGGGAGGTGGTGTCTTCAGGGCAGACCTAGCTTCCAGAGTCAGGGCAAGAGGCGAAAAGGAAGGCTGAGAAGATGGCAAGGCTCTAGAAGCTTTTAACAATGGCAGGAATGTGAGACCTGAAGGGCCCAGTGGGAAGGTGGCAGAGCAGTGTAGAAGATTGGGGCGGACCAGTGCATGCCCAGAGTGGTGTGGGAGGGTGGTCTGGGGTGATAGCTGATCTAGGAGACAGACATCTGATGGTCTGTAAAATGAAGACAAACATTTTGGAGGTCAGGAAGCAAGAATGCTAATAGTTACGTCAGTAATAATTTATGTATTTTAAAAAATGACTTCCATGTATAATCCTCTGATTGCAAATGATGGTAGAAAACATTGTATGTTGAACTCACCTTGGGTTACGGTTTTCCTGAAATTGCTCAACTGTGCCCTTTTTGTGTATTTCACCAAATGACAGATTCCTTGGCCTCTGTCCCTCCAAAACTCACACCATCAGGATGAGCATAAGGAGTAAGTAGGGAGTACTGAATTTGCAGCTCTTTGTTGAAGCTGCCTCATCTAAGGCATGACTCTCTTTCAAAATCCACCAAAGATGTCAGCCTGGCTCTTTAGGCCACGTTGCTAAGCAGTAGTAATGTTCCAAGGAATGGAAATTCCAGGAGAATGAGCTGGTGGAAATGATCTGGTTGGAGTAGTCACAGCCATGCTCCACCATTCTCCTCCTGCCCAAGGTCATTTTTCTGAAACACATTTAAAAAAAATTTTTTTATTGTTATGTTAATCACCATACATTACATCATTAGTTTTAGATGAAGTGTTCCATGATTCATTGTTTGTGCATAACACCCAGTGCTCCATGCAGAACGTGCCCTCTTTAATACCCGTCACCAGGCTAACCCATCCTCCCACCCCACTCTTTTAACAGGAAGGAGAGGAAATTATGGCAGAATCTTACATTCAGGATCCCAAGCAAATTTTTATGATTTCATGATTCTTCCCCCTTGTCTCTACAATTGATACATTTATCTCAGGGGCAGGGATTCTTTTCTTCTGGGAGTTATATCCTACAATAAAGGATCTATGTTGGAAGTGCAAGGGAAAGAGATCTTATAGAACCCAAGGCGAGTTTTTCCAGGGCAACAGCTAGCAGGTTAAGGCAGGCAGCTTTGTGTGGGATTATAAACCATTGCCAACTTACTAGTGTAAAGATCATGCATGAGAAAGAAAATGAATGAAGTTGTAGAAACCCCAAATGCAATAAATATACAAGAATCCCACACACTGGGCCCAGAAGGAGAACCCAGGCTCAGCCTAACACCCTCAGAGCCTTCCACCAACAGTTCTTTGTTGCATATCCATGAGAAAGAGAAAGAAAGAGAATGCAGAGGAATGTAGTATGCAGGATCCTTGATTGAGTGTCTTGGAGGGACATTTGCAGAGTCCGCGAGTGCTACAGTGATATGCGTGTGTATATGTGCATGTGCATACGCATGCGGACACACACACACACACACACATTCTTGTCAAAACACCAGAGGCAAATCCTGCCAAATCTGGGACTCATTTAGCCTGAGCTCTTGGTCTAATCATAGCTTGGTTTTGTGATGACAACGTAAACAGGGAGCTGGAATAAAATCAAGCACCTCCAGGTCTGATCATCTATAATTTTAACAGCAAACTTTGTGTTTGCACACTTGGAGTTTATGTGTGTGTGGAAGGAGGACAGAGGGTATGAGAGGAGGGAACTAGTTTGAATAAATTTCTCACTTGCCTTTAATACCTTACGGCTTACAGAGGTTCCATCCAGATTACCCTTTTGATCCTCACGACATCCCTGCAAGGTAGATAGTTCCGCGTCCTCTTTCCAGAGGAAGAAACTGAGGTGCCAAGAGTTTAAATGTCTGCAGATCCAAAGGAAGGCCTGAGGTCTTCAGGCTCATTAACTTTCTCCCTCTTCACCCTTAATAATGAAAAAGTCAAGTACAATCAATTCTTTAAAGGCTGTAACCAAACCTTCTACCTGGGAAAAAGTCCATGGAAGGGTGTTGCACAAATCAGTAAATTGCACCTGATCTGTTTACACAAATGCCATCACCAGCTCTTTTGTTGCTAGGGAGCACATAGACAACAAGCTGTGGACCTGAGCTGAGTGCTTGGTGGACCCTACAAGATACTTTATTTTCCGGAACACGCTAAGAAGGGGTTAATTGCTAAATGCTCGAAGAAATTTAAGCCAGCTGAAACAGCTACTAAATCAGGCATAAAATGATGTGGCTGTTTTTGCCCACTGTGCCCTGACCTCCACCCTTCGGATGAACTTGTGTGCCTTTCCCCAGAGCAGCCAGTCCATTTGGAATTATCCACAATTCTTGGGGGAGGACATGGCATGTCAGTGCCTTTGCTACAGCATGTGCATCCCCAAGGGCCTATCTCCAGTGCTCTCGGCTGTCCATTTGGCTTTCTGAGACAGTTCAACCCTTCAGCTGCACAGACATTGCCCTGGGCCATCCTGGGAACTGACCCATCTTGGATGAAGACAAGTCTTGCTGTGGGTTGGAAGTAATTTAAATTAAAAGCTGCCCTGTGGGGGAAGCCCTACGAGTCCTTCCAGAAAGAAAGGCATCTTTTAAATTTGTGACCTCTTTCTCAGTGCCTGGCTTTCCCCTTTTCTTGCTTGTTCTTTGTTCCATCCTAGCCTAGGGAGTGGCCCACCACTGCATCTGCATTCCAGCCCTAAGAAGTGCGAAGGAGGAGAGTCACAGGGAAGGCTAGGCAGGTGGTCCCAGACAGCCGGGGTGGGGTTCAGGGGGGCTGGAGGAGTGGAGAGGGGACCTGAGGCTGTAGCCCATCACCTCAATGGAGGAAGCCCAGCAGAGGCGAGGGAAAGTGGTGCATCGGAGTGGTGCTCAGATGCGCGACTCACGCCAGCAAGACTCTGCTTGAGCTCTCCCGGTGCCCACTGGGAAGCTGCAGCTCCCCGCAGTCCTACGAAGGCAGCCACCGACAAAATGGGCAAGACCGTGTTCCAGTAAAACTTCCATCACAAAACCAGATAGCTAGCCTACAGGCCATGGTTTGTTGACCCCTGTTCCAGAAGAACATGTACAATGGGAGACGTAACAGCTGTTTTGAACAATACAATCTGCTACAGCTCGCCCTCTGCTCAGAGGGAAAGAGAATTGCTTCATGTCATATTGATGTCGTGGGTGTTGGAAAATTCCTCTGAGTAGGTCAGAGATCGGGCTGGCTCACAGGACCTTGGGAGAGTTGAGTGACATTTTGACACTTTAGCATGCCAAGGAGACATCATGAGTCCAGCCAAACACTTATTTAGGCCCAGGAAACTCTTCATTCGTTCCTCGCTCCCTTCCCATAGCGGTAGCAGCACACGTCCTGGGCCATTATCAGGCGAGACCAAGGAACCCATGCTACCTTGGCTGCCAGATTGGTGATCTTCATCCTTGGGGAGCCCCCAGGAGTCTGCCCTTCCTCTCTGGGGCTCCTGGCATCCTCTGGCCTTCAGCCGCCACTCAAGAGCCCTGCATCTGGAGCTTGCCACCAATATCTAGCCACCAAGAGGATTGCTTGCACCCTCCCCCGAGGGCAGAACCAGACAAATCCCAAAGCTTCGGGAAGGGAAAGGAGAAATATTTGAAGAGTAAGCAGCAACGTGGATCTTCACCAGGGGATGCCAGTGCTGGTCTCCGGTCAGCTTGTCTAACCTAGACATGTGAGGGGACAGAGAGCCGCCCACGCAGGAGGCTCCGGGACTCCATGCGCACCCCTGGCTGGGCTGCTCCAGCTCCCGGGTACCACCCAGTGCTCCCCCTCGGGGCTTCTCGCACAGCGGTCTTCTGGAGCTCAACACTGAGCTCCTATCCGTTGCCTCAGTTACGCCAAGAAAGGAAATGTCTTAGTTTCCTCTCCTGCCATCTGTCTCAAATGCTGCTTTAATTCTGCTTTCTATATTCTCCTTCTCCCACCCTTCCTCCTGCTTTTATCCCCGCACTCACACAAGAACGCATTCCGTCTTTTCACACATCTCTCACGCAGAACGATGAGCATCAGAGGCCTGAAGACTGCAGCTAAACCTGCACTAACACGCAGGAACTGATGATTTTTTAAAAAGCCCCGGTGTTGAGTCGGCTTTACTGCTGAGCAAAGACAACACACAGCAATGGCAACGCCCTATCAGCTTGGGAGTTCGTCTACTTGCCTGTGGTTTTTCTGAGTCTTTCCCCCTCCTACAGAAGTTTCTGGGACATACCGACTTCTTTATTTGATGACATACATTTTTCTCGACATCTGATTATACTGGCAAATATACGCAGTGGAAAAGACCATACAGCTCCTTCCCATCTGAGTCTGTGTGTGAGTGGGTCCAGGAAGAATGAAGACAAAACTGAGGTTCCCTTTCACGTGGGCTCTGGACAGGGACTTAGAGGTACTGGGATCTGGATCTTGGACACAGACCTATTACAAGCCAAACACCTATGGGCTGTGCGTCTCCTAGCAAACCACGCCCAGTCCCCTCTCGGGGAGGCCCCCTGCTTCCCCTTAGTAGATTCCACCCACAGATGGCAATGATTTATCAAAGCATTTTGGCTCAGGCCGGACGAACAGGCATTGATGTTGGGCTGGCGGAAGAAGCAGCCTCTCTTACAGCAGGATGGGTGGGACCCGGTGTGATTAGAAGGTCGAACCCGTGACTCCTCCTCCAGCCCCTCCGTGCTCTCCAGGGAAGTGGCTGCCGGGCATAGCCAGATGCACACACCTGTTGCGGGAGCCAACATGCTTAATTCCGGGGGGCTCTCCGGCAGTAACTCATCTCAATGATACTCTGCCACACTGGCTCAAGGACGGTCCCAGAGGCTGCTTGCTGGTTAGGCATCAACCCTTTAGATGATGTATTAGTCTGAGTTCTCCAGAGAAACAGATACCGATATCAATATCTCTATCTACCAAATTGAATCTCTGTCTTTCTCTCTCTGTATTTATCTGTGTATCTATCTATCACCTGTCTATCTATCATCTATCTATCTTCCAATATAGAAGGAATTGGCTCACGTGGCTAGAGAGGCTGAGTGGTCCCAAGAGCAGCACTCAGCAAGCTGGAGACCCAGGAGAGCTGGTGGTGTCAGTCCTAGCCCGAGTCTGAGTCCAAAGGCAGGAAGAGACCAATGTCCCAGCTTGAAACAGTCAGTCAGAGAGAAGTCCCTCTTGCCCAGACTTTTTGTTCTATTCAGGTCTCCCACTGTTTGGATGAGGGCCACTCACCTCAGGGAGGGCAATCTGCTATACTCAGTCCACTGATTCAAATGTAAATCTCATATAGAAATAACCCTCACAGACACACTCAGAATAAGGTTTACCCAAATATCTGGGCACCCCGCGGCCCAATAAAAGTGACATAAAATTAACCATTGCAGTTGCTGCATTGAGGGAATACCTTTGGGGAGAGCCGGGATTTCCTGGATGGTGGTGGGCACTGGGGAGCTGGGGTTAGCGATGACTTAACAACTAGTTTGGAAGGATTTCAATATTTTAACAGATGTGTTGGCTGTATTGTTGTGTTTCAACTAATAACAGCTCTGTCTGAATATGCTGTGTATATCAGTCCAGGTCAGTGGTTATGGATTTTCCTGCCCACTATGTAGCAATTCCCAGAACATCTTGGAAGCTCCAATACAAGACTAAGGCTTACTTAATAAGACGCATCCACAGCCAAGCTGAGAGATGGAAAAAGCAAAGATGGTAGAGCATTGATTTGGCCAGCCCTGGCAGGAATCGCCCATTTCCCTGGACACGGTGGTGACATCTAGTAGTAGTGAAGGTGGTAGCTGTGTTGAATGTCTACCATGTGGCAGGTGTGTTTCTAACTATGCTCACACCTGTTATGTCCTCGGGCCCTGCAGGCAGACTGACATCTGAATTCTCACTATTTGTTTGATCTTGGGCAAACTCCTTAGTGGCTACAGCCTTCAGTTCTCTGCTCTGAAAAACAGACATAATGATAATGCCTACCTCATGGAGAGTCACAGGCAGAAATAAGGATTTCGGCTAGAAAATAGTTGAGTCTGGGCCCTTCTGGGAGATCATCAAAATATCCCATCAGACTTGCCAGAGCTCCAACCTGACACTGATTATATCATCTGAGTCCAGGAATAGGGGGCTCAGGAGAGTGGGCAGCAATTTGTGAACACTGAGAAAGTATTATCTTTGATAATGAAGTATTATTCTGGAATTTATTGCAACGCTCTTTGAGTTTGGCTAGCATGTCTCTCCTTCCTCTTCTTCTAGTCACCTTTTCCTCCCACTTTTTATCTCTCTCCCTCTCTCTTTCCGCCTCTTGTTTTTTTCGTGTTCCCCCATGTGCACACCTGCACACACACACACAAACACCAGTTGCTAATTGTTACCTGCAACTTCCGCTTTCAATACACCTAGAAGATGAAGAGGAAGACAAACCACAGAAGCACTTGGTATAGATGCTGTTCAGTTTACAAATACTGAGGATTACTTTGTACTTTTTTCCAAGAGTACTTTGAGAAATGAAAGGCATGAGATATGATTATCTTGATTATTGTTAGCCATTCTAATCATGGCTCATGTCACTTTTGCACACCCTGGCATTTTGCTAGGATCTCCATACATCACCAACACCACCCTGGGCCCCTAAATTAAAGCCATTCTTTAATGAGAGTTCAAGAAGGGAGACAAAGGATGGAATTTCGGGTCACTGAGCAGTGGAGATGTGTGTGGAAGGTAGGCAGCTATTTATGTCACCTGCTACTGTTTTCCCTTTTAAGGGAATTTTTTGGGCCTCTTTGGGGTATAACAGACATTGGTGCATTCTACCTTGGCAAACTTTGTAAGGAGTTAGGTGAGTCTGGAGAATTCTATGCAATGGAAGGGAGACCCAGACAGCCATAGAAACAATGATTAACAAGATCTGAAAATGTGTTCACCTTTATGACCTTAGAAAGTCTGCCCTACAAGGGCAGATGGGGAAACTGAGGCTTGAAGAGGTTAAGTTTTTCAGCCAAGGCCATCCAGGAAACTGATAAGAGATGAAAACTCAAACCTAGGTCTTCTGATTCCAAATATTCTTATAATACTTCAAGTGTATTAGTTGAGATTAGTCTGAATGTACTATCCCAAGTGGTGATAGTACATGTTTTCAGCCACATGAAAGGAATCTGAGGAGGGGAATTCACCCCATCTCCAGCAGCTGAGGCCCTCTGATTCCTCTTTAGAGAACATAGAAACACCAAGGTGTCAGAGAGTAAGGGACTCAGTGACTGTCCAGCACAGGCCTGAGGTAAGAGACCTGAGTCTCCAGCACAGTGCTGCGTGGTCACTCATCAGACCTATCCTCCCAGGCTGGATGAAACAGCCCTCAGAATCTTCATTCCCCTCTTGTTCTGATTCTAAATTCGCCAATCTTAGGACAAATTTAGCTCCTCAAGAACAAGAGTATTGGGAAAGTGGAAACCTTCGTTATGGGATAGAAGCTATTCCATCCCTGACCTGGCGAGCTCCTCCTTGCTGGAAATGCATAGGTTTGGTTTACATCACTGTCTTTCTGCATCTGATTAATTCAGGAGCACCGACACAGTTGGGCTTCTAAAATTCAACAAGGCTGAAGACCACTCAGGGACCAGTGGCAAGATGGCTAAGCCTGGCACATCCTGGGGGCCTCCTGGTGGTCAGCAGGCAGGCCTGCAGGCAGCCTGGCTTTACCACACCCTTTTATGACAGTGTTTATAATTGCAACAATCTGGAAGCATTAGAAATGGTCAGGACTAAGCAAACTGTGGTAGAGATGGCCTGAGTTCACAGGAGACCCCCAGAGAGGAGCAGATGATGGAGGTGCTATGTAGACAGGACATTTGACTCTTAGGACAACTGTGAAGCTGCTTGAGAAGTGTCTGACATGGTGCTAAATAGAAAAAAATCAGAGCCTGAAATGATAATGACACATAATTAAATAGCACTAAAAATGCATATAGGCAGGACGCCTGGGTGGCTCAGTCGGTTGAGCAACCAACTCTTGATCTCGGCTCAGGTCTTGACCACAGGGTCATGAGTTCAGGTCCCACATTGGGCTCCCCAGTGGGCATGGAGCCTTCTTAAAAAAAAAGTATGTAGGCATCAGGATCAAGATCGGAAAATGGGGGTGTAAAAAAAACCCAGTTGATTATTATATTCTGAGTGACAAATGTTTGAAATATTTTTCATGTTTTATTAGTCTGTTTTTACTGTGATAACGCTGCATGACAAATAACTCCACAACTTCTAGTGGCTTGTAACAACAGATATTTATTTCTTGCCAATTAATTTGCAGGTGATTGTGGGCCAGATGTGGATCAGCTTGGCTAGGCTGGACTCAAGACTTTAGGTTAGGTTCTGCTTAGTTTCATTTTGAAACTCTGACTAAAGTCACCATGGTGACCCAGGGCATGACATCCTGATTGCAGGGATCAAATGATCAAGAGGAGCATGTGGAAACATGTAATGTCTCGTAAGAAATTGCCCTGGAATTGGAAACTGTCACTTCTGCTCACATTCTATTTGCAAGTCATATGATCAAGCCCTAAATAAGTGGGATGAAGAGGTGTATTGCACTCAGTGAAGCTGTTGAATTATGTCCACCAAATTCCTATGTAGACATCTTTACCCCCAGTACCTCATCATGTGACCTGGTTTAGAAATAAGGTCGTCACAGAGGTAATTGAGTTCAAATGAGGTCATTAAGGAGGGCCTGAATCTGAAATGACTGGTGTCCTCATAAAAAGGGGAAATTTGGACAGAGAAGCATAGACTGCGAGAGGACAATGTGGAGACAGAGAAGATGGTCATTTGCAAATCTAGAAGATCTGCCTTTCACGGCCCTTAGGAGGAACCAATCCTGCTAATACCTTGATCTTGGACTTCTAGCTTCCAAAAATGTGAGAAAATAAATTTCCGTTGTTTAAGAATTTTATTAATTTTTTTTCAAAGATTTATTCATCTATTTTAGAAAGAGAATGTGTGTGTGCACATGTGTGGGCACAAGTGTGGGGAGGGGCAAAGGGAGAGAATCTTCAGACTCCCTACTGAGCACAATGCCCCACGCGGGGCTCGATCCCACCACTCATGAGATCATGACCTGAGCTGAAACCAAGAGTTGGTTGCTCAACTGACTGAGCCACCCAAAATTTTATTAATTTTAAATTTTAAAAAATTTCTGTTGTTTACCTTAGCAGACTAATACAGAAACCATGGCAGGGGAAGAAAGGGAAGGAAGAATTAAGGACATGTAATGCAATTTGTGACAATGTGATCCCAATAACCATTTAAAAATGTAAAATGTAACATAGTAAAGAGCACATTGAAAGTCCTTCCCTCATTATCAATAAGTCTATAATAGTAATAACACAGCAACAATGAAACACTTAAAATATAAGCATTACCACATGCCAGGAATTATCCTAACCTCCATAAAGATATAAACTTATTTAATCCTCAAAACAAAATAATATCTCTGAGGTAGAAACTACTATTATATTTAACTTAAAATAAGGGAACTGAGGCCCCAAGAGGTTAAGCCACTTGCCTAAGCTCACATAGCCTAGTGGTAGAGCTGGGATATAGCCCAAGAGAGTTCTATTTCCAGAGCCTGAGCTCCTAACTGCTTTGCTATATGCCCTCCTTCACATTCAAAACGATTTTTTCCCCTTTGGTGCTACCCAGTACATTTGAATGATCCATCCCTTTCAGGCAGGCAAATTTTATTTCTTATCACAGTGCACAATCTTACATGATCTAGCGCCTACATGCTTCGTTGGCCTTCTTTCCTTTACTCCAGCCACACTGACCTTCTTTTGGTTCCTGAACACACCAAGCTGGTCCCTGCCTTCAAACCTTTGAACTTGCTCTTCTTTCTGCCTGGAATACCTCTCCCAGATCTTTGCCTGGATGCACCTCCTTGTAGTTTAAATCTGAGCTTAGATGTGACATTCCCCAAAGAGGTCTCTTCCTGCCACCCCACCAAAGCAGCTCGCTCCCACCTTAGCCACTCTTGCTCTCACCACATTGTTTCATTTTTATTCACAGCTCTTATCAACAGCTGGAACTGTCTTTTAAAATTTTATCTCTTTACTTGTTCTTTGCCTATCTCCCTCTCTCTAAAATGTAAACCCTATGACAGAAGGGACCTTGTTTATCTTGTTTATGACATATTCTTAGTAGATAGAGTGGTTGATGGCACAGAAATAGGTGCTCGCTAAATTGTTGTAAATGAATAAAGTTCCCACTAGGCCATGACAGTAAGTGAACTTGCCAGAAGCACTCAGTCTCAGAACTCTTGTCTTCTAGTCAGTACAAGGAGATCTGGAGACATATAATCCACATAGAGGCAGACTGATTCTACTGAAGCCAGATTTTATTCCCAAGCAAACATAGTCTTTAAGTCTTAATCATTGTGGTTAGAGGCAAGTGAAGTCATCCATTCCATCCGAAAAGAAAGGTTAGAGGGAAAATGGTCATACAAGACACATGAAGAACAGATATCAAGAGTCGAGTTTCCATAGCTTTGGCTTTGCAATAATTACTGCATTGGCTAAAGTTGGGTCAATCTGAGCCTGTCTAGAGAAGGTGCTGCCTCATTTATCTGGGTCTGGGTTAGGTTTGGGCAGCTGAGCCATCTGGAGAGGGTTAGAGCTCAGCGCCAAGGGTCTGATCTCTCCTTGGCTGCAAGCACGTCATTGCTCTGCCACCTCTGCTTCATGGGCTGGATATCTGTCCTCTTGAAGTTGTATGGGAGGAATTGGACTCTGAGTTGGTTTCTATTTTCTCATAAAGGCATCTAGGGGACTGGAGTGGGGGTATAAATCACCAAGCTTCTGAGAGCATAAATTTAACCACAGTCTCAATTGTCGGGGCTGATCATAAGACATCTCAGACTGTGAGTCCTGACACTGTGTTGGCTGATGATCCAGTCTCCAGCATCCCCATCTCACACCCCAGGCCGATGAGAGATGCTGCTTTTCCTTTGCGGAGGTAGAGCATTTGGTAGGCAAGTTTGTAGTTTATATTTGTAGTTAGACCCTGCCTCTGTTTTGGAGACACTTGTTAGATGAGATTTAGTCACTAGTGGTTCACATTATCTTTTCTCAAAGAACTCAAGACTCTTAGCAGAATTTGATAAATGTTGATCTTGATGAGATGATAGAGATTAATAATTTGAAAATTACTCAACTTTCTGCAGAGAATAGAGTCATCTACTTTTGAAGATGACCAGGATGCGGGAGAGAGAAGGGAAGAGTTCTGGGCCCCAAATCTGTCATTAGGGAGGGCTGCCTCCCCGGAGGAGGGTCTTGGGGATCAATGACTCGTCCTCCAGCCTGAAGAAACCCACTCGAGATAGCTTAAGTCCAAAAAAGGAAAATTTAAATAAGGATCAAGCTTATCATTCTCTGAGGAAGTCTACTGACATTAGCAGACATTCATCTCCTGTTTCTATGCTCATTAAAAAAAATTTTAAGTTAAATTTTTATGGGCTTAAAACTTTTTATTGAAATATATATATATGTATACATACACACACACACACACACACACAGAAAGGTACAAATATCTCAAGTGTATGGTTTGATACCTTTTTTTTTTAAATGAAACACACCTATGTAGCTAGCATCAGATCAAGAAACAGAATTATTGCCTGCATCTCAGAAGACCTCCTCACTCCCCTTTCCACTCACCCCCAACAGGGCAACAGCTCTCCTGATCTCTAATACTTAGATGAATTAAGGGCTGCCATAAAGTAGACATGAGTGAGTGAGTGCTTCAAAGTCATCCCAAGATAAATGTGTTCTGCCTTCTCCTAGTTTAATTGCTATTTCTTGTGTTTATTATTACTTATATTTACTATTAGACATATGATCTATGATAATAAATAATATAATGCAACTGGAATCTCACCCACTGCCCAAGTTGCTCAAGTTCTGCTGAATTAACAAATCTGTCCCTTTCTGCTACTACTAATAATGGTTAAGACTTCCACAGCGTTACCACATGCCAAGCATTATTCTGATTACCTTACATAAATTGACTTATTTCATCTTAATGACAGCCTGACGTCGTGTTTTTATCATCATTCCCATTTTATAGGCATGAACTTCAAATGTGCCCTTCTTGTTTCTGCCAATCACACCGTATTTCCTAGTCTATTTACCTTCACACAATGATTTCACATCTTTTTCTTTCTTCTCAAACCTCCAATTCCACCCCCTCCATCCTCATTCTTAGCAGATGACCTTGTTCTTTACAATTAAAGAAGAGCTTCTATGAACTCCCACCAGCCACCATCTGCTTTCCCACCCAATACTATAGATGGATTATCTGTGTTCCTCTAGAAAGAAATACCTTGTTTTAAGAGGAATTTGTATACATTTCGTATACTCAAAGACCTTACCCCAACCATTTGTCTCTTCTCCTCTATATCATTAATTTTCACTATCTTAAAGATCATTCTTATTTATACAAATAAGCTGTTATTTTCCCATCAAAAAAATCTTTCAATTATATCTGCTTTGCTTCCCTTTGTAGCAAAATTGAAAAAATTTTTCTAAACTCACAGTATCTAATTCTTCTCCAACCATTCTCTCTTAAGCCACTCCAAACAAGATTTTGTCCCTACACTAAATGAAAACTGCTTATCAAGGACAGCAATGACTGTGTTGCTAGATCTAATTCTTGATTTTTAGTCCTCTTTCTTGAGCCCTGGGCACAGTTGATAATTCCCTCCTCCTTGGTGTCCCTTCCTATGCTTGGATTCTAGGCTGCCACACTCTCTGATTTTCTTCCCATCTCTTTGTTTGCTTCTTTTCGTGCTCTTCTGCCCGCTCCGCCACTTCACTCTAACCTTTTAACACTAGAGTCCTTAGAGATCCATCTTTGATCTTTCCTCAGTCTGCATTCACTCTCTTGATGACTTCATCCAGTCTCATAGTTCTAAAAACCACCTCTATGCCAGTGACTCATAAATTTATATACCCAGACCAGATCTCTCTCCTAACCTCCAGAGACATACACACAAATGCCTTCTCCACATTCACCCTTGGATGTCTAATAGACATCTTAGACTCAACATGTATGAAACTGACTGTCTGAGGCTACAGCAGCAACAAATGGTCACGGTTGTCTTGTGACTGAGAGGAGCTAGCATGGAGGCAATGCTGCTGTCACATTGAGAAAGACAGGGTAGAAGATGAAAGAGTCAGTGCCCTTGAAAATATTGTTGGACTGTTCTGTGTGAGATTATAAATTATTTTTTGAGTTGGCTTTTCGGTTATTTGTGGCCAAAACCAGCCTAATTAATTACATAGCCCAAACTGGAGGGCAATTTAATGGAGATCTCAATATTTCTTTTTCCTGATTGTCTTCCTTACTCTGTTCCCCATCAAGAGACTAGAGACAATGCAAATACTTTAATGACAGGAACATTTAAACAAATAACCTATAGGAGGTAACCTGAGATTTCCTGGGGACACTTCTTTCTTTTTGAGAGAAGGTCGCCTTTCCTTATTTCCTTCACTAACAAAATGTTGCCAGTTAATGTGATGAGTTCATTTCAAAGGTATGGCTAGTGTGCTGGGTGTGTAATGGGCTGGTGTAATCCCAGAGAGGGAGCTTCACATAGGAATAAGGATTTATTCTAAACTCAATTTTCAAATATTCCCAGCCCCTAGCGAGTGGGGCAAGTTCTAAGTCAAAGGTAGGGGTTAAGTTCTAAGAATGGGGACTGGTGATATAATTCAGGAAGATAGTATAGCCACTAGGTTTAGAAAAAGGACATTGCTAAGGGACTAAAATATGAAAAATAATCCAAGACAGCAGTGATGGTATAACTTTTCTGGAAGCAGTTTGGCAATGTGTATCAAAGTCCTGAACAATGTTCATATCTTTTAACTCAGTAATTTCACTTTATTAGAATCTAGAACAAGGAAATAATCCTGATGAAGAGTCATGACATCATATCCATCCCCAATCTTCTTTGGGTCCACTCCTCTTGGATGCTCAGCTGGAAGTGTTCTCAGCTAATTTGACAGCACTTATCACAAGAGTAGCTGAAGACAAAAGATGAGAGGGGCCTTAGAAAGTCAGTAGAAAGAATATGTACATTTCTCATTTGAGTCTACATCCTGTCGTCTTGCAAAAAAATTATTGTTGCTGTGGTGAAATATGCTTTCCATTAGGTAAGTCAGAGGAGGCTGACTGGAGGTCTCATCACTGGAAAGGCTGAATGGGATTCTGAGCATTCTATTCCACAAGGTCATAAGACCAGAACCTTCCCAATCACACTTTAGAGCCTGTGACTCCTGAGCATAGCAAAGCCCTATTAACATCTGGCCAAATATGAGGCTCTAGGGCTTCAAAGACATAAGAAGAGACTGGGGGCCGGGAGGTGGAGTATGGGTGGGTGTGAGAGGTAGGACACCCTTGTTCTCCAAGCAGGCTCCTCAAGCATGCCACTTTATGACTCCAGGGGCCTTGAACTGTCCTCTGTGCACCTTCCTCACAGCTTAACTGGGATGTTTATGTGTCCATATAGGTTCCTACCTCACCCTCTCAACTCTCTCAATTTCCTGGGAACGTGCGGGAAGTTCTTACCACTTACTGCAGGTGTGTACAAAACATTAAAGCTTCTTACACCCTTTAAGGAGATTTGGAGTTTTAGGGTCTCTTTCTCAATGTCACTTTCTAGCTCCTGTTTGGGATTCCCACTGGTAGAATAACATAACATTAGAGGTTCTGGATTGACTGAAGTGACTATTGAACTTAAAGACAGGCAAGTGGAAACATCTGGGAAATCCAGAAAATTTGGTACAAGGAATAAGAAAGAGACTCTTAACTCTTGTTAAGAAAGAGGAACTCCTAAATAAGTCAAACAGAGAAAGACATGTATCATATGATCTCACTGATATGAGGAATTCTTAATCTCAGGAAACAAACTGAGGGTTGCTGGAGTGGGGGGTGGGGTGGGAGGGATGGGGTGACTGGGTGATAGACACTGGGGAGGGTATGTGCTCTGGTAAGCGCTGTGAATTGTGCAAGACTGTTGAATCTCAGATCTGTACCTCTGAAACAAATAATGCAATATATGTTAAGAAAAAAAAAAAAGAAGAAGAAGAAGGTAGCGGGAGGGGAAGAATGAAGCGGGGGAAATCGGAGGGGTAGACGAACCATGAGAGATGATGGACTCTGAAAAACAAACAGGGTTCTAGAGGGGAGGGGGGTGGGAGGATGGGTTAGCCTGGTGGTGGGTATTGAGGACGGCACATTCTGCATGGAGCACTGGGTGTTATGCACAAACAATGAATCATGGAACACTTCATCTAAAACTAATGATGTAATGTATGGGGATTAACATAAGAATAAAAAAAAAAAAGAAAGAGGAACTCCTAATATATCAGAAAATGCATCTTTCCCCACTAGTTCCCAGAAGAGGTATGTGGAAGACACTGGACATCTGTGCATTGGACAGAGCTTCCAAACCAGCCCACTCACCCTCCTTGGCAGCATTGTCTAGACTCCCCCATGTGGTAATGCAATAGACATGAGGGCCACCACAAAACTATGCTAGTCCCTCTCAAGGATCTTGGGTTTCTGCTGGGAATCGGGAAGTTACTAAGCGATTCCTTCTTTCCCTGCCACAGCCAGCTTCTCCATCCACCACAGAACCCACAACTTGGTATACATACAACATCCCCAGGGTTTTCTCCCTAGGAAGTTCCACCCCACATATTTAACTCACATATGTTCTCTGCAGGATTATCAGTGAGTCCCCAAAAAATAGGATTTGAAGAAGAGTATGTGGAGTTGCAGTAAATTGCCTCCCCGGAATTTGGAGACAAAATCAGGAAAAGAGAAAACTCTCAGATAGGAACTAGTACGAATTAATGTGGAGGAAAGTGGCCTTTTCAGAAGACTTCAGAAAGATGTAAGGTGCAGCCTCTTCATTTATAGACTTTAAGAGTTTGGAAGGAATAGTATGTGAAAGTGTCTGAGCAGTACTGGGCACATTGTAAGTACTAGACAAGTGCTAGCGTTTTTTCAGTTGCTTCTAATCCCAAATGCATCTGAGGTGTAAATCATTTTGGACCTCACTGCTAGAATATTCTTTTCTTATAGTGAACATAAATATATTTCTCTGTAGTTTCCTTTTATTATCTTATATCTATTCCTGGAGACTTTACAGAATAAATTTTATCTCTTTTCACCATAACATACTTTAAAACATTTGAAGGCAGTCATTTTGTTTCCCAAATATTCTCTTTAATGTTAAAGTCCCCAAGTCCTCAACCATTCTGCTTATGACCCCCTTTTGAGGCCTTCATCACCTCATTCACTCCCTCTGAATACACTTGTGTTTGTCTTTGTCTTTCCTAAAAGGTGACCATGAAGTGGACACTATACTATGGAGGAATGTCAAAACAGCACAGAAAAAACAGGACTATCACATTTTCTCAGTCAGCATAAAATTTGTTTCACTGTCTAGTTTGTTTCAGAAACTATGTCACTATGATAACTCATGCTATCTTACTATCCATAAAAATCTTCAAAGATTTTTAGCCATTTTCCCCATCTGTAAGAGATTGCTAATCATTTGCCAAAAGCTGTTTTCCTTTTCTTTCACTGTAGTTGGATACCTGCCTACTCAGGTAGAGATTATATTTTGCAACCTCCTTTGCAGTTAGGGGTTATCATGTAACTATATTCTTGCCAGTTGTATATAAGTGAAAATGATGCTCTCAACTTCCAAGTTTTGACCTTTAAATATTACCTATGTGCTTCTCCATGCATTTTTCCTCTTCCCAAAGATGATACCTGAACAGGCCTGTAATGAGGGTCCAAACATGCAGATCAGGATCATACTCTAGGGGTTGGTAGAACCACAAGATTAAGGAGACTGAGGCCTTCAATGATCAGTGGAGCAGAAAATTGGCCAATCAGGACCTTTAACATTGAGATTTGTATCAGTCAGCTACTGGCATAATAATGTTGTGTAATAAATAACCTCAAAAATACCAGTGGCTTAGAATAAAAATAAAGGAGACAGGATCTTGAAATAAAAGCATGACAACCTAAACTCATCTCTTTGGCAGGATCTGTAGATAAGAGGCAATTGCAGAGAAAATGATGAGGCTATATGCACCCCAATCACAGTGAATTTCTGGAACTGCAAAGTCATAGGCCGGATATTGGGTTATGCATCCTTACCTAACCTACCGACAACTGGGGAGACTCAGCCTGCACAGCTGCCCTGCTCTCTTGGGGGTAGATTGATACATTGGTGACCTCCAATGAACCACCCTTGGCATTTACACGCTTGTGTAGTCCCCTCCCACACTCTTTCTGCACTTGACCACAAGACTTGGTTTCGTCATTGAGACATTAGCAAAATAATGCCAAGAGAGGCTTGATAATCGAATTCACGTCGGTGCTTGTCCTCTTGAAATGCTCCTTCTTGACAGTCAACTGCCATGATATTGAGAAGTTTGGGCTGAACTACTGAATAGTGAGAGGTCCTGGAGGATGAGAGGCCATCTTGGATGTCCCAGACCCAGTCAAACTCATGGCCGAATATAGAAGAACAACTCAGCTGATACCAGTCTGTCCACAGAATCATGAAGAATTAGAAATCATTGCTATTTTAAGTCACTGTTTTGGGGGTGGTTCATAAATCTACAAAGAATAACTGAAACATGTCTCCTCTCTAAAATTTTCTTGGCTACAAAACTCATCTGGAAACCCAGATGTCTGGCCTAGGACCCTTGAAGAAAGTTTTCTGGCACTGGGAATGTAGCCAAAGGGCCCTGGAAATGGAATCTGGAAATGTATTTGTTCTCTCCTGTTCTCCTGAAAATTAAAAATATTTTACTCACAAATCCTGAGAAGAAAATAAACCCTTAAACCATGAGGTATAAGAATGTTCCACCAACTAGCCAGATAAGACCAAGCTCTCACTCAGTTCCCCACATTCCTTTCTCACATATCTAGTTTCCCCCTCAATAAATACATCAGTTTAAGGGAAGGCCATAGATTTTTTGGTCCTCCTGAGACACCAAGAGAGAAAACTCCCTTCAAATGCCTCCTGTCTTATTGCCCAATCTCTTGTGAGGTGGCTCAGTGAGTGAGGGGTTGTATGTCCTTAAAGACTGAAGAGGAGATTTTCCTGGATAATGCCAGAGAAAGTTACCCAAAGAGATAAAAATTACCATCTTCTGAGGTCATTAAAAGTAGTACTGGGTATGACATTTCAGGAATATTTTCGGTTTGCCCTTGGCTGAAGGTATATGACTCCCTAGTATCCCCAGTTGCTTATGGATTCCATGACACTAAGTCAGGATGTGTGGTGCCAAGTATTGTTAAACGCATCAAGAGGTTTATATTCCAAAGCACCAAGACTGGCATTTACAATCACTTCTTTTTAAGCATATGTACTGAGCAAGCTCTGAACTTCGCCCAGAAGTAAGTTTTCATTTATTCACTGAACAAATGTTTTTATTGGGTAGCTACCCTGTCTGGATATTCAGCAGGCATCAATACAGTGGCCCAGGAGATACCTTGTTTGAGGCTAGGCAGCACACATTCTCCCCTTTGGAAGAGCCAACCAAAGCTTTTTTTTTTTTTTTTTTTTTAGAATAGAGATTACTTCTCTCTTTTGGATCCAGTCCAATGAGGCTTCTTTCCCTCCCCAAGACAAGGGTGAGCCCATGATCTAAGTCAGACCAAGTAAGTGTTCTCACTCTGGATTTTAAATCAAAACAGATTATTAAAGAGACTGAAAACAAGTTGGCACTCAGGGATCTCATACCCCAATCAGGCTGTTTTTACCAGAACATTTCCTGCCATTTTAGCTTCCTACTTTTTAGAGCTGCCTTGTTCCTGCTTGTTTCCAAGCCCTGTTTTTTAGCCTGACTATTAACTCCAGATGTCCTTCCAATGAGTTTCCTTTTTCTTACATTAGCCAGACTGATTTCTCTTGCTTTCATCCAAAACACCCTGACTGATACAAAAATGAATGCAACAGAGCCTATCAGTTGTGTCGGGAAGACATACACCAAAAGAATGAAAAATATGTATTACAAAGAGTTGTGAAATAAATGAAGGAGAATACTAGATCTCTGGTTACCAGCCTCAAAAATACTGCATCATGCCTTGGGGTTTCCCTACAGTTTGAAAATAGTACCTTTATCAACTCTCCTCATACTAAGAAAAAAAAAGTACCTAGGTTCCTGAAGGACTTAATGATGAACAGTAGAAAGCTGCCTTCCATTATCAAAGCAAAAATGGTTGAATCCATATTCCAAGGGCAAAGATGGCTACTTTTCTCTTTATATAATCAATAGCTAGCACCAAAGTAAGCCAGCCAGTAATCAAACCACCAAATATTTTATCCCATTTTCCTACTCTGGCTGCATATTCACAACTAATCACGTTAAGGGAAAGATAGAGGGCAGTGTTTGTCCAGGCTCAGCAAGAGATCAGTAGCACATGCCGTGCACTCTGGGAGAGCACATGGCTTACATTGGTGACATGTGACTCAAAGGTGTGCTGCATTACTCCAATCTTTTAAATGTTGAAAATTATGTGAAGTGGATTGCAAAAGAAAAATCTTTATCACAGCCTACAAGGCCCAGCCTGATCTGGCTATGCTTTGCTCCCTTAACTTCAGATCACCAGCCCTTCTTTTAGTTTTTTCAAACATACCAAGCTTCTTCCTGCCAACAGTCTTTACACATGCTGCCCCTCTACCTGCAATGCTTTTGTCTCGTTCTCCACTCAAATAGCATGTGTTCATCTCTCAGGTTTCGGTAAATGTTACTTCCTTGGAGAGTTCTTTTTTTTTAAATTTAAATTCAATTAGCTAACATATAGTACATCATTAGTTTCTGATGTGGTGTTCAATGATTCATCCGTAGAGTTCTATTGGACTCATCAGTTGGGAATGTGTTTTACTGCAAGTGAGCAAACACTAAATTTCTCTAGCTTAAACAAATAGGGCTTTATTTTTCTCACTTAAGAAGAGGTCAGAAGTACATAGTTCAGAGCTGATGCAGCAGCTTGGTAATATTGTCAAGAACCAGGCTCTCCTGTCTTTCTACCCCTCTACTCTTAGGGTAATTGACCTGTGGCCTCATGGTTGCAAGATAACTGCCATTCCTCCAGGCATCATCCAAATATTTCAGTCTGAAAGAAGAAGGAAAGACAAAGAGCAAAGGCCATTCCATCTGAGTCTGTCCATTTTTTATCAAAAAGCAAAATTTTCTTTTTTCCTTTATTTTATTATGTTATGTTAGGCACCATACTGTACATCATTAGTTTTTTTTAAATTTAATTTAATTTTATTATGTTAGTCACCATACATCATTAGTTTTTGATGTAGTGTTCCATGATTCATTGTTTGTGCATAACATCCAGTGCTCCATGCAATACATGCCCTCCTTAATACCCATCATCAGGCTAAACCATCCCCCCTCCCCCCTTCCCTCTAAAATCCTGTTTGTTTCCCAGAGTCCATAGTCTTTCATGGTTTGTCTCCCCCTCTGATTCCGCCCCCCTTCATTTTTCCCTTCCTTCTCCTAATGTCCTCCATGCTATTCCTTATGTTCCACAAATAAGTGAAACCATATGATAATTGACTTTCTCTGCTTGACTTATTTCACTTAGCATAATCTCCTCCAGTCCCATCCATGTTGATGCAAAAGTTGGGTATTCATCCTTTCTGATGGCTGAGTAATATTCCATTGTATATATGGACCACATCTCCTTCACCCATTATATGCACCCCGATGTTCATAGCAGCAATGTCCGCAATAGCCAAACTGTGGAAAGAGCCGAAATGCCCTTCAACAGACAAATGGATAAAGCAAAATTTTCTAATAAGGCCTACCCGGCAGACTTTGACTATCTCATTGGCCACAAATGACTTTAATTTCATTGGTAAATAACCTCCCTACAACCAAGTCACTGATCAAGGGAGATGAGAGTTCACTGACTGCTTAGGACCACTTCAAGTCATTTACTGGTCCTGGAAAAGGGCCTATATGCCTGAGATAAAAGGGTTTTCAAGCACCTGAAGTAATCAATCACATTAGTGACAAACGTCTGTTACATATCCTCCCTGGCCACCCAATGTAAAGCAGTCATTATACTCTTAAGGCACTTTCTGCAATTTGCCACTATATGTCCACTTCTGTGTTGCATGTATAATACCTAATTTCACCACCAGACTTAAAACTCCAGGAGAGAAGCTACTATGCTCGCTTTGTTCATCACGCAGCACCTCGAGTAATACCTGGAATGTGGCAGGCTCCACAGACATATTTACTGAATGGAATTTATTGAGTTTCATTATTGAATGAAAGAGGCCATCCATTCAACACATAAATAGCTTTGGTGATGGAAAACTCCTCTCCTTTGGCAGTACATGATGTCTCTTTTCAGAGAATTCTCCTGAATATTGATTTTACTCCTATGTCTTCCACTTCACGTAGAAAACTAGTCTAATCCCTCTTCCCCATGGCAACCCTTCACATACTCCAAGGTATCTTATCAGGTCTGCAAAATCTTTTTTTTTTTTTTAAGATTTTATTTTTTTATTTGAAAGAGCAAGAGAGAGCATGAGCAGAGGGAGGGGCAGAGGGAGAAGCAGACTCTCTGCTGAACAGGGACCATGATGTGGGACTAGATCCCAGGACCCTAGGATCATGACCTGAGCCGAAGACAGATGCTTAACTGACTGAGCCACACAGGCGCCCCTGCAAAATCTTTTTTTTTTTTTTAAAGATTTTATTCATTTACTTGACAGGGAGAGACACAGTGAGAGAGGGAACACAAGCATGGGGAGTGGGAGAGGGAGAAGCAGGCTTCCTATGGAGCAGGGAGCCTGATGTGGGGCTCGATCTCAGGACCCTGGGATCATGACCTGAGCTGAAGGCAGACGCTTAACAACTGAGCCACCCAGGTGCCCCTGCAAAATCTTTTTTTATAAGCACATCCTGTAGCTGGATACCAAGTGAGCTCTCCCATACCCCTCAGACTTACATTCCTTCCCACATCAAAGTAGCCAAATGAAAAAGAAGGAGGGGGGGGATTCAATGTGCCCGTGCACAACTTTCTTTCCCTGAGATGATAATGACACTTAGTATCTTGCCTTCATTTGGACTGGTGATAGTAGACCAACGCCCCCTTGAGTGTTCTTCAGAGCACTCATGTTTTAGCATCATTTCCCCAAGTCTCACGAACAAGTAATAGCCAAATTCTATGCGGCTTAAAAATGTTGGTACCAAGATAGGGCTTATGGAAGTGTCTCTGAATAAAAAGAATTTTCCTTAATTAGTGATTTGTGGTAGCTAATGTCATAATGGTGATCCCGCTTCAGCAAGACCTTGGCTCTCCCCCTTCATGGGTGGTGCAGTAGTCAGCAACCATTATAAAGTGCTACATAATAAGCTGCTTCCAAATTGGTTTTAATGCCTGTGAGTTGACCAAGGTAGCTCTATTTCAAGCTGAGGATCAAGTTCACATCTACCCCCCATGTCTCCTTCTGAACATGAGATGAGGGGACTTGGGGCATGGTCTCTCATGGATCAGAATCTCCTAGAGGAACAGGCAGAAACATGATGTCCCTTAAGACATAAGCTTGGAATGAGAAAAGTTTTACTTACGCTCATATTTCATTGGCCAAAACTAAGTCACATGGCCAAGCTCTACATCAATGTGTGTGTGAGCAACTCCCTTCAAGGAGTTGGGGTAAAGGTAGTGAATATTTGTTCTAAAGTAATCAGACCTACCACAGGTGGTCAGTAGAGTCCTGGGCTAGAGGGCATCAGCCTGGGGAGGATCCTGGAGGCTAGGGTTCCATCAAATAGGGATGGGACACCAGGGAAGTTGGGAGTGGATAGATCCAGAGATGAAGAAAACCTTGTTTGAGGGAGGGTACAGAGAGTCAGAGCCAGAGAATTCAAAACTGTGCTGAAGTCCAAAAGGTCAATGGTATATCCAAGAAGAGTAGGGGCCTGAGCAAAGACATAAATACATCCAGGATTGAGCCTGGGAAGCCTGTAGCATTTTGGAAGATACATGCTGCCTGGTATAAGAGTACATAAACCTGATGGAAGGTTGTAAAAAATATTTCCAAGATTTTTTCCCCACACCGCCCTCCATACAGTCCTTTTCCTCATGTTTATTCTCTTTTTCCTCTTTTTGCCTTTCTCCCTGGGACCCGCTCTTTCTTCTTTTTACCTAAACCCGCTTCCAGATCACCCTTCTCCACTTACCTGTGCCCCTTCCTCCAAGCCTTGGTGACACTTGGGCATATTTTGGAGACACTGATCACTTGCGTGTGCATGAGTGAAGCTACGTGGCTGTCTGCTTTGTGACTCTATCCTGACTTGGAAGTTGGGGACGGATAGTCCCTCAGACTAACCGCCTTGCAGAGGCCCTTCGAGGCCCTGATATCAGAGCAAGGCTGGGGCCACCACAGTTGTTTGGGGCTTTATCGATTCTACCACTGCATGGTGGATACAGCACTCTAAAGCTCAGCAGCTTAAAACAACAAGCGTATATTATTTCTCATGAGCCTGTAGGTCAGCCTGGGGTCTGGGACAGGTCGCGCAGCTGGGTGGTTCTGCTGTTCTCAGTGGGGCTCACTCCTGGACAGCCAGCTGGGGGTAAATGGATCTAGGCTAAACCTCTTGGCAGGGGCCCTGCTCCATATATCTCTCTTTCCCCTCCTGGACTAGTGGGCAGCCCCAAGCCTACTCTTCCCAAGGCAATTGAATGAATGTAAGAGAACAAAGAGAAAAATGTTTAAGGCTTCTTCAAGCCTAGGCTCAGGATTGGCATACCGTGCATAGGTTGGAGGTCCCCAGGGCCACCCCCAGGTTCACCAGGAGTCACAGAACTTAGCAAAGCTGTTATACTTATGGCTACAATTTGCCCTAGCATAAAGGATACAGAGTAAATCAGCACTAGCTCACAGGTCAGAGTCTAAGAGACATCAGGGGCAAGCCGCCAGTGGAGCTCCACAGACGGTGTTATTTCTCCCAGCAACCATGGGTGACAGCATACATGGGACATTGCCAATTAGATGGTGCCCAGGGTTCTCACTGGGGGTTGATCACACAGGCTCGGCTGACTGCCCTGCGACTGAGCCTCCTTTCCTGTCCTTCCAGAGATCAAGCTGATACCAGGGAGCCCAAGGACCCCATCGTTAATAACATTGTTAGCATCACTATCTGGCCCGGCCCCAGGCCTCCCTCCTATCAAGCAGGCTATTCTGAGGACTTAGAGGTTTACCTCCTGGGAACCAGGTACCAGCCCAGGGCCAAAGCTTCCTTTGCAACGTTCAGGGTTTGGACCATCGGACTTGCTGAGTTAATCCTTTATTGCACGCCTTCTCTTCTGTCTCATCCTATTGGTCAAAGAGAGCACAGGACTGGGCCGGAGTCACAGTGGGAGAGTACCCCAGTTTCATAGCAAAGGACAGGGCTGCAGGGGGAGGGGAAGAAGCAGCACAGGGGGAGCCAGGTACTTCTTGTGGGCTGTTCTCTACTTTCCCACCAGTCCTCACCGACCTGGAAAGTCTCCACTCAAGTCACAAGATTTCCCTCCCCCGTGAAGCCCTCCCTGACCACCCCCAGCAGGAGCCTCCTTCTGAACTGATGCTCAAGCTCAGGAATCATGGTTCTGCCTTGCTCAGGGCTCTGGGTTGGGGAGATGGCCGCTCTCTTTCTGATTCTTCCTCTGTCCCCTTCTCCTGACCATCCCTGAACTCACTTTCACCCAGGACAACAGTTTACCGAGCCCCAGATTTGCTGCTGAGGCTCCCTGGCCCAGCCATCTGCTTATGGTCCTGATAGACCTGCTCTCTGCCAGGAGTGGAAGGTGCAGACCAGTCCTTCTGCCGGCTGTTTCCAATCCCCAGTTGTCACATTACCCACTTGGTTCTTCTCCTCCCACATGTTGAAGCTATTTCTACCCCAGCACTGAATTAGTTAGAGCCCTTTACAATCCATGCCCCATTGCTCAGGCTTGTAAAATGCTTTATGAGCAAATATATTGCCTTCTCCTTGACGCCCAGGGTGCGGAAGTGGGTTTGCAGTAAACAATGTCTGAATCTGAGCAACTCTTGGGCCTGTCTCAAAGCAGAACCAAGCCACCTGGTTATTTTAGCCAACCCTGAAGATGTCAACTGCCTCTTTCCACATGTCACCTCCTCTTCCACGAAGCCTGCTTTAATTCCACACTGGGAAGTGATTTCTCCCCAGTCTGAAATCTCACAAATGTCTCCAAACACATTCTTCCTGGTGTTATTTCCTTCTCCATAAGTGCCTCATCTCCTCTTCCATGTTGTGGGTAATCGCCTAGTGCACGGTGGGTTCCCGATACTTGTTTGATGAATGACTATTGGATGGTAGCTGGTAGATGGCCCCAAATAGCACCCGCCCCTAAGCTGGAAAGAAAAAGAGGTCAGACGAGCTCCATGTCCGACCCAACCCTGCAGGTCCAGAGCTGAGGAGTGGGAGGAAACAACAGGCCACTGAAGGGGGACTCTGAGGCTGAGGTGGGGACCTTCCAAGGCCATGCAGGTGGCCAGCTGGGAAACAGAAAACCAGGCTGCAGGCTCCCTGACAGTGGGACTTTGCTTTAGTCACCTGCGTATCTTCAGGGCTTAGCAAAATGCTGTGCACGGAGAAATCCCAAGATTAAACGAGGCCATGTGTGAGGACCCCAAGCCAGAGAAGTAGTAAATATAAGGCACCCAAATTCAAGGTGCCTTGGAACTCAGGTGAGGGCTCTTCAAAATGACTTGACAAAGCTGAAGCAGGGGTGGGATAAGGGCGCAGAGTGAAGCTGGTAGGTGGTATTTTCTCCCCACTCCCTCCCTGTGGCCTTGAAGCCACAGCCCTCCCACTAGCATGGGCTTGGCTGGCTCCCAGAGACACCCGGCGCCACCTCACCCTCACGGGTGCCATGGGTGCAGAGCCACCAGGCGCCAGGTGTGGGAGAAGCTCCCAGGTGCTCCCGAGCAGCATTGCTCAGACTTGAACGTGCACCTGGATCACTGCGGATTTAGTTAAAATGCAGATTCTGGGTTGGTAGATCTGGGGTGGGGCCCGAGGTCCCCCCTTCGGGCCTGTATCTGAGTATTAAGGGGCCAGACTAGCGGCGGTTCTCGATGCTGCCTGCATGTCATCATCACCGATACTTACTGCGTTGGTGGGATGACCTTGTTCTCCAAGTTGGGAGGCTGGTCGGGCAGCATCAGTATCACCTGGGACCTCGTGAGACGTGCCAGTGCTCGGGCCCCATCCCGGACCTCTGGAATCAGAATCTACAAGGGTAGGGCCCAGGAGCCTGGGTTTTAACAAGCCCTCAAGGTGCACACAAAAGTTTGTGAACCACTGCCTTTCTGCCTCCTGATGTGATGTGGTGGGAGCTACAGAACATCACAAAGAATCACCTATGTGAGGTTCTTGCTGGAAATACCTGACCTGAATCTAATCACCAGGAACAGTGATTCTTCTCAGGCTTGGTGACGCTGTGTGGTTGTGTAAAAGAATATACTCTTTCTAAAAGGAGGCATGTCGGGGCGCCTGGGTGGCTCAGTCGTTAAGCGTCTGCCTTCAGCTCAGGTCATGATCTCAGGGTCCTGGGATCGAGCCCCGCATCGGGCTCCCTGCTCGGCGGGGAGCCTGCTTCTCCCTCCTCTACTCCCCCTGCTTGTTCCTGCTCTCACTATGTCTCTCTCTGTCAAATAAATAAATAAAATCTTTAAAAAAAATAAATAAAATAAAAGGAGGCATGTTGCCACATTTACGGGCCAAATAGCAAGTGTCTCTGGCCGACTTTTGAATGGTTTGGCTAAAGGGAAGTACATGTGATGGCGTGGGTGTGGCAAGATGTTAACATTTGGTTCATTTAGATAAGAAGTTTAAAGGAGTCGAATGAACTCTTCTTTGGAATTTTGTGTATTGGGGGGAATTAAAAAAAAAGGCATGAAGAAATATTAACCACGTTGGGCCATGCCTCTAGTGTTTTCTGATTGATTTGGTTTGGGGTAAAAGCTGAATATATTGTATAATCTCCCAGTGGTGATTCAAATGTGCACCCAGTATTGAGACCCTTGATTTTATGGTTGCTTTTCTTAAACGATGACATAAAATCACCTGCCTCAGAACCCAGGGGCTGCCAGTTTACAATGCAAATCCTGAGCCTTATTAGTGCACTGGAATCACGATCTCTTGGGTAGAACCCCAGGCGAGCACCAAGAGTATTCTGATCCTACCTTTGAGAATTTTTGTTTGAAGCGCTTTGTCAGAGTATTGAGTCACCAAGCCAGATTGCTATAGGGTCCAGGAGGTAAATTGAACAAGTGAAGCCAGCTGGGTGTCAGATAATAGGGAATGGTGGGGACTAAAGCAAACAGAAGAATGCATTACAGTTCCCAGCTGACTGAAAATGATGTGTTGTCAGTGTTGTCCACTGTTACCAGATCTTTCTTTCTTTTCCTTTTTTTAAAGAGACACCAGAAATCTAGTTTTTTCGAAAAAAGGTTTTATTTGTTTATTTATTTATTTGAAAGAGAGAGAGAGTGCATGCTTGTGGGGGAGGGGCCAAGGGGGAAGGAGAGGAACAAACAGACTCCACATTGAGTGCAGAGCCTGATTCGGGTTTCTATCTCACAACCTGGACACCACGACCCCGAGACCATGACCTGAGCTGAAACCACAGACATTCAACCGACTAAGCCACCCAGGCACCCCCAGAAATCTAGTTTTTAATCTCCCAATTTAAGTTGGTGACTAACTAAAAAAAAAATATTCAAACACCGTGCAAGCTAAACAAAACATGTCTGAGGGTAGTGCTCAGTCTACTGACCATTTCTTTGCAACCACTGACACGGCCTTAGCTCAATGAGCAGGTACTCTGAGGGCCACGAGTCAAGGGTTCTCTAGCTCAGCAGAGAAAAGCACAGCCTGTGTTCTCATCATGTTGCCATGTTTCCGAGCAATGGCTTCCTCTGCAGGAATCCTCCCAAATATCCCATCCAAAGCTCCTCTATTGCTCCTTAATGGTGTGATGTGTCCACGGTCTCCTTTCTGGGGAATTAGCTGAGTGAGAGAGAAACATTTAGCAAAGATGAGCTTCTGGCTGAGAGCTCAGGGGCACAGCATACCACGTCCCTCGACCAGCAGCACAGCAGTGATCTAGGTCGTTTTCTTTTCTTTGTTTCTTTTTAAAATTCTTTATTTGAGTATAGTTGACACAATATTATATTAGTTTCAGGTGTACAACATAGTGATCTGACAAGTTTATACACTATGCTGTGCTCACCACAAGTGTAGCTGCCATCTGCCCCCCCATGCTATTACAATATCATTGACTGTGTTCCTTATGATGTGCGTTTTATTCTCGTGACTTATTCATTCCGTAACTGGAAGCCTGTATCTCCTTCTCCCCTTCATCCATTTTGCTTATCCCCCCATCCTCCTGCCCTCTGGCAACCATCACTTTGTTCTATGCATTTATAGGTCTGATTCTGTTTTTCTTTGTTTGTTTGTCTATTCATTTGTTTTCCTGGACCACAAGGCCTCTCCCTCACTGTAACAATTACAGAACAAACCACTGGAAAGTTGCTGAGCCTGACCTGGGGTTGGAAGAGCAGGAGAACTTGTGTGGACAGCACTTGCATTCCAAAGGGTTTTCGCCTTTTCTCTGTGGCTTCCAATCCAACAACCATGTCAACTGCCCATAGATCGCAGGATACCAGGCTCTGGTCCTAGCAACTCCACTACGCTGCTGTGTGAACTTGGCTAAGTCACATTTCCCTTTCTGCATCACCAGCTCCTCCGCTGTGGAAGGAGATTATCATCACTGGCTTTTTAGCAATAGAACTCATTTTTGAAATGTTGATGAAATCGTATAGCAAAACCCAAATATAAAACAAAAGCAATACAGAGTTCAGTTCTTCCAAGGTTGATCGGGACATGTCAATTCTTGCCAATCCCCTCTTGCAGCCATAAGGTTCCAGGGAATAGAGTTTTAAAACTACGGAGTTTGCTTATTTTTAAGCAGTTTTTTCCAATTTGGAGATTGCTTATTTTTCCAATTTGGAAATGCCGTGTGAAAACTGTGCATGAGCAATTTCCTCTAAATCTCCCACTGGTTCATATTTTAACTATGACTTTAGGAAAGGCCACTTCTCCAAAGCATTTAGTGAAGCCTCCTGGTTACACAGAACTGTGCTAGATGCTATAAAAGAGCAGGTGTTAAGATAGTAAATCCTGGGAGGTAAAAGAGGAAAGGGACCTTGGACAGATTCTAATTCTATATTTCATGACCTATTCTCACTCATGACCTCTTTCTGTTAAACATAAAAATCTCACAGACTGGGAGGTTTGATGTCATTCCCACCCTCTGACTCATGAAAACTTTGGTCTCACTTTGCTTTCTGTAATTTATATTATGAAAACAATTGTTTTTCCATGTTTCAAATAAAAATTATAGAACAGTGTATTATCGATCTTGCTTTTTCCAAAACACACACGTCACACCAAAGAATGTAATATATGCCCTCTACCCTCTGCCTCTCTCCACTCATTGAGAATAACTGACCCAATTTATTCCTCCTCATTTATGCTTATAGCTTTGGTTTCCTTATGAAATGTGAAGACATTATATGGGGAGTGAGGCGGCGTGAGGAGATTGGTGGGGTATAGATGAAACAAGATTAGCCTTGAGTTGATAATTGTTGACTGGGCAATTGGTATATGGAAATTCTTTAAATGTTCTCTCTACTTTTGTATGTTTTGAAATGTTCCATAATAAAAGCATTATATGAAGAAAATATTACCTACTTGTGTGTTGAAATTGAGTATTTTACCCAGTTGCAAACCTAGAAGCACTTTGAACAGCATCTTCATTGGTGCAGCCACGTCTGACATTGGTTCCGATGCCCTGTCTCCACTGCCTGATTCTACCCATTTTGTTATAGCAGAAGCTCACACTACATGCCGTGAGGACAGACGAGGAACTGCAGCAGCCCAAATCCCAGACTGGAAGAAGCCTCTGACTCTGGGTACTTATTCCTTCACCCACCTCTCACCAGCTGCAGATGAAGCTGAAAGCCCTGTCTAACCCTGACTGCAAAGGGTTAACACTCTGCCCCTGAAATGACTGGGTTTCCTTTTGGTCAGTGTTGTTTTTCAGGCTCATGCCTTCCTGATGACTCAGTGCAGATCAACGTGACCATGAGTTTTTGGTTCCTGAGTATATGTAACTGACTCAGATTACCAAAAATTGAGAACTGATTGCATTTGCTTTCTCCATCCACGGTGAAATAGCTCACCTGTATCCTGAGTGGTAGAGAAAAGGCTTCTGTGACACTGGGTGCCTCAGAGGATGGGCAGTGCGGTCTCCGGGGTGGAAAAAAATCAGAGGCTGCTACTAAGTAAAGAATCTGTGGGACTCAAACACAGAGGGAAGGGGCAGGGCACCAAAAGGACTGACACCTGAATAATCCATCTGTAGCAAAATGGCTTCCAACTAATTAAACATAGAAAAACCTCTTTTAGAGAAGATAATCCTATTGGATCAACTTGCAAGATTTTTCCAGCCAGCTTCTGTCTCTTGGAGCTTCAATTAAAAGCTGTTTAGCAGATGGCAATTTCTGAGTCACAAAGTTAGACTCTCTGGCAACCATGTGTGCTTTTGGTTTCCCAGGGGATCCTGGCCACATATGGCCCTAGAAGAGGTGTGAGAGCTCTTCCTTGGCATACAGTAGAGGGCTCCTCCCCCACCTCAACACACAGATGACAGGGATTTCAACATAGCCATCAAGGGTGATTAACAGGAGGGATTTTCCAGATAATTCAGGGATTTAGGGAAGGGAGCTTAAACATCATCTAGTGCGACCCCTTCTTTTTATAGAATTAGGAAACCGAGGCTGGGGGAGGGGGGTTCTGTAATCTATCTAAAGTCACCCAGCAATGGAGAAGCAGGGGTCAGGACCAGTCTCATGCTTAATTACTAGAGAGACAACTTTTCTATTTCCTTTGGGGACCTAATTCATTGCCTTGTCCTTTCCTTAAACTCACAGAGCTGCTAAAGGATATTTTACTAACGATCTGACAAATTGGTCAGGAGAGGGGCTTGACAGGTCACTTTGTCTACCTCTTACTTCACTACAGGACAAAACCTCTGAAGTAGAACCCCATTGCTCTTCTCATCAGAGCTGTCAACTAATGTTGAAGTCACAGCTTCCCTTGGGTGCTGCCAAAGAGAAACAGCCAAACACTAGTGAAGGCAGCACGATTTTATTCAGTACTACTGCAGTAGGGGAGAGACCTCAGTTTGACTTCACAGAAATGAAAGGCAGGAGGGTTTTCAAGTGCTGGGGTGTACTTGAAAGGAAAAGTACTTTAAAAAGTTGGGGTCAGGGCAAGAAGACTGATGTGAATAGGCCACCTGTGCTTGCTTATTGTAGTCAGCCTCTTACCGTCCCACAGAAACTGGGTGACAGGGTCCTACCTTTCTGGTTGATGGTTACATTTCAAAGTGATGGCTTCCAGGTCCTTGAGAAAAACATTCCTGGCTTGTGGAAGGCACGTCACAAAAGGACAGAAAAAAGATTTACAGTTGCAAGTTTTTAAACTAATGCTTCTAAGAAAACGGAGGTCAGGAGCCTATAGTCTTGTTTTAGAACGAACAGTAAATTCTTTTGGCAGCTTTGAGCTTTCTCAAAGCAGGAATTTAAGGAGACTGGGGCCATCATTCTAGGAATGCACCCTTGAGCTGTTAGAAACTTGCTGGTGTTGTTTAAGTCTTTCAGTGTGAAAGGTGGGCAAATAATTTGTTCTGGAAGTCTGCAGTTTTCCTAGGCTGAGGTTGAGGCTTACTCAAGAAGAGGTCACAGAGGAGCCTGACTCAAGTTTGGTTAAAGACAGAGTCTTTGTCAATGTTGACGAGACCTCCAATGCCCTGCCGGTCAGAAAGTTGATTCAGAGATTTTCCCGTATTTCTCACCATGGTTTAAACCTATTTATTCCTGTTCTTTACTGGGGCTAGAAGTTGGTTCGTGCTCTGCTCTGGAATGGTTCTTCATATATTTACAACCAATCTTTCCCAAACTGGATCTTAAGTTGTTTGAAGTCGGGTCCATGTATGACATTTTTAAGAAACCTTCCAATGTACCTTGTAAGTAACTGACTTGATAATCATTCACTGACCCACCTGCCAGATTACATTCCATTTTCAATAGTGCTAATCAATATCTCACGGCCCATATCCTATTTCTATAACCACCTCTGTGATTTTTTTTTTTCTGAACCCTCCTCCAATGTAGGAGACCAAAATAAACCTCCTCTATTTACCTCTGTACATTTCACCAGCACGTTCTCTTTCAAAAATGTCCCCAAGAATTCAACTCATCAAACTTTTCCTGAGCCCCAGTAAAAGCCAGACAAACAATGTCCTGGAAGCTAGGGAGGAAGAGATCAATGGGTCAGGGTTTCTGCTCTCAAGTGGACAAATGGGGAGACTGACAAGTATTTCAAGGATTCCAATACTCAGTGAGAAGCTCTGCATAGTGGTGTGTGCCCAAAAGAAGGTCCCTAATTCAGTTTGGGTGGGAAATGGTTAGGGAAAGTCTCCTAGAAGAGACAACTCTGCTTGGGTTAGGTTCCCTTGAAGGAAAGTCTGAGAGGAGAAATCTTAGACAAGTGATTTAATGAAGGAGATCAGAAGAAACCTGTGAAGAAATGAGGGAAGCCTGATAGATGTACGCATACATGTGAATTCAACCGTGTAGTCTATCCTTAGTCTGATCCCAAAGGTATATCTGGAGGGAGTATAAATCACGCCAGAGTTGCCCCTCATGGGGTCAAAGAGGCCAGACTTCTGTGCTCCTTATCAGGCTACAGGCTGCTCCCGAGGGGGAGAGTACCTAACATCTTACATAATTCTGGGAGAAGCTCCTGCTGGCAGCTGGTGATCTCTGGAGAAGGATGTAGTTTTGAGCAGCTGGGGTGAGTATACTTGCCAGCTAACAGGGATCTTGGTGGGGTGCAGGTGGTCTCTACTACAATACCTGAACTGACACTTGAAAGAGGAGAGCAGTAAAGTTAACTGTAAGAAGTATACGGGAGGGGGAAATGGTAGGGCATTTCAAGGCAAACTTACAGAGGGCAGAGAGAACACAATGAGTTTAGAAAGGACAGAGGTTTGGTAGATGTCTTAGCTCAGGCTGCTATAACAAAATAACCATAAACGGAGGGGCTTATAAACAACAGAAATTTATTTCTCATGGTTTTGGAAGCAAGAAGTCAGAGATCAGTCCAGTATGGTCAGGTCCCAGTGAGAGCCCTCTTCTGGGGTTGTGGACTGTGGTTTCCTTGTTGTATCCCCACATGGTAGAAAGAGGGCAAGAGAGAATCTGGGGTCCCTTTTATAAGGAATCCTAATTACATCCAAAGGCCCCACCTCCAAATACCATCACACTGGGGTTAGGATTTCGACATATGAATTGGGATTCAGGCACAAACATTCAGTCCATTGCACTATAAATGGGACAGATAGAACACTGGATTTAAAAAGAAGGGGGTGTGTGCATCACCAGCTAATATCAGTGGACGAGGACCCCTTTCCCATCTTGGGTATTTAACATCTACCCTTCTCCCATCTCAAAGGAGACTAGAGATGCAGTCCCTGGAGAAACTGAGCCAGAGGATGGAAGAGGTATACACAGAAGGATGAGCAGTGCAAGTTATGTGACATTTGAGTGGCTCCAATTCACAAGGCTGTCTATTTCTCCCCCAGTAGTAGGAGATCTTCACCAACTCTTCTCAGGCCCAGCGCTTTGAAGAGGTATTTGATTTGTTCACCTGCAGACAACACCCGAGAAGCCCAAATACAGTCATTCAGACTCTGCCATTGTTTACACAGCCTGTCACTCCCATTGGAGACAGCTAGCTGGTCTTGGCTCCAAATCCATCTTCTTCTAACCAAGCTGGTTGCTCAGGACCTCGAGTTCTGCCTGGCATTCACAAATTGATAAATTGGTGTTTTGTTCTGTTTTTCTCCTTTCTTTTTCTTTTTTTTTTACTTATTTATTTGTCAGAGAGAGAGCACATACAGGGGGAGCTGCCGGCAGAGGGAGAAGCAGGCTCCCCACTGAGCAAGGAGCCCCATGTGGGACTCGATCCCAGGACCCTAGGATCATGACCTGAGCTGAAAGCAGACACTTAATGGACTGAGCCACCCAGGCACCCCTCTTTTTTCTTGAGATGTTATTTATTTTTTTGAAAAGATGGACACTGTTGTAATCTTCCCTGCCTCTGGGACCTCAGTCTTCCACATGTTCTCAAAATTAATAGCTAAGTATTTTGCAATAACACTTGTCAACTCCTTGAGTCTCCTACTTTGCCAGTTTGAATATACCCACCTTCAAAAAAACTCTCTTCTGTGGAGTAGAGTCTGACACACACCTTCCCACCCATGAGAGATGATATTTGTTTTGGTATGTGGGTACAGCTAAATCTTGTATAAACACATTAATGAAATTGGGTAAACCAAGAATCTACCCTGAACCCAACTCTTAAAGGTGTCAAAAGATTACAAAAGGCTTTTGTTGAGATAGCATGTTAGTGTGCACCCAAGTGTGGATGGATGGTTGATAAATGCAAGACTGCAAAATGGCAGCAAGGCTCCTCAGATGTCTTGTATGAGCAATATATCCTTCCTCACTTTTCTAATAAGCAAAATAATTGTTTTAGATCCTCAGGGACTGTTCTGATTTTCATTTCCATCTTTTTGGCATTCCTATGTACTTTTCAGGCATTTGTATACACGACTCATTCCATAAACATATATAAGAGCCCCTGTTGTATGATCAACCACTGTCACGTGCTGGAAATACAACAGTGGACAAGGCACTCAGGTTCCTGGCTCTCATGGAGTTTGCAATTTAGGAAGACAAACAGACATTTAGCAAATCATTTAAAAAATATTTATATATCACAATTGGGAGAGTTCTAAGAAATAAAAATACAGTGGTGTTCTGATTATCTATTGCTGCATAACGAACCATCCCAAAGCCTAGTCTTAAAACAATGACAATATAGTGCATCATGTTGATGAGCACTCAAAGGGGAGAGCTCACCCCTGCTCTAGTTGGCATTGGCTGGGGTGGCTCAAGAGATAGGTGCTGGAATCATTTGAAGGAAAAGGCACTCAGCTGTCTGAATGCTCATGATGGCTATCTGCTGGGACCTCAGCCACAGCTATCCGATGGGACACATACGTGTGGCTTCTCTGTGTGGCCTGGGCTTTCCCGCAATATGGTGGCTGGGTTTCTAGGGTGTGTGTCCTGATAGAGAGCAGGATAGAAGTCCTATCATATCACACCCCACTTATCCAGGCAGTTACAAAAGCTGACCCATTTTCAAGGGGAGGGAATGTAGACTCTTTTTTTTTTTTTTAAGATTTTATTTATTTGTCAGAGAGAGAGAGCACAAGGAGGGGGAGCATCAGGCAGAGGGAAAAGCAGGCTCCCCGCTGAGCAACGAACCCGATGCGGGACTCGATCCCAGGGCCCTGGGATCGTGACCTGAGCCAAAAGCTGATGCTTGGCTGACTGAGCCACCCAGGCGTCCCGGATACAGCCTTCTTGATGGTGAGAGTGTCAATGAGTCTGTAGACGTGTTTTAGAACCACTACACCTAGAGTGACCATATAACTCACTGTCCAAAGCAAGACATTTTGAGAGCAAAAGTGGGTGCTTTTCAAGCATGAATAAAACTGGCCTTGGTAAGCCAAGACAGGTTACCTCTACTACTATGCTCTCCAAGCTCTCTTAAATTCTTTTGCCTCTCTGATGTTCATTGTGTCATTTTAAAACATACTCTTTACTCATTGAAATTTTGTGTTTTAAAATTTGTTTTTTGATCATTTATTTTTTCTAAATCATAATTATTACCTTGAGGTTGCTTGTTCATGATGACTCTGGAACTTGGTAGTTATGAATCTTGTCCCACTACATCTTTCCTGCTAATTGGGACAACTTCTGGCACTGCGGATCTAAGTGCTTAGAATGCCTTTTCTCTCAGATGAGGGAAACCCAAGCAATGGAAGAATTTGCTTCAAGGAATGCTTTTTTAAAAACCTCATTTTTTGGCGAAGTGGTAAAAAAACACAGTGATGACTCATCAGTTGAAATCAAATCCTTCATCCCAAAAAAGTGTTTTTATAAGAAGTGGGTGTTTTTTTTTTTTCTTTCCCCAAAGGCAGACTGCATAATATTTGGTGCTTCTCTTTTCTAAGTAATATATTCCATCTCAGTGGAAAGTGACAGTTTCAGACTTGAGCCAATAACATTTTATTTTCAGAGCTGTGCGTGATGCCCCCTTATCCTGGGATCTGCTTTTGCCTTCATCCCTGAGAGGAGTTCAGCCATGGACCATTCCACACCGACACAGTCTCCCTTTCCTCCCTTCCCTTGGCCAGTTATTAACCTGTTTTTCTAAAGACCCTTGAGCAGAATAAATGCCTAGAGAGAGCATCTGGAAACAGCACCCAGGTGTAAATAAGCATGGCAAGTTAAGTGTCCTTCAAGAGTGGACCACAGTCAACCACTGTCAATCTCTGTCTCACAATCCCGGGTCTCCACGCAGGAACCTTTATTCACAAATCTCCACCAGAAAACGTTTTCTTTCTGTCCTTTCCTTCTTGTGACTCTGTCACTCTGTGCCATGACTGAAAGAAAGCAGTGTGATTCTTTTCTGATCCAGGAAAGCAAACACCCCTTCCTGTTCAATTTGTCTTCTCAGAAGCTTCCACAAATATCTCCTTGCTAGAAAACAAAAATGCAACACTGGTATCCATTTCTGTTCCAGACTGAAATACACAGGACACTTTTATGAGTCCCGACCTATGGCCTGAGGTTCACGACTTGAGAGGGTATTCAAGAGAGCTACAACGAGAGCATCAGGTCTAGGAAACCCGAGCAGAAAGAGTTAAAAGAACCACCAGGGGTGGGAAGAGCAGCGTCCAATAGCTGCTCAGATGGCAAGTGGGCCTGGACTTAGGGTGACCCACTGTCCTGGTTTGCCTGGACTGAGGGGGGTCCTGGGGCTTTCCACTTTTTAATCCAGAAAGTCCTGGAAATGCGGGGACTGGCCTTCTCTTCCTTAATCAGAAGCTCCCCGCACTGCTCTGCTGCCCAGAGCCGGGTTCTGCTCTGGAACTGCAGGAAGGGGCAACGAGATGATCGTGGGCCAGGGCCTGGAAGGGAAAGGAAAGAGCCAGAGGCACAGCCAGGCTTTTAGGCTCTAGGTTCGGGGTGCTAAGTGATGTTTGGGTGAGAAAGTGGCAGTGGTGAAAGTGAACAATACTCTTCCTGGCACAAAAGCACCACGGTGGAACTCCACCCTATAAGGAAAGGATCACTCAGCTTTGTAAAATGTTATACGCAACTGATGAATTATTGAACACTACATCTGACACTAAGGAGGTACTCTGTGTTGGCTGATTGAATCTAACTTAAAAAAAAAAAATGAACATGTTCCACCTGAGCTTTTAAGGTCCCTCCCAGACAGCCTTCCAAGAATCCTCGGGAGTTAGGGGCAGTCTGGGCCTCTCACCAGATCCCAGGGCCCCACTACTGCTCCTCTCATGTGCTGGGGGTGGGGGGGCCCTCCCTCTCTGTCCATCCCCAATGGCAGGGCATTCAGTATTCAAAGCTCCCTTTCTTGTGCTCAAGGCTTCAAGCCCCCAAAACAACCCAGCTTACCGCCCTGCACTGAAATACCTAGAGGGGAGTCTCCTCTCTGGTCACTTCTCTCTTCAAGAAAAACAATATCCCAAAGTCAGAAATAAAGCAAAATAGACGCATGACCCTTGTGGTCAAGCCTGCCTCGGGGTCACTTGACTTTCTAGCAGAACATAACTTTGTTTAACTTACTATTTACTCTTGATCCGACATGGTAGAATTCTCCAAGATTAGCTATTAGTTCGTTGAGAATCATTAAGATACAAAGGGTGTTTATCCAATAGTGATACAAATGGGTTTTTTCCTGTAGAGATCAAAATGACTTCTGTTTGCGAGAAACTATAACTTTAAAGGTTAGAGTTTTGTGGCCTTGAAGAAAAAGAATTAGTATTGCACATAACTTAGTGAACTTATTCCACATTTTTGAAAAGATTTATTTATTTATTTGAGACAGAGAAAGAGAGAGAGCGGGGGGAGGGGGCAGAGGGAGAGGGAGAGAGAGAATCTCAAACAGACTCCCCACTGAGTACGGAGCATGACACGATGCTTGATCCCAGGACCCTGAGACAACAACCCCAGCTCAAGAAACCAAGAGCGGGATGCTCAAGAAACTGAGCCATCCAGGCGCCCCACTCCTTCCACATTTTTTCTTTTACTACCATATATGAGTCATCTTGTACATCTTGTACACCTGGTTCTCTTACTAATGAGTTAAAATAAAACTTTGGCATGTACTCATAATGTATTTGTGTGAGAATTATGCTTTTTTAGCATTTGAAACATTATGCTTTGGGCAGTCCCCCCCACCGCACCTCCATTTTTGGTTCTCTTTGGACCCACAACAACACAGTTTTAAGTCATGAGTCCTCTTCATCTTTCTGTTCTTTGTCACTGTGGTAAGTGGCACCTATGGGTAAAAAAATTTTTTTAAGGAATTACTCAGTTGCAGAGTTACAGATAATAGCAAAATCTGGACTCTAAGATGTCCGGCAACGGATAATAGGAAAATATGGTACATCAACATTAAATACTGTGCAGCTAGTAAGTATCATCATTGTCGAGACTATTGCAGCAACTCGGAAAATGCTGAGGTGAGCATGTGCGAATACAATATTTGCAATATAACCTGGAAGTTAAGACAAACATGAAGATATCTATATGGAAGTGCTATCAGGAAGATTTCTCATTTTTCCCCAAATTTTATTTAAGATGGTTTTTGTCCTTTCAATGAAAAAAAAACATTAAAAAGAAAATTTAAAACCCAAGCAAGCAGAACATTAATATTATGTGATCTTATTGATGTCATTATCACTGACATGATCGTGAAACTATGGTTCAGAGATTTCATCGAAAAACTCTCCAAAATCTCCCCAAACTTGCCCATTCTATCACTCCTTCACCTCTGAATGCTTAGGAGCTCCAAGGTCACTTTCAACTCAATCATGTTATGTGACCAGAGCAAGGAAAGGCAAAGCCCTAAGAAGTAGACAGAGCTTGGTGAGGTAAGATTTGAAGAGATGAGCTTCCAAAGGTTTATGAAAACACATACGAGACCTCAACCTTCAGCCTCCTGGACAGGGATGTTAATAAGCACTGCCCACTGACTCTCAGGTCCCCTTAGGGGGCTGTCATGTTCCAGCCCCATATCTACCCTTATGGCACTGTTCTTGGTGCCCCAAACTCTACCCAACTCACCCAACTCCACCCTTGGGGCAGAGCTGCTGAATATGCACCCTCTAGGCCCCAAATTGGGACCCAGGACCAATATCCCCTTTGCCCACCCTGCCTTCCACCACTTGGAACATCTATGCCTGGCCACAGAGAGCCCTTCCTGATGGTGAATGTGGCAACTAGCTGTCCTTCTGAAGACAGGCCTTTCCCTCCCCGCCATCTTGGAGAAAACGACAAAAACAAAACAGGAGCCAGATATGTTCTAGGGGGAATGTTTTCACCCTGCTGCCATTTCATTAAGCTCTTTGGCCCAGGACACAGGCCATGAGGCATTTGGGAGGCCTCCCAGAGGTACCCATGCAACAGGCCCAACTACCTGCCTGCTCCAACCTCATCTGAAGTTGCTTTTGGTTCTCTGGCAGCTGATGTTTTTAAGCTGGCTCATCTTCTAAGTGCATGTATTTACAAACAGACTTTACTGATGTTCCTTTCAAAACTCCCTCCTCCTGATTCCTTGCCCAGTCTCTATTCATTGAGTCAGAGTCATATTTTGTTTGATACATTGGTTTAGTCTTAGCTATTTTTCAAGCACAGACCCCCACGAATAAGCTTCTGATGGGCGGGGACATATTTTACATTCCTTTATAGCCCAGGAGCTAACATAATGACCTACAAAGAATAAATATCTCAGGGCACCTGGGTGGCTCAGTTGATCAAATGTCCGACTCTTACTTTTGGTTCAGGTCATGATCTCAGGGTTCTGGGATCCAGCCCCACGTCAGGTTCCACTCTCAGTGGGGAGTCTGCTTGAGGATTCTCTCCCTCTCCCTCTGCCCCCCCTCCCACTCTCTCTCTCTGTGTCTCTAAAATAAATAAATAAATCTTAAAAAAATACATCTCTTGGCAAACTGGAAACAACTCAAATGTTCATCAATAGAATGGATACAAATTGTGGCTTATTTGTACAACAAAATACTTCTCAGTATTCCCAAATACTTAGGTTCATTCCTAAAGGAATGAACCACTGACACATGCAACAACCTGGATGAATCTCAAAAGCATTACACGGAGCAAAAGAAGCACACCCAAAAGAGCATATACTATGATTCCATGTATATGAAGCTCTCGGACCAGTAATGCTAATCTGTGATAGAGGTCTATTATGGACTGAATTTTGCGTGCCTCCCAAATTCCTGTGTTGAAGCCTTAATCCCCAGTGTGACTGTATTTGGAGATGGGGCCTCTAGGAAAGAAATCGAGATTAGATGAGGCCATAATGGAGAGGCCCTGATACAATATGATTTGTGTCTTTCTAGAAGGGAGACCAGAGGGCTCATTTGCATACGAAGAAGAGGTCATGTGAGGACACAGTGGGAAGGTAGCCATCACAAACCAGTAAGAGGGCTCTCAACAGGAACTGAATTGGTCGGAACCTTGATCTTGGACCTCTAGGCTCCACATCATGAGAAAATAAATTTTTGTTGTCTAAGCCACCTAACCTATGATATTTTATTACGGCAACCTTAAGACGAGATGGAAATAGTGGTTGCCTCTGGGGAAGCTGGCATTGACTGGAAAAGGATACAAGAGAACTTTCTAGGGTGAAGGAAACATTCTACATCTTGATAGGGTGGTGGTCACATGGATATTTACAAATGTATATACAAAAAAGTATTGAGCTGTTCACTTAAGATATGTGTATTTTATTACATGTAAATTATAACTCAATAAAGAAATAAATAAAAAAGTCTGTTGGTAAGAATGGTTATCTCTTTGCTGTAGCTAACACCCTCCGACTGATCAACTTGGGATGAAGGTTTATCAAACACCCACTATGGGCAGATCCTTGCAGTAACCACAGATACAGCAACAGGTGGGGGGAATCGAGCCTGGGCTCTGGACTTGGGGAGACTTTTTCAACTCCAAAAGCAGTATCTGGAAGTCCTCATAGCCACTGAGGCAATTTGTACCAAACACTAACAGCTCATTAAGACACTTTTGACACTGTGGAAGTCACATTAACTCCTTCATGCTTCTACTGAGGCGGCTTTTGCCTGGTCCCTCCAAGAACCAGGGTGATTCTAGATTTGCTCGTCTGCAGGCAAATACCACCGGGAAAAAAAAAAAAAAAAGGAAATGGGAAAGTTGGTGCAGAAAGTTTTGATGACATATTAAACTGTGAGATTCAGACCTTAAACACTCTCTCTACTCAAACAAAAGAATCTGCAAACTATTTATGCCCACATTTCAGTAGTTCACTTTTCTGGAGTGTATAGTACTAATGGAGTTGTTAGCAACTTGCGACAAAAATGAGAAATTCGTCCCCAGGTTATTTCCACTCCTTTCTTTCCAGAACGTTGACAATGCCAATGAGAGGCAATCAGATAGAACTAAAGAAGCATTGTAAACCAGGGGCAAGATCTACATGTCCCTTCCCAGGGAGAAATGTGCCGTTTCCTTTCCAGGCTCTTTGCAATGAAAAAAACAAAAGTTGTTTTCATAAAGTCACTGACATTCTAGAAAATGTGTGCCACCTATCTTCCCTTCTGTGTCCTTAAGAGACACTGTAAATTGATCATAGCACTGTTAATCACTGAGCCCAGTTCCAGAAGTGCTAGCTAAACACAGCCAGTTGTTAAATTTCAGGAATCTTCCTAGCTGGTTATTGAACATACTCATTATTAAAAATTAAATTATGTAAATTTATACTTGAGTGAAGTATATTAAAAGAAAAGGTAAGGGATACTCAAAATCTATCACTTCCTAAGTATTTTACTACATTTTATTATTATCTATGCATCTGAGGTTATTTACATATATGGTATCTGGAAGAGCTTTATAATGATGTGCTATAACACAGTCTCAGGAGTTGGCCAGGCTTGTGAGTTCCTGAGATAAAGTCTCCCCATTTTATTGTCAGTTTTTTTTCATGATGGCACCCCTGGCAAAGGTAGCAGAAGGTAATTTATTGGGGTAGAATGAAGCCTTTGGGCTGGGGTGGGGAAGCCTTTGGGCTACATAATTTGTAGGGCCCAGTGTAAAATGAAAATGTGGGATGCTTTGCTCAAAATTTATTAAAGATTTCAAAATGGTGACAATAAACCATTAAACCAAACATGGGCTCTTCTGATCATAGGCCCTTTGTGAATGTCTGTGAAACCAACCCTGGTAACAGGTCACTATTTACCTGTGGGGATCCTGCTTTATCTGCGTGTCTGTAACCCAGGGACTGCCCACCTGATTTTCAAGGACAAAGCTTTCAGGCAAAATGCAGTGAGTCTTGAAGTCCTGTGACCTGACTTTGGAGGAGAGCCATGATCCTACAGGTCCAAAGTACAGATCTCAAGGTTTAGGGGAGTTCCACTTTCTCAAGACCCCAAAGGTTCCAGGGCCCAGGGCTCCTGCTGGAATCTGGAGAGGACACAGAGATGTCTCAGGGATATAGGGATAGAGGTGAAGGCAGAGAACCCTGCCATTGGCAGCCCTTCTAGAAAGGAGGCCACAGCTGACCAGATAAACATCCACAGAGAGCCAAAAACCTGCTCTGCCTCAGAACGAGTCACAAGTGTCTCAGGCCTGACTCTTCCTCTTTGGCCAAGTGACCCCTTTTTACTCTTTGATCCTGTCTTGAGAAGATGTCAGACTAACAGAATGACCAACTCATCCCAGGTTGCTGGGATTTCCCAGTTTGAGCAGTGAAAGCCCCATGGTCTGGTAAGCCTGGGAGAACTGAGATGGTTGGTCACTCTACAAACTAAAGCCACAGGAGGAAGCCCCATTCTGAAAGGGCTTAATTCCTTCTTGTGGGCAGGCATCCTCCAAGACTAACTGGCTAAGTTCCAACAATTTGTTGCAACAGGTCAACTCCTTTACCATCTCCAGGTACATTTTTTCTCATTGTTCACCAGGATCTTCCATCACTCACAGTCAGATATAGCAGGGGCATCTTACTAACTATGGCTATGATTGGTGATTCGTAGTAGCTACCCTGGGTTTTTCCCACCTGAAACAGCCCCATTCATGCCCTGGGCATTGGTCCTCATCTCTGACTATACATGAGGATCCCCTGGGGGACTGGGTTTCAATGTTGTTCAAAGCTCTCAGTCATTCTGATGGGCAGCCGGGGTTGAGATCCACTGCCCTAGGACCTAGAACACTGGCACTTGAATGCCCCTATGTCCAAAAAACAGTGTGCTTCTATCCACAGTCTCTTCCAGCCCACCTCCCTGCAAGTGTGGAGTGGATCTCCACACAGGCATAAGTCCTGGTGTGAACAATTTTTTTTCAAACCAAAAAGAATATAACCTTTATATTATGTTTTCTTGATTGTCAAAGCACTAACCATTGCTTTTAACTGACCAATATAGACATTTTCTCTCTAGGTACCTGCCATTTAAAGATTAAAACCCTGAAAAAATAAAATAAAGATTAAAAGCCTGAACCCCAGGTTTCATGGACAATGACCAGGAGAATCTATTGATTGTCCAGGCAGAATATTCTTATTCTATGAATACTGTGAATCTGAGGACTAATCATATTTCCTTCTTTACACTGGCTGCTAGGAAGATCAGAGTGGCTCACTTTTAGCAATTGCACAGACTGCATGGTCTACGCTTCATGTGCTAACTTTGCATCTGTTTTCATCTTACTCCTTAAGCTGACTTCCCTTTGACCCAGAGTCCCTAGCTATTTATTCTGTCCTATTAAATTGAATGTACACACAAGCTGCCATAAATCCTTTCCGAAGAAAGGCCTAAAGTATAAATAAATAAAATGCAGATGGTAATTGTTATTTTTAGGAAGAGGCAGAGCATAAAAAATATTGGACAGACTCTACGAAGCAGATCATGCTTTTTATGATGCAAGGCTTCCAATTTTCAATCCAAAGCTACCTTTTCAAGATTCATGCTTTCCCCCCATGACTCATACAGAAAAGTACTAATGCCCGAATACCCAACCCAAGAAATGCCTTTTGGCCTTTCTCTGACATTGTCTTCTGGTCTCTCTAAGAGTCCCAGTAAGGAGCAGACGATTGCTTTCAACTGCACACTTCTCTTCCCCAATCAAGGACACAATTATCTTGATTGGTTTATAAGCTCAACTCTGCACTCTGTGAGTGATTTCACTGCTGGATCGGGAGTGCTACCACAGTCAGTTCTCCTAATTAATTTATCTGATTTATTTACAGAGCTGTTGGGGGGGGGGTGTCTTCTGAAATCCATACGCAAATATAATTTAAAATGTAAATCAATATTTTGAGCCAAGAGCATGGGCATTTTTTAATGGGAATGCAGGGTAGTCTTGTGCCTGAAGTTATGATTCTTTGCGGTTGATGACTTGGTTCTCCATGGGGTTATATTTGCAGATGCTAGGAATTTGGTTATCCCAAGAACTCTTGTTCAGAAAGCAGGGAGGCTATGTGGAATGTTTAAGATTTATTCACTTTCCTCCAACTGCATGACTATTCAGAGGTTCTGTATAAATGGCACAACCAAAATCTCCATTTTATAATGCAGGTCCAGTTTCCATTATAGAACATTAGTGGTGAAAAATCTCTGGGGATCATCGTATCCAGCCCTTTCCTTCTGTGAATATATAGAAATATTTCCAGTATTACACATAGAATGAGTTGCAGAATTTGGACTGGGATCCAATGTCCACCACACCTGTGACCAACCCAGAATCAGGTGCATAAACTTCAATTCTAGCCTCTAAGACAATCTCTCAGAAATTTCCTCCAGACTTACCTCCAACTTACTCAGTACATCCAAGGTGCATTCATGACAATGTACTTCTTTCAAGAATTGCAGAAGTGCCTGCAGGGGGGTCCTTACCCCAAACTGTCTGGATACATAGCCTTCCGAACACGAGGCCTACTGAAAGGCTCCAGCTAGCCATGAGAGTTCTCTGTTCGGGAACCCAGCCCCACCTCCTCTCTAAAGTCAGGGAAGGCCAACATTTCTGCTTGTCCCACTCTTGCTTCTTAGCAAACCACTGTTGTCAAGAGTCATCTCTACCCTACACACTTTCTCTCAGGGATCATCTCATGTTTAGAAAGAGATCACACAAGATTTTCAAAAGCCTCCTTTAGAGACAGTCCCACTCTTGCAAACTGAGACACCATACAAAGAACATCCAGGGAGTAAATCCCAGTCCCCCATCTTGGGGACCATTGTCCTCATTGTCTTCCTACACCTGAATGTCCTACAGCACCCCGCCCTCCCCCTTCCAGGTGCTGCACGGTGTAGGGAGAGTTGGATGCCAAACTGGTAGCATCTAGATCATGTCAGACCTTTGCATGTCAGACTCTGTGTATTTTCTAGTCTTTCCCTGGGGGCTAAGACTGGGCTGCTCATCAATTCATCTCTTCCCTATCCGTTTGGATTTTACACTGTAAATGTTCACAGATTAGCTATTTCCAATGCCTTCACATCTCAAATGACGGTTAAAAGCGGAAGAGCTCAGGGTCAGCCAAGCTGCTGAAAAGTCACGAGCTGTAGACACGTGACCCATTGTTTGGGTGTTCAAGATTATAGTAACACTGGCTGGAGTTTATTTCACACATCTACCGTGCTGTCTCCAGCTCTGATCCGGTCTATGGAGGGGAGGCAGAAGCTTTAAAACATGATGATAAACAATGAGGTCACAGGCCAGAACAGCCAAGCCCTCTTGGACTCAGCCGAAAAAAAAAATAGTCCTTATTGGCTACAGAAACCCTATGGGTCACTATGAGTCAAAGAATCATGAGAAGAAAAATGCCAGAACAGTGACAAGAAATCATGGAGAACTCTACTAGCCATGACAAATGGTGGTCCTTGGACACCGAATAAATCTTGAGGCAAGAGAGAGAGATGAGCTCACTAGACAGACACAGAGGTGCCTCGCCACGCACGTGTCAGCGCAGGCTTCTCAGCATCTCTTGCCCCTCCCAGAATGCCTTAGATTGCACAGGAGATAAAGATACATTTTCCTGGGCTCATACCCAACAGGTGGAGCTTCACACATCTCCCATCAGAGAGGTTGCAAACTGGCAGTCTGTGGGCTGAAGTTGGCCTGCCAACGTGTTTTCTTTGGCCTTAATGGTGTATTTTAAAATTTTTGAATCTACTGCCAACTTTTGCAAATTGGGGATTTCACATTTTTAAAAATAGGAATCTCCCACTTTTCTTGAAAAATCAGATTTGGCAAGGACAGGCCTATTTTCCAGCATGGCAAAAATTGGCCATACTGAGTGACCGCTGTTCTTGTCCAACAGGGATAGGAACTTGCTATCTCCTACAGCCCCACCTCGCTTCTCTCTCTTGCTTTTGTTACCTGTCTGGCTTCTGGAGACATCTAAGTTTACAGCCCTGGTCATCCTGTCTGTAGCAGATCCCCCTCTCCCACTGTAGTAGAAACCCAGGCTGGACTTCAATTTCCAGTGTCCCTGAGGACTTTCTTTGGCAGCCATTCCCTCTGTCTGCTCCCCAGCAGGTCATCAATTGTTCCTTCCCAGCAGTCTCCAACTGATTGGAGCTGGTGTATAAATACCCCAGCTTCCTTCCCCCCCCCAAATTTGGATCACTCTGAGGTACATGTTGTACCTTGGCTACCAGAACTCCTCAAGGATATTAAGCTTTAGTTACCCACCAAGGTAACTGCCTGGATGACAAGCCCTTTAAAGGCTGCCTTACCTTCCTTATCCTCTTCCCTCCCCACTAGTAGTTTTTCTTTTCTTTTCTTTTTTTGCCACCTGAATAAATTCAGTGTACAGTTTATTGCACAATAACAAGAACTTGTAGTTGCCACATTTTATGCAGTTGTCGTGAATACAGAATTAGCAAATACTGAACCATCACTTCTGGGGTTGGGTTCCTAGGCTTCTGGTCACAATGTTTTCCTCAACCAGTCAATACAGAACCTTGTCTTTTGTGTTTATGTTCCAAGATATGTTATTACATATATATTGTTGATTCATAAACATTGAACTAGTAGCTAACAACACATTAACTCCTGCCTGAATGGAGCTTATCAAACACACATCTCCATAGACAACATCACAGTCTTCTTGGGCTTAGGAACACTAGCCAGCACTTCAGTACTAGGTTTGAGGGCACCAACAAAAAGAATAAAAATGGGGAAAATGAAGCACTAAATAGAATATGAAAAGGGTACTTGTTTACAATATAAGAACTGAAACAAGAAGGCAAAGCATTACCTTGTTTGACCTCAGCTGGGAATGGGCATATCAGGTAACTCGAACTTTTTGCCAGTCTGTGCATGTTCACAAATGAATGTGAAAGTGCCACGAATGTTGATTTTGAGATTACAAATATTACAGTAAGGAAGCAAATTCACAAATACAGAATCCATGATAAATAAATATCAACTATACCCAAGTCGGCTTCCAGGGGACCCCAAATAAAGACAGCACAATAGAAATGCTTTCTTCCTCAAATAATTCAGGAGCAACTGAAAACACTGGGAAGAAAAATAAAACAATTGTTTTCAGGCATTGGCCGTCAGTTAGCACAGGATGCCCAAGAGAGGGGAACAAATGAGCTAAGTCTTATGATTCCCCCAGAGTATTGCCCAGAGACTATTTCCAGGCTGTACTGTGGGAAAGAGGAGCCCAGGTGGAGCCTGAGGGTCACCTTGAGTTGAAGAGATGGAGCTGGAGGACCAAGGAGGTCGAGGTCGTTAGAGTTGGCAAGGCAGAGTGCTGGAGAGTGGAGAGCTGAGCTCAGAGAGTGCTCCAGAGGTTTGCAAGGATCTGTGAGCCCTCGTATGAGTTCTGATCAGAACATGTGTGTGAGGAAACACCAAGGCCACCTAAAGGAACAGAGGGAAGAATCCTCAGAGCTTACACAGGGTTGAGAATAGTGTTCCCACCAGCTAGAGTGGAAAACCTTGTAATTCCTGGGGCATCAGGTAGAGTACTCAGAAGGGCCTTGCCTTGGTAGTGTGGAAAAAATTGGCCCTCAGCTAAAGACTACTCAGAAGACCAAGCTGTTTCCAACTAAGTGAACTACCTTCTAGAGCAAAGCTCAATAATACTTACAGAAATACAAAAATATCCAACACAGTAAGATTCACAGCATCTGGCATCAAAGAAAAAGTTACCTGGCATGCAGAGAACCAGTAAAATATGACCCATAGTGAGGAGAAATATTAATAGAAACAGACCAAGAAATGACACAGATGGTAATATTAGTAGACAAGAACATTGAAACCATTGTTGTAACTATATTTCATATGTTTGAAAGTGGAACACAGATGGAGTATGTTAAGTAGAGACATGAAAGTTATAAAAAAAGATCCAAATAGAAATGCTAGTGATAAAACCAGAATGCCTAAGATGAAAAATGAAACAACACACTAGAGGGGATTAATAGCAGATTAGATGCTACAGAAGGAAAATTAGTTTAACGTGAAGACAGAGCAATAGAAACTAGAAACAGAAAATGAAATTCAGAGAGGAAAAGAATAAGAGAAGTCAGAGGTTTTGTTAGAGTGTGGCGTCTAATTGCAGGTCATTTAGGTCTGTCCCTGGAATCTGATGGTATGTGGGTTCTTGTGGTCCTTGGGAGGAGACACAGTGGGAAAGCTGGACTAGGGGCCAAGTTCCCCAGATACACTGTCAAGGGGAAGGGATGGACAAGGCTTCTGCCATGCTCAGTTTGAGGTGGCTTCCAACATGTCCCAGGTTTCTTCTTCCAAGCATTAGAGATTTGGTGGGAAGTTGCCTGCTATATTTTTAGGGGATGTTCTTCCCAGGAAATGGAAGGAATGGCTATGGAGTTTTCTGTCTCTCCAGTTCCTACCCTCATTTTTGCCCTCCTATAAACATAGGAACCTTTTGTTTTAAGACCATCTACTCATTAACGAGAAAGGATAAATGACAAAAACAACAAAATGAAGATGAGAGAAATGTCCTAAATACCACACTAAATTTTCATAGATCTTGTTTCTACTGGATGGTAAAACATAAAAATGGCTGTGAGTTTGCCTTTTTCAATGGACATCTCTGAGCCCATTCCCAGAGGATATTAACATACCCCAAATAAATGCTGAGCCCTGGCAGAAATGGATATTCAAACCTCAATAACATACCAGTTAGATTTCTTTTGATTATAAAATGTCTCAAACATACTGAAAATAATGTAACTGACACGTATTTACATTCTAAGGCTTTTAAAAAGTTGACTTGTGGTCATGTTGGCCTCAGAACTTTGGTTTTAATTAATAGTTGAAGTTACAGATACAGCTACACCCCTGCCCTTACTCTATTCCATTTTTCCTCCATTCCAAGTAGTGTTCATCTCCTAAAAGTGTTTTACTTTTTTTAAATAGCTAATTGTGTTTATTAGTCAATTTACCAAAAATTCTTTTTTTGGGGGGTGGGGAGATGAGAACTTTATTTTATTATTTTATTTTATTTTATTTTATTTATTTTTTTGATGTAGTGTTCCGTGATTCATTGTTTGTGTATAACACCCAGTGCTCCATGCAATACCTTCCCTCCTTAACACCCAAGGTGTTTTACTTTTTAATAATTTTTATGTTTACCACATATGCTTAAAATGTAGTATCACTTTGATTCTTTCAAAAATTCACATAGATATTACACTGTCCTGTTACAACTTAATTTCTCACTTGATATGATGTTTTAGAGATTCGTTTGTGTGGACTTCATTATGTGACATTATGTGAACATTTTGGCTATTTCCTATTTTTTGCCATTACAGTGCTTCAGTGAATATCCCTGCACGTGTTTTTTTTTTTTTTTTGTGAACATATACAAAACATTTTTCCAGAAGTGCAAATGTTGGGCTGTCTAATATGGGCATCCTTGATGTTACTGGATATTGCCAAAATGCTCCTCAAAAGTACCAGTTTACACTGCCACCAGTGATGTGAACAGTCCCCATCCCCCACATCTCTGGCTGAATTGGTATCATCAGAGTTTAAAAATTTTATCAGTCTGTATCTGGACTCTCTATTCTGTTCCACTGATCTCTTTCTCATTCATTTGCCAATACCACACTATTTTAATTATTATGGCTTTATAAATTTAGATATCCAGGGAGAAGAATCTCCTTCTTTGTTCTTCATAATTATCCATTCTTGGTTCTTTACCCTTCTGTAGGAATTGTAGGATAGCTTGTGAAAATCTATGGAAAGCTCAGTTAGCACTTTGAATGAAATGAGAGTGAATTTATGCATGAATTTGAGGAGGATTCACATCTTTACGATATTGAGTCTTTTCACCCAGGATCATGCTATTTCTCTCCAGGTTTACTTTTATTCCTTCGGCAAAGTTTATAGCTTGCCCCATAAATTTTGTGAGATTTATTACTATGTACCTTAGAGCTTTTGTTGCTGAGATACCATTTTTCACTTATCAGGTAGACAAAGATTAAAAGGTCTACTAATACTCTATACTGGTAATATTAAGGGGAAACAGGCATTTTTATATTTTATTATTGCAAGTATAAATTAATTCAGCCTCTTTGGAGTACAATTTGTAATTGCTTTAAAGTTTTTAATGCATATTTTATTTGACCCAGAAATTCCACTTCTAAGAATTCACAAATATATGCACATACATATGAGATTTTGTGTGTCTAAGGATATTTAAGGCAGGATGATCATAAGAGCAAAAAATTGATAACAGCCTATATGTGTATTGTTACAAGACTGGTTAAATTAACCACTGAATAGTTTATCCAGTCAATGAAATACTATATGGCCATTAAATAAAATGAGGCAGCTTTATAAATACTTACATGAGAAAATGCCCAAGATTTTTATTTTTTTTTCCTTCTTCCTGCTTGCTTTAGGGTTAGTTCACTCTTCGTTTTGCAGTACCTTAAAGTAGGATAGGTTTGACTTGAAATTTTTCTTCTCTTTCAATAAAGGCATATACAGCTATAAATTCCCCTCTAAGTCTGCTTTAGCTACATGCCGTAAGTTTGGGTATGTTGTATCTTCATTTTCATTTATTTCAAAGTATTTTCTAAGTTCTCCTATGATTTCCTCTTTGACGCATTGGTTATTAAGGAGTGTATTGTTCAATTTCCCATATTTGTAAGTTTCTCAAATTTCCTTCTGGTACTGACCGTACTTGGTTGGAGAACATACTTTGTATGACTTTTTTTTTTTTAAAGATTTTATTTATTTATTTGACAGAGAGAGACACAGCGAGAGAGGGAACACAAGCAGGGGGAGTGGGAGAGGGAGAAGCAGGCTTCCCACGGAGCAGGAAGCCCGATGCGGGGCTTGATCCCAGGACCCTGGGATCATGACCTGAGCCGAAGGCAGATGCTTAACGACTGAGCCACCCAGGCGCCCCACTTTGTATGACTTTAATCCTTAAATTTACTGAGGCTTGTTTTAGGGTTTAACATATGGTCTATCATGGAGAATGTTCCATATGCACTTCAGAAGAATGTGTATTCTGCTATTGATAAGTGAAGAACAGAGCTACCTCTTAAAATTCCTTTCCTCTCTTCTCCTCCTTTGTTCCCTGTGGTTAGTTCAGAGAATCTCTTCCTCTAAACTTGACATCTATCATTCTCTATGCCCATTCCCTAGGGCCTTCTTCATTTTTTTTCCTTTCTCCTGTCTCACCTCTTTATTATATGGATCAACTTAACCTCTCTCATGGTGGCTCTCCCTCTTCTGCCTCTTTCTTCTCTTCCTTCTCCACTTTTCCCATCGTTTAGTTTCTCCCAGACCAAAACAGAACCTGAGAACTGACCGACACAAGAATTCAGTCCTTTTACCAAGGCCTCTCTAGTTCAGTGTCTCTCTATCCATTTTCCTAAAGCTGCAGAAAAAGTCCAGGAACAGGGTTGATAAGGAAAAAGTTCTCCATAGGATCAGAATTCTCCGTATGGTTAAAATGAGCTGGTGAAGACAAAAATGTTCCCTCTAGACCTAGCTTCCATGGATCAAGCCTAATGGGAAATTATGTAAACAAAGCCTAAATCATCCATGGCAGGATTATCCTCCTTCCTCAAGGTCATCTGCCATAAACTCCTTCTTAGTTCTGTCTATGTCTCAAAGAACCAAAGGCCAGGCTTTGAGAGTGGCAGCCTCGAAGCTGGAATTAATCTGGCTTTAATTCATTATTAACACACTACTAAAAAGGCCTTTTGAAGTCACAGCACCAGCAGGAGCCAAGCACACGAGATCCCAAGAGCTTTCTAAGATCTTACAGCCTATGGGCGAATGGAGAGGTAATTGCACTTTTTTGTTCATCAGCAGGCTTGGAGAAATGTCAGGCCTTTACATTTTATTTTGTTTTCTTCACATGTACCCAAATATTAGTTTGTATGCATCTTTAGGAGTACTCCCAGCACAGTGTGGTTATAATAACTTGTGGACCTGTCTTACTGGCCACGTCTTATTCATCTTTTTATTCACCATGCCATGCACCTTGCCTGGCACCTGGTGGATATTCAGTAACGTCTTCAGAATGAATGGAAACGACGCTATAATAAATATACCCGGTAGGGCTTCACAGTTCTTTTCCAAAAGAAGCATTATAGGTACTTCAAACGTCATGTATCCGTCACATAACTCATCTCTATCTCCAAAATCCACACCACGCCCTGTGCAATTAGTCTTCCAGGTCCTCTCAAAAGTTTGGCAGCATCTTTAATCCCTTCAACCCCTGTTCAAGTCAGTGTAATTATCTGCAAGGTCTATTTCTCATGTATAGTATAATTGCATGTGCATGCACGCCCAGGCGCACGCACCCACAAGCTACAGTTTTTCAAGTATAGAGCGTGGTGCATTCTCCCTGCTTTTTGCACCAGGACAGAAAGTAGACCTTTGTTCTCAGAATTAGAAGAATAATGAAGGACAGAGGCACGTGGTTCTCCCAGACCCCTTCGACGTTCAAAGACACCTGGAACTCAGGTGGTAGGATGACTAAGAAGTTTGCCCTCCGTAATTTCCTCTGTGCCCCAGCCCTTCCACATTCTGACACCTGACGCCCATCCTCATTGCCTTGGGTAAAGGAAGGCACTGAAGAATGCTGCTTACAAAGAATTCAAATGCTTAGCTTTTCAGATTCAATAGACTAAAAAGGGACATAAACCAAAAATAAATAAATGAATAAATAAATAAATAATTTTTTTAAAAAAGAAGAACACCTGAAGACTATCAGCAGAGCCTCCCTGTTGTGTACAAGAGCCAAAGGTCCCCTGAGCAGAATCTGTTGAGAGTAGATCATAGCATCCACAGTGACTGATGTCACCCAGAGAGGGCTCACGTGGTTAGTCTGAGGGTGGTTATGAGAATCTTGGTCTTCATTCAGAGGGACAAGAGAGTCAGTGGTAGCTGAAAAGAAAGAAGAAATAAATAGAGACTCTTCTGGAGTGTTCTCACAACATGAGGCTGAAATGCACACTGTCTGAATTTGTATGGAGTCATTTTTTGGGTACATCTGCCGCTGGGAGCTGGCAGGAGCTGTCTGAAGTCTTGTTTCTGGGCTCAGCAAGATGTTGATTTGGGTCATTACCATTGAACGAGTCTAGGCCTCCCCAGGCAGGCAGAATCAGGAGAGCTCTCACTTCTCCACCACCCTATCTGGATGGGTCCATAGGGGATAAGCTTAGTGTCCATGATCCTCCTTCCCATCTGACATCCACCTGATATTACTGAGCAGCCTACTGAGCAACAGGGGTAATTTTCTGAGTACTTGTTTTTAGGAGAAAAGTCGTTGCCCTTAAAAAATACATAATCATGGGGTGCCTGATTGGTTCAGTCCATTAAGCATCTGCCTTCGGCTCAGGTCATGGTCTTGGGGTCCTGAGATCAAGCCCCGCATCGGTCTCCCTGCTCAGAGGGGAGTCTGCTTCTCCTTCCCCCTCTGCCCCTCCCCCCCCTTGTGCTCTCTGTCTCTCTCAAATAAATAAATAAAATCTTTAAAAAAATACATAACCGTGACTTGAAAACAAAATAACAGGATCTTTAAAAAAAACTTTTTTTTAGTGGAATTGGGTGATTAGAATGAATCCTAAAATACTGTTAGGGTTGCTGGGATTAACTGTGTTTTTTAAGACAAGCTGTCTTTACAGTGTCAGGTATGGCCTTCACCCTGCAACATATTATTCTAGGCATCATATAGAATATGCTGAAGAATGTTCCACTCTTTTGAGGACTTTAGATCTAAAAGAGTACTGATTACATAGCTATCCGCTCCATTGCACAGACCACAGATCAGAAATCATGTCACAGTCAGACTTACACAAAAAGAACAGAAATAATCTTGCAGAAGACTAGAGGAAGGTATTTCTTTCTGCAATTACTTTCCTCCACAACCAGAAAATAAAAGGGATAGATCAAGTATTTATGCTGGTTGGCATTCCTGTCTTACTTTGGATTCCCCTGAAAGCAAACCCTGAGGTAAGAAGTTGGATGTAAGTGGTTTATTTGGGAAGAGAACCAAGAAGTACAAGGGAGGGGGTGGCGAGGAGACAAAGAAGGGAGAACGGAGATAAAGGATATATTGATGAGCAGACTGTCACTGTGGACTACTGGGACCTCAACCCTGCTAGGAATTCCCTAATGAAGTGCGTAGATCATAGCTCAGAATAGTTGCACTGAGCTTATCCAGTATTTTTCACTGAGGCATTTATCCACCAAGTTCCTTTCATTAATGCCTAAAGTTGCTCCTGTAGCTAAGTCCCTAGCGCTCCTGACTTGCTCTGCACGAAGGGGGAGCGAGTTCCCCGATGGCGGAGAGACCCGCAGGCGGCCAGGGAGAGGCGGACGCTGTGGGGTGCTGTCTGCGGTCCCAGCCTCTGTCCATCCGCAGCTGCAGGTGAACTCAGAGGGAGGCCAAGGGACCCAGGGCAGTGGGTCAACCATGGCTGCTACAGTCTCTCTGGGAACTAAAAAAGAAATATTAAATGTATCTATTTTTAAACCCACTAGTCCAGAAGAGGAAAGCATGAAGGGAGAGCAAAGAGACCTTGGATCCCAGGGGATCCCTGGAAAGTGCCCTACGCCCCTCCTCCAAGCCAATCCCCCAGGCCGAAAGTGGATGTGGAGGTACTGACAGAAGCCCCAGAGAGAGAGAGGACCAGCGTCCCCATGCTCGGGTAGGGTCCAGGGCAGTGACAAGCCCCCAGAGGCCTCTACAACCAGCACACTGTGTGAGCAGGAGAAACGTCTTACACGGGTTGAGGCTGGTGGGTGTGAGGCGGTCTCACAGAGCTCCCGGTGACCCCCGAGAAGAGCGGCGGGCTGGGCCTCAGGGAGTCTGTGGCCCAATAAAGCCTTGTGTTTGGAGAGCAGGTAGTTTCAGCAGAACCTCTGTAAGGGTTTTCAGAGGCCAGATGGGACCAGGGCCCTTTGAGGGGACCCCGGTATGGGTAAATCACAAGGATGAGGACAGGCGTGCTCCCTCTCAATGCCTGGGTCCTGGGTAGCACCAACAACCTAGACCCTGCCTCCGGGAGAGGGAGGGCATGGAGAAACCTTGAATGGCCTAACACCAGAGGAGTGTTTTTATTTTTGCCCCAAATGAACTCATGAACCCACACTGAGGAGAATGTGAGGAGAACGTGGCCTTGAACATCTGAGGTTTATACACACAAAACTGAGCTCCCTTGCTTTCCTCTCATGCCCAGGAAGACTATGTCCCAGATTAGAGAGAAAGACAGAAAGAAGCAAATTGAGTTTGGATTTCTTCTTTGTCATGTTAGGGGAGATATATTCTTTATATATATTTTTTTTAATTTTTTATTTGAATTGAAATAGAGCTGACATTTGATATTATATTAGCTTTAGGTGTACAGCATAGTGATTAGACAATTATATACATTGAGGGAGATGCAGTCCTTTTTTTAAAATTTTATCTTATTTTATTGTGTATGTTAATCACCATACATTACATCATTAGTTTTTGATGTAGTGTTCCATGATTCATTGTTTGTGTATTACACCCAGTGCTCCATGCAGTACGTGCCCTCTTTAATACCCATCACCAGGCTAACCCGTCCCCCCACCCCCCTCCCCTCTAGAACCCTCAGTTTGTTTCTCGGAGTCCATAGTCTCTCATGGTTCGTCTCCCCTTCTGATTTCCGCCCCCTTCATTTTTCCCTTCCTTCTCCTAATGTCCTCCATGCTATTCCTTATGTTCCACAAATAGGTGAAACCATATGATAATTGACTTTTCTCTGCTTGATCCTTACGAGGGGGCTCTCCATCCTTAGCAGACATCAGAAGGATCTGGAGGGCTCGTTAAAACACAGATGCCTGGGCCCACCCCCCATCAACTCTAGCTCAGAAAGTCCGAGAAGGGCTAAGAAGGGCCTCTATTCTTGGTCACTCTTGCATTTGGAGATGACCCTACAAGGATCATAGATGCCACTCCTCCCTTGAGGTAGCCCTGCGTAAAAACTGCTCTCGGTCAATGCTTATCGTTGTGGTATCAACACATGGCTACGCCCTAATCAGCGGTAATGTTCTTTCCCAAGACAATCCAGGCACAAGGAAAGCCGAGCAGAATGGGTTACAGCAGAGAAGCAGGAGTGGGGTTGGCCACTGAGTCCCAGTCCTGTCAGGTGGTCTGAGGGAAGGGAGGAGGTGGGGCTGGCATGCAGGGCCTCTCACTGCCTTCTCCCCTTTCTAAGGCCAAACATTGGTACCCATCCCAGGCTGTTACCTTATTGTCAACAATTCATTCAGTGCACAATGTGTAGTGTACCTCAGGTCTCATCTCCAAGAGCCAAGCATTTGACATGTGTTGCTGAGCCAGGCACTGTGCTACGTGTGAGAGAGACAAAGATGGAGCCACCATTAATAGGGGAAGCCAAAAAGCTCACGGCCATCACCATATAGCATAACAAAATCACACAGAGAACACGCCTGTGGCCAGGCGCTTGGGAGAACTGTTTTCTCTTCTCATCTTGTTTCTGGCTCTTCTCTCCACCTCAAGTTCAGATGGGAACTGAATGATTCACCTGTTGATGACGTCTTGAACTGCCTAGGCCAGGTCTCCTGTTGCATGGCAGAGTTTATTTACTAGCTGATGTCCACTGTTCCTTCAGTGAAGGCTCTTGGTCTCTGACTTGTTCAGGCACTTTGACCTGCTACCAGACTGAATCGAAGACTTAACTTTTTTTCTAGGCAAATAGCAGACTTTTGTACACTAAAGATGCTGTGGCCTACGAGAAAACAGGCGGACAAAAAGCTAAAGGAAGTAACATGCAGACATCCCAATGGACACCTAACTGGAGTGTCCATTGTCCCAGCTCCCAATATTGCTCTTGTTTTTTTTCTGCAGTTGTGTGATTTAAAATACCCCTGTTCTATTGAGGTATAAGCTGCAAATTTTGGTAAAGTTAGAAAAATTAACAAATCATTCCAAAAAAAAACCCAAAAACAAATAAGCAAAAACCCCACAATCTAACCCTAAATTATAGCTTTCTTGGTACGTATATGTATCATTACAAAACTACAAAAAAATTCATTTAGAGAAATTCATTTAGAGCCTGTGATTCTCAACTGCAGCACTGAAAATTCAATCTAAGGATCAACAAAATTCAAACCATCCCCCAACACTTACCCAGCATCAGGAAGAACTGGTTGACCATAGTTTTAGAATATGGTTGGCATTTTCAACAATTCAGTGATCAGAAAAAAACCCATGGTTGGGGATGGGGGCGGGGGGTGGGGAGAGAGAGGAAGGAGGGAGGAAGGAAAGAAGGAAGGGAGGAAGGGAGGGAGGGAGAAAGGGGGGAGAGGCGGGAGGGAGGGAAGAAGGAAGGACCTCAGGCACTGGAGCTTTGAGGTGAAGAGAACGAGTCCATAGCCTCAGGAGGGACCCAGACCTGGCTTGTCTTAAACCAGAACCAAGAGCCCCAGGCCAGAGCCAAGCCAGGTCCAGTCCTTAGAGGCGGCTTTCTTCAGGCTGCCTGCACTATGGGAAGACTAGCACACTGAGTGCAGAGGAAGTGTGATATGAGAAGAGAGGTGGAAAGAGAGAAGAGAAAGGAAAGACAGGGAGAGGGAGAGTTGAGGGAAAGCAAAGGTGGGCGGGCAAAAGGAATTGTAATAATTTCCAGAGCTGCTGTAACAAAGCACCACAGACTGGGGGGCTTAAACAACAGACATTCATTTTCTCACAGTTCTGGGGGCTGAAGTCTGAACTCAAGGTGTCGGCAGGGTTGGTTCCTTCTGAGGCTGTGAGGGGAAATCTGTTCCGTGCTGTCCCCTAGCATCTGGTGGTTTGCTGGCAACCTTTGGCATCCCTTGGCTTGTTGGTGCATCGCCCTGATCTCTGGCTTCATCTTCACATGCATTCCCCCGTGTGTGTCTGTGGCCAAGTCTCTCCTTGCATAAGGACATCAGTAATGTTGAAGTAAGGTTCACCTTAATGATCTCATCTTACTTGATCATCTGCAAAGACCCTATTTCCAAGTAAGGTCGCATTCCCAGGTACCATAGGACTTCAGCATCTTTTGAGGTTCAACCCTCCATTCAATCCATAACAGTTCAACCCACAACAGGAACACAGATGAGAAAGAGAGGAGAGAGATGACAGGTGACAGGGGCCATGGGACTGTGTCCAGCCCTTCCTCCCCTAAAGAGCCCTGGGCAGGGGCAGGGTAGCCCTCAAAGCTTTGGGTAATGACAGAAGGGATGTCTCTAGGGGAAGCCCCATTTCTTTCTTTTTTTAAAAGTTTATTTATTTTTGGGACGCCTGGGTGGCTCAGTCGGTTGAGCGGCTGCCTTCAGCTCAGGTCATGATCCCAAGGTCCTGGGATCAAGTCCCACATCAGGCTCCCTGCTCGGCGGGAAGCCTGCTTCTCCCTCTCCCACTCCCGCTTGCTTGTGCTCCTGCTCTCGCTATCTCTGTCTCTGTCAAATAAATAAATAAAATCTTTAAAAAAAAAAAAAGTTTATTTATTTTTTAGTAATCACTATACCCAATGGAGGCTTGAACCCACGACCCCGAGATCAAGAGTCACACGCTTTTTTGACTGAGCCAGCCAGGCTGAGAGGAATACATGGAGACTAAAAAGACTTTGTGTTGTGTTTGGGGACCCATGGCTTGCTTGGTTCTGTTTCTGAGCAGAAGACATCATGAGGAAAATTCCGGCTGCACAAAGACAGAAGCTAAGAGCCAGGGTTGTAGACTGAGGATGCATTGCTGACATCTGGGTGCTGAAGGGAGGCTCCAGATGTACAAACAGCAAAGTAACACCCCCAGGAGCCAGGAGCTGGGACAGGGCAGAGCAGCATGTGTAGATGGTCCCAGGTAGATGGTCCAGGTAGATGGCCTGCGGCCAGGAGGGCCCACCCGCTCCCTCCGCTCGGGGTGACTCTGCCCATGGGGGAAGTATGTGGGAATTTTATTTCATTCTTAGCAGACTTCAAGTATCATCCCATGATTATGGGCTGTGGGGAATCCTTTTAGGGCTGATCTAAATCCCGGAGTTTCAGAGGACATGCTGACCTCCCTTGACTTGAATCAGAATAGCTATATTGTTGTCTCTATGTTCACTCGAGAAATATTTATTGAGCGCCCACTCTGTGTCAGACACAGTTCTCTGGGGAAACAGCAGTGAACCGATGGAACAGTTCTCCTTGTAGGGCTTACCTTTTATGGGGGTGGGATGGGGGCATAGATAGCAAAGAACCGAGTTATCTTGTTTATCAAGTGTTGGACAAATCTACAGAGATTCTCAAAGAAAGCAAGGCAAGAGGACAGGATGCCATGCATAGATGGAGGGGCTTCTGGTGTGAAAGGGTGGGTCAGGAGAGGCCTCGCTGAACAGGCAATATTGGAAGAAACATGAAAGCAAGTAAATGAGCCTTATGGCTGGCTTTTTTGGGGAAGGAGAGGTCAAGCAAAGGATCAGCCAGGTAAAGGCCCTGGCAGTGGTAGGGGAGGGGTGGGGAGTTGGCTGGTGAGTTTGAAACCAGTGTTGCTGGAGAGGGTCGGGGAGGGTGTTCTGCCCTGGAGCTGGAGACTGCACATTCCTTGTTCTCTGAAAGTCTTCTGGAATCATCCTTGTTAACCTCAAAATGTCCCAGAAATTCGAAATGACATCTCCCAGAGTGCCTGCCTCTTGGACCTGAAAGCCATATAACTCCCACCCCACTACACCCTGATGTGGGATTTGGAAAATATGGTCTAATCCAGCAATCCTAACTGCTGTCCATCGGGACACTATGCTAGGCTATTAAGAACAATCACATATAACCCACTATGTCACCTCTGACTCTGAATGTCTTTAGAGAAAACACGCACACACACACACACACACACACACACACACACACACTGAGCTGGAGCTCTGGAAGAAGCAACTGAATCAAAAGGAAAAACATTTTTTTTCCGTGAGATGTTTAAGCTCACATTCTAAGATCAAAATCAAAATAGAAAAATGAGCAATTCATTTCAGGCATTCCCCAATGACAGCCCCCCCCCCCCCCCACACACACACTCCTGGTTACTGGGCAGACTGGCAGTTCTGCAGTCAGCAGAAGAAATGTACCTCACAGTCATGGTTAGTCACCCTTAATCAGCTAATCCAGCCGGGAGCCCAGGAACTCTGAGCATGCCGGATTCCCTCCTCTCTCCCATCTACAACACTCCCTTGGATCTCATGGCTTCAGGCACCATCCCTGCGCTGCTTTACCATCTGCAGGCCAGACCTCTCCCCCAACCTCCAGCTATTACGTATCCCCCTGCCCACCCTTCATCTCCCCTTGACATCTCAAACTTCACATGGCCCAACCAGCCGCTGTCATGTATCTCCTTCTACCAACTCCTGCCCTCTCCATCTTGGCTGATGGCAACTCTGTTCTTCCGACTACCAGACCAAAAACTTGAAATCATCCTGGACTCTTTTCTTTCTCTTTACACCGGATATCAATTCACCAGCCGGTTCTATAGGATCTTCCTTGAAATATGCCCAGAAGCTGACTGCTCCTCGCCACCTCCACTTTGGCCCATGCCTTCATCATTTCTCTCTGCAACAGCACCTGAGTTGGTCTCCCTGCTTCTGCCCTTTGCTCCCCCAGTCCGATCCCAACATAGCAGCCAGAGTGATCCCATTCAAATCTAAGTCAGTTGTGTCTGTCCTCTGCTCACAACCCTCCGAGGGCTCCCATCTCACTCAGAACAAAGAGGAAAAGCCCTACAATGCCCTCCAAAGTCCTCCATGATCCCCCCTCACCTCTTACCCCCTTTACCCCTTTCGTCCTGTTTTTCATCACACTCTGCCCTCCTCACTCTGTTCCTACCACACTGGATTCTCTGCTGCTCCTGGAAAAGCCCGGCATATGCTCGCTGTAGAACATTTGCATTTGCTATCCCCTCTGCCCCAGATGCTCATCCCCACATCGTTTTATTTGTTGCTGGACTCCCAGTCCCGGAATAGTTTTGGCACATAGTAGGTGCTCATTAATATTTGTTGGTTGAATGAAGGAGGTTTTACAACTGAAGAACATGCCACTCTTCTCCTGATTTCCCCCCCTTAGTGGCCGTGTATACGAGGCATTCAGATGCTTTTGGGGAGGAGGGACTTCAGGGAGCATCTCCCCCCAGCTTTCCTCATTCTCAGAAGGATGAGGACAGTGGTCCTCAAGAAGGAGGGAGAGTCCAGCCTAACTTTCCAGATCACTCGTGGGAGGCTCAGGGTGCAATAGATAGCTAGCTGTTTGCATCAATGCCCGCAGGTACAGCCTTTCTGAAATCAGGAGGGAATACTCTTTCCTGCCCCCGTGGGTGGAGAAAGAAGTCTTCTATCAGTGAGATTCAAATCTGAACTTCTGGGATGTTCCTGTTTGGGTTTGGTCCTGGCAGTGCCGGTGTTTATTTTGCCCCGGAGTTGTGCTCTGTGGGATTGTGCAAAGCCTTGAAACAGTGAGGGCATTAGGACCAGGAGCGAGGCGCATGCTTGGCTCCCGATGTGTCTGGCAGAGGGCTCTCAGCTGAGCACGGAGCTATGTGTGAAAGGAAACAGGCGCTGCCTGCCGGCTTCACATCTGTTGATCTGACCTGACTTGAAGCATCCAAAGGAGGACGACTGTCAGCTCCGCTGGACTGAGGACCCACCAGCTCCCCCCAAAGACATCGCATAGCAACCTGACCATTCATGCAAGGGGCGGGGGAGGGGGGAGACGAAACACGTGAGACCAAACACCTGAGCAGAATGGAATAATTTTTTCCCCAAGGAGATAAAGGGGGTAAAGGGGGCAAAACGATTCCATTTGCAGACCCCGCGAATGGGCTTTCAGAAGGCAATTACAGAAATCCACTCAGAGAGGAGCCAGGGTGGGACCTGGGTCCCGTGGCTTTCTGATTGTAAGTGCAAGTCAGTCTCACACATGCTGTTGGCTAATGTCAGATGGGAAAAAAGGAGCAGGTTAAGTGACCAGCAAAAAACTTCCAGGTGGAACTAGAAGCCAGGTTCTCCTGCACGCAGGAAGGAACCTGGAGCTGGAGGAGGGAGCGGACTTGAATATGACCTGTTGCATTTGGCAAGTTCCAGCAACATGCTGCTAAGGAAGCGATGCCGGCATGGACCATGCGGACTACAACTCCTGCTGCTCTTACTGATGCTGGGATGCGCCCTGCTGATGGTGGCCATGCTGCGCCCTCCCCCGCGCGCCCCACACCCTGCCCGCACAGCCCAGGCCGCCCCGCGCAGCCCTGATGCTGGGTACCGCCTGCACTTCGGGGAATCCCAGGAATGGGTGCTGGAGGCCGAGGATGAGGGCCAAGAGTACGGCCCCCTGGAGGGTCTGCCCCCCTTTATCTCGCTGCGGGAGGATCAGCTCCTGGTGGCCGTGGCCTCACCCAGGGCCAGAAGGAACAAGACCCAGGGCAGGAGAGGTGGCAGCTACCGGCTCATCAAACAGCCGAGCAGAAGGCAGGATGAAGAGGCCCCAGAGAGGGACTGGGCGGCCGAGGAGGAAGATGGGGCGGTATCCGAAGATGAGCTGACCCCACTCAGCCTGGAGGAGGCGTTCAGTGCCCGCATCCCCCTGCAGAGGGCGCTGCCCGAGGTACGGCATCCACTGTAAGTAAGGCCCTGGCTTCCCCTGTTTCGGAGACGTTAGCGGCAGACTCAGGGATGCCAACTTTCTCCACTCTGCCTCCACTGTCCTAAGGGCAGCAATTCCCAAGATGTGGTCCCTGGAGTCTCAAACCACATCCCAGACCCACTGAGTGAGAAACTCTGGGTGGGTCCGGTGATTTAACCAGCGCTCCACGTGCGAAAAGGAGGAGCTCTTACTTGCTCTTCTCTTCCCCACCCCGGTTCTAGTCCTTCTGTCTCGGGATTATCAGGTCAAACAGCTTTTTGCATTCAACACATAGTGAGCTTGGGGCAGATGTTCTCCAACCCACCCTCCAGCTCTAACACTCGGCCTTGATACATTTTGATATTATGATTGTTGCTATTGTTTGCTTTCCTTTTGGGTCAAAATAACAATTGAAACTAACATTTACGTGACTCCTGCCATCGTGCCTGATTTTAGGCTAAGAGCTGTTCATATACCAGTCCTTACAACTCTGTCCGATGAGTGAGAGGATTTACCATCAGGTTGATTTTATAGGTATGGAAACAAGGCACAGAGAAGTCAAGTAACTTGTCCACGGTCACACAGCTGGCAGGTACCAAAGCAGGGATTGGAATCCAAGAAGCTCCAGTCTCCCTAGACAGCCACCCCATGCTGCCCTCCTTAGTCTACTAGACTCAGGGCACAGTCCCAGTGCCCAGAGGCCAGAATGCTGTGCTGATGCAGCCGAGCCTGGCAGGGTGGCCCCACGGCCAGGAGGCAAGCTGGGAAGTGTGACAATATGCAGGCTGGACCCAGGGAGAGGCTGAGCTCGCCTTGTACATCCCCTGTCCTCCCCGACCATGACCATGGCCAGCTGCAGAGGAGGGCTCTGGTCCAGCAGCCAGGGCCAAAGTGGCTGGTTAGTTCGGGGAAGTCCCTTCCTATAAGCCACTGCTGTTCCTAGAGCCCAGAGAGTTTCCCAACAAGCAAACACATGCTCTGACCCTGTGGGTGAGCGAGTCCATGTAGAGCTGCAATCAAGAGCGAGACAATGTACTCCTCTGAGCCCTGGGTGGGGGCCGGGGAGGCGGGATGTTCCTTCAGCCTGACTGCCTGGCGCTCACCCTCGGGGCTGTGCAAATGCAGGTCAGCGCGTGGGAGAGTGGCTCCTTACATTGCACGTGTGGGTGCCTCACTCATCTTACCCATCCCAACCCTGCCGCTCCAGCTTCAGGTCTTGGCTTAAGAAGCTCTTTTCAGGAAACTTCCAGACCCAGCCAGGCCCACCCCGGTGCAGTTTTGGGCTCTCAGAAGTTTGAATTCATAACACTCACTACAACCAAAGCTAAATGGTCACTGATGTTTGTTCAGTGCTCAGGTCCCTGCCATGCAGACAGTAAAGAAATGAGGGCTGAATGAATGAATATATTGTTTTCAAATGCTCTGGATATGGTTTTTCTCCCTGGACAGAACAAGAAGGAGTGTCTTCATTTTGCCAATAAGAAACATTGCCTCAGACAAGAGGGTCTCTGGCTACCCATAGGTGTGTGTGTGTGTGTGTGTGCACGCGCACGTGCGTGTGCATTATGCAAATGTGCTGTGCATACGCATATCTGTGGGTGCATTGTATATGTGTGTTTGCGCACGTGTGTGTTGTGTGTGTAGTAAACAGCTTGCATGTGTGTTGTGCGTAGTACACGTATGTCGTGCATTATGTGGTGCCCGTGGGCCAAGTGACTGCGTGTGTTGTGCACTGTGCACAGGTGTGAGTTGTGTGGTGTGTAGTCACACATGCATGTGTTCATGTTCTTATGTGTGTGCATGTTGATGTACAAAGTGGCATATGTGGTACGTGTGTGATTATGTATGTTTTGCACACAGTGCGACGTGCATTGTGCATGTGTGTGTTGTGACTGGGTTTTTGTTTTGTATGTTTTTGTGGTATAGGTGTGCACGTATACTGTGTTGTGACTGTGTTACGTGTGCATGGCGTGCTTGTGTGAGTATGTGGATTGCGTGAGTTGCACACGTGTGGCACACACCTATTATCTGAGTTGTACCTGTGTATGTGGGCTGTGTGTACTATTCACGCGGTGTGAAGTGCAGGAGTGTCTTGGGTGCGTGTGGGTGCAAGTGTGGGTGAATTTTGCGGCACGTGCGTTGTGCCCCTGTAGGTGGTGTATATGCATATTGTATATGCGCTGCATGTGGTGTGGTGTACGTGTGTGTATTGTGAGGTGCCGCTTATTTTGCATGTTTGTGGGTACATGTATGCACGTGTATTTGGCGTGTATTGCCTGTGTGCGTTGAGTGTGTTGCATGTATGTTGTAAGTGTGTGGGGCGAGTTGTACGTGTGTGTGCGAGTGTGTGGCGCGTGTTATGCTTGGGGTGTGGAGTGCGTGGGTGTGTGTTGTGCGTGTGTGGTGGGAGTGCAGGTGCAGTTTGTGTCACGTGCGCGATGTTCACTGACGCGCGTGTGTGTGCGCCGCTTCAGTGGGTGCCTCTTCAAGCCAGCATAACCAACTGGTCTTAGGTTGTCTGGGACTTTCCGGGCTGGGAAACCCCGCAGTCCCAGGCAAACCCGCGCCCAGCCTGCCCCAGTTCTCCCAGGCCCGCCATCAGCTCCGTGTGGAGGTGTGTGGCGCCCTCTGCTGGCCCAGCCCCCCCCCATGCAGCCTGTGCGGCCGGGCGTCGGCCCCCAGCGTCTGCTTTCCCCTCTGCAGCTCAGGTGCTGCCCTTCCAGCCCCTCTCACGACACACAAGGGATTCTCTGCAAAGTGAGGCAACAAGCCCCCACACTCCCTCCAGGGTGACGGGCCTCTCCTCCTCTTTCCACTACAAAACCAGGCCCAGGTACAGCTCATAAAAGAACAGCCGTGTAGTAAGCGCCTACTCCGTGCGAGTCCTGCACTGCTTTCCCACCCGGGCTAGGAGAACCCTGGAAATCGCAGTGCCTCTGCCTTCGGCTGTGGTGTGCCGAGCACCACCCATCCTAGGGCTTCTTGCAAGCCTGTCCTAACCCAGACAAGTCCTGCCAGCCCCAATTCATGCACCAAAATCTCCAAACCAGTCCTGGCCTTTGCTCATTCCCCCCAAAAAGCCTCAGGCTTTTTCTGAGGACCTCTAAGGTCACTGCTGAAGGTCATGTTGAAAAGGGGCATGCAAGGAAGTCAGTAATAACGCAAGACTGAGACAGGAAAGAAAAAAATCAGTGTAAAAAGTCAAAAGGCAGGCTCTGGAAAGAAAGGCAAAACTACAGGGAACATTTATCTGAACACTTCCTATGTGCTAGGGACCCTGCTAAGTGGTTTTCATTCACTTAATCTTCATAACGAACCCATAAGCTAGACACTAGTATCATTCCCATTTTACGGATGTGAAAACTGAGGCACAGAAAAGTGAAGGGACTGAAGCCAGGTTATCTGACCGGTGTGTCTGGCACCAAAGTCATGTTGGTAACTGCCACGTTGTACTTTCTGGGCAAGTCACTTGGGCTGGAAGCCTTTCAAGTTTCTCCACCTATAAATTAGGGAGAACTCACACGGGTCCACAGGGAGACACGGAGGAGGGAGGAGGATGTCTGTCACAGCATCCTTGGTGGCACTGAGGAGTTGGAAGCCACCTGGGCATGTGATCAGGGGGCGCTGGGGGAGCTGGGTGCAGCCCAGAGGCACTCTGCAGGAGGCAGACGTCACAGACTCAGTGCACAATACCGATGGGGGGAGACCTTCGAGCACCATGCGGAGCGAAGCAAGTAAGATGCAGAAAAGAGGTCCGTAGCATGACATCACTGGGGAAATGTGAGCCCCGTGCACACTGACCAGTGTGTTCTTTATAAGAACAGATGAAGCTCCGTGGACTGGCCGTGCTGTGCGGAGGGCAGGGTCCTGGGGCCAGGGGCAGGACTAGAAGTGAATGATTACATAGATGAAATAAAGAGAAATAAAGAGCCCCAGACTGAAGACTAGGGTTGACTCAGTCCTTCAAAGCTGCTATCAAAGAGGGGGTCGGGAGGAAGAGGCCTTGCCCATTCAGCCTCGTGTGGCATGACAGCTTTCGAGCCTCTGCCAGGCCCAGCTCTCCTTTGATCATGCTGGCATCTGGCGTGGGGCAATCGATTGCCAGGATCAAAGAGGCTCCCAACTGAGAAAGTGCTTCGTAATCTCCTGGTCCAGGCAGTGGCCCTCAAACTTGAGTTCACATGGGATCACCTAGAGGCCTTGCTAAAATGCAGATTCCTGGCCTCTCCTCCTACATTGTCTGATTCACTAGGTCAAGGGTGGGGCCCAAGAATTTGTTTTCTACAGGTTTCCTGGGTGATGCTTAAGCTGCTGATCCAAAGACACTCTGTATACCTAACAGGTTAGACAGACCCGCACTTCACAAACTTTCAAGTGTATGTAACCCCTCCCCCCAGGCATCTTGTTAAAATGCACAGTCTAATGTAGTAGGCCAGGGGTTTGGCCCCAGATTTGACACTTCCATCAAGCTCCTAGCTGGTACTGGTTCTTCTGGTCCACAGACCACATTTTTCAGCAGCAAGGGGCTACATCGCTGGTTCACCAAAGTATATACTCATCAGATTCCCCCATCTTGCTTGTTAAAAATGTAGATTTTCAGACCCCTTTGCTGGAGACTCTCCATATAGTTCTGAGTTGGAGTGCGGTGATCTGAATTTTTAAAAGCTGATCTTAGTTCGGAGAACCACTGATGTGGACAGTGAGTGGAGAGGGAGTAGAGCTCTGGAAGCTTCCATGGAGGAGGTAGTACTGGAATTGGAAAATAGAAAAGAGAGGTAGAGAAGAACACAGTCCCCTTCATGACCCAGAGTTTTGTACTTAAATACAAATGTCAGCTCAGCCGTACCTGGCTGGGTGCTACCTACTTGCATCAATTTAGAACTTGCGTTCCTATTTTGGCCCGTGTCTCCCTGGTTTATATCCCTACAACTGTGACCAACTCATACGCCCAAAGAACAGGGGACCTGGGGCTGAATCTTGGCCCCAGCTTCTCCCGTGGGACCCTGTGTGATCATTCAACCTCTCCAGCCTCAGTTTCCTCTAAAATGTAGCTAAAATAACACCCTCTCATGGGGTTGTAGATTAAATGAGATAAAATGTGTGATGACCTCCCCCCTCAGTAGTCTAGTCCAAACAGAAGGTGTCCTTGTCATATTCTTAAGTGTAGGGCCTAGGAGTGAAATGAGAGATGGAGAAAAGTCTGAGCAGGCAGCTGTGGACATCACGTCACTGTCCTATCTCTGATCAAAGAGTTATTTTCTACCCCATGGGCTGCTAAATCATCACTGACTTGGTGGCGCAGTGGAATTACCTGGTAAGTGGTAAAAACTACTCATGCCAGGTCGCTCTCCAAGGGTTTCTTACTTAGTTGGTCTGGGGAGAGGCCTGGGCCTCCCCAGGTAGTTCCGATGGGCAGCCAGGGCCGAGGACCAGGGCTTCGAGGCACCAGGTCCACCGCCAGTGGGGAGACGCAGGAAGGGGTATCCTCTCCTTTGTTCCCTCCGTCCTGCCCAGAGGCCGCTTTGGCAGCAGCTTTGTTGTCCAGGAGAGGGTCGTGCTGCTCGGGGGCGGGGTCAGTGAGGCGAGAGCAGAAGGAGCAGGCTGGGGCCGTCACCCGGGGCTGGAGCTCAGCTTACCCACCCTCCCAACCTGCAAGGGAGGGAAGACAACCCCGTGTGGACAGTAGGAGTGCTGGGTCTGGGCCCTGGCCAGGCGAGTCACAGACGGAATACACACGCACCAAGCCTTCGGCCCTCAAGCCCGGGGCAGCCACGGCTGGGAGCGGGCCCCCCCGCCCCGACCATGGATCTCCATTCTGGATCCATCACCCTTCAGTGGGCTTGTGGTATAGACAGGCTGAGTCTAACTGTCTGAGATCAAATGTGCTCAGGGGAGTCAATGCAGCAGAGTCTTGCTTTGTGCTTCGGGTTAGGCTGGGGGATTAGATCAGAGGTGGTTAACTCCCGTCTTACCTTTTTTAATTCTTAGGAAAACTGCTTTTTCCCCTGAAAGTGTGGTCCTCAGGATCAAAAATGCAGAATTTCAGGCCCCACTCAGACCTACTAGATGAAAATCTCTCTTGTTGACAAGATCCCTAGCTGATTTATATTCATGTCAGAGTTTCAGAAACTCTGATGAGGCCAGTGGTTCACAGCCTTGCCTGCACATTAGTATCAACTGGAGAGTTTTACAGATCATCACACCCAGGCTCCACCCCAGAACAACCAATTAAATACAGTTCGCTGGGACTCTCCTAAGTCATTCCAGTTGCCGCCACCCTTTGAGGTGAGAAGGAGCAGAGACACTGGAGGGCTTCCTGTAGTCTGCACAGGGAGTGAGGAGCTGGGACTGCCTAAGGAGGAGGGCTAGGGGTGCAGGAGGAGGACAGGAAAGAGACTCACAAGCCATAGCCCCTCTAGGGCTGGGCCTTCCTGATGTCCTCCAGCAGCCAGTGTCCCCGGAGCCTGCTCATGTTGCCCTCCTGGCCACTTACCAGCTAATGTCTTGCCACTAACAACCACTGTCCTTTGCTCAAGCTCTGGTCCAGAGGCCAGCAGCATCAGGATCACCTGAAGTGCAGCCTCTGGGATCCAAATCTGCATTTATGGACGGAGATTGGGGTGGGGTGGGGCATGACAGGTGGGTGTTAACATCTGAGAGGCCCTGGGCAACCGCTTGGCTTTTGCTGCCTCGTCTTCGGCTTACTGCCTGTTCTATGACCTACTACCAACTGCTGATCCTCTCTGTAGGTCCGAATATCAAACTCCTTGAGGTAGAGGAGCTGGAAGGTTCACCTGGCTACGATTTGGGGGAGGCTATGCCCGTTAGGGGGACTCTTGCCCCAGGATGCCTCATAGGCCCTGGTCAGTGTGCAGACCAGTGACTCCTTGTCAGTGCCCATCTTTAGTCCAGGGCCAGGGAGCCAGAATCAGAGCAAAGCCAATGATGCCTGGAGCCCCTGAGAAGGAGACTGTGAGGCTTCTGAGGACCCCATAAAGAGAAGGGGACTGTGTGACCCTTGTGTGACTTCTCTCCAACTCTGGGGAATGACAGGTGGGCAGCACTAGCCTCAACTCTAGGCTCCAGCTTGTCCCATACTCCTCTCTCATTTGTAGGAAGTTGTCCATCCCTCAAAGGATCATCCCCAGCTGTGTCCCAGCCCTTCTGGAAATTGGTATTCCCAGGATGAGCTCCAGCGATTACAAAACGGACTGAACACTGGGATTTTCACAGAATGTGGGATGCTGACTCTCTGGCATTACCCTCCCATTTGCATAGACCACCAGTCTATATGCTCTTTGCGAGCAAGAACAGTGCCTACCTTCATTCATTGGACAAATATTTATTTAGCAACTATGAAAGGTGAAAAGGTGAGCAAGACCCAGCCCTAAACCCAAGGAGCTTGGGGAGCACTGAGGGACGCAGATAAGCACCCAGGTTGTTGCATCAGTGGGCTCCAGGCAGCGATATGGAACTCATCTGAGTGGGGGACCTCTGCTGATTTGGTGGAAGCTGGAGGTCAGTAACCCCAAAACAGAAAACCCAGCAGACACCTTTCTACTCTGGCCAGGCACAGAAAGGGTGGGGGGCGGTGTTTGTGGCCCAGCCAGGCCATCTGGCACAAAGCGATGACTCATCCTTTTCAGAATCATTGCCCAAATGCATTTTCTGAGTTCATAGGGGATCCTGGAGCTGCATGCAGAGAGGGCGTGCATCTGTGTGTAAACACAGACCCCAGACTCCTCTGATCTCGGAGTGTGAAGATCTGAAGCTAACATTCATTCAGCAGCCCTCTTGGGCCAGGAGGAGCCCTTTAATCCAAGCAGCACCCCTGGGCTATAGAAACGTATCAGCCTCCCCGTGTTGGCTAATTAGGGGATGTAAATGGAGCCAGGAGCCAGAGCCAAGCTGATTTGATTCCAAAGCCCTTGGTTTTTTCCTTCCCTGCTGCAGCCACTCAGAAAGATGGACAAATGAGGTCAGGGTGAGCTTGTGGACGTATACCAACGCGAGACAGTAAAATATCCACCAGCTATGTGGTTGAAGGACAAAGAAAGTAACCCCGTTAGGAAATAAGAAGAACATGCATTTCTTCATGGATCCTCTTCACAACTGCCTGTCCCATTTGTGGACCACTTTGCAATGTCCGAAAGCGGTTTCTAGGCACCGCCTCACCGGTTCCCCCAGCGAAGCCGTGGCACAAATAGAACAGGAAGAATGTGCACCCCCACTTGACAGAAAGAATCGGAAACGTGGAGAGGGGGGTGACTTGCCCAGGGCCCTTTTGCTCACTTGTCTTTTACCTACCTACCTTATTCCCTCAGACGATTGAAAAATATGGCATAAAACAGAAAATTGCTATTATATAATGCTAATCAAGATAAGGGGAAATAAATTTGGAATACCTTCCCTTCAGTTCCTGGTATGCCCAAGCTCCTTTTCACCTGCAGGCCTTAGCAGAGGCTGTGACATCTGCCGGGAACACTGTTCCCCACCCACGCCCCTTTCTTCAACTGCATGCTGCCCACCCTTCAGGTCCTGGCTTTCATATCCCTGCCCCACTCCCTGAGTGTCTCCTTGGAGCTGCAGCTGTTAAATAATCACCTGGTTATCAGCTTCATAGGATATAAACTCCGTGACATCAGAGGCTGTCTTAGTTTAGGTTCCTCCAAAGCAGACCCTGAGACGAAAATTCGTTTTGCAGACGATGCCAGGGAGCCCTGGTAAGGGACTGGGAATGTGGAGCAGAAAATAGAAGGCCGATGAAAGGTGTGTTTTCAAGGCAGTTACCTTTGTGGGCAGCTAGGGCTCAGCCTGCTGGGGAATCTGGGAGGTGCTATGGAACACGCGTCTCCATGTGTTTGACCTCCTTAGGGTCAGGGTTGCTGGGTATGAATACGTCAGCTCCTTTTAGTCACTGGCTGAGGGCAGCTCTCAGGGGAGGGCAGTTCTTCAGGTCAGCTGCAGGAGAGCATCTCCAGCAGGCAGAGAAATCCCTTAGGCAGTTGGAAGGCAGGCTGTGGTGTATTGTAGGGGTACGGCCCAAGGGGATATGGGCGGGGCACCACAGATTCGGCTTCAAGGATCTTACCTATTTAATTCATCTTTCAGTCCTCACAGACTTCGGTTGTCAGGAAATACCTGTTAAATAACTGGATGGAAAGAGGGAAAGTCAAGACCAAAGAGAAAATTAGAATGAAAGTAGGCAATCCATAGAACCCTCTCAATGACTAAATATCCTAGTTCCTTACTCTGAGCTTCCTGGCAGCCAAACTGAAAAAGGAAACACCCATAGATATCACGATCCTTATTGCTCATGAGGGGAAAACATACCAAGTCCGCAGAGGAAGAAAAGTGCCTTTTCCTAGCATTTATATGTGACGGGAATTTCCCTCCGAAGCTGTGTAGAGGTGATAGTCAGTGATAGAGGACAGACACAACACCCTCAACAGGTTCCCTCTGTGATGAAAGCTGAGAGCACGAGGCCAAGCATGACTCCACAAAAACAAATTTCTAAGGTAGCCAAGACAGAGCTTTCTGAGGACCTTAATGAATCAGTGTAGACAGTCCAGAGCAGCTGAAGGAATCAATGGATTGCATAATCTTCAAATAACCCTCCATCATTGTCACTTTGATTTGGATCCCAGGACCCAAGCCTCATGACCCTGAATCCAGAACATTCTGTTAACACTTTAGTCCAAGATGGCCGTATCTATTCTGGTTAAGAGCATTAGGTTTAACATCAGACTGACCAATCAGCTATCTGCTGTGTAACTTAAAGCAAGTCACTTGAGCTCTCTGGGCTCTAGTTTCTTCATCTCTAAAATGGGAATGTGTATCCAGTATCTAGTGCTGCATACACATCACCTCAAAATTTAATGGCTTAAAAAACAGATAAATTGAACTTCATGAAAATCAAAACTTTTTGTGCTTCAAGAAAGTGAAAGACAACCCAAGAATGGGAGAAAATATTTGCAAATCTAATAAGGGGTTTGTATCATAATACATAAAGAACCCTTCCAACCCAACCCAACAAAAAGACACCCAATTTAAAAATAGGCAAAGATTTGAGTAGACATTTCTCCAAGGAATACATAGAAATGGCCAAAAAGCTCATGAAAAGATGTTCAAACCATTAGTCAGTAGGGAAAAACACAAATTAAAATCACAGTGAGATAGCATTTCACCACCCACTAGAATGGCTAAAATAAAAAAGGCAGACCATCATAGGTGCTGACAAGGATGTGAAGAAGTTGAAACCCTCACACATTGCTGGTGGGATTATAACATGATACAGCTGCTTTGGAAAACAGTTTGGCAGCTGCTCAAAATGTTAAACAGTTACCACATAACTCAGGGATGCCTGGCCTAGCTATAGACACATGAGAATTGAAAACATATTTCGTATGTTCCTAAAAACTTGTTTCACAAACTCATAAAAACTTGTACATGAATGTTCATAGCAGCATTACTCAAAACAGCCCAGCATGGAAACACTTAACTGTCCATCAACTGATGATTAGATAAACAAACTGGTATATTCAAACAATGGAATACTAGTTAGCAGTAAAAAGGAGTGAAATACTGGGGCGCCTGGGTGGCTCAGTAGGTTAAGCGACTGCCTTTGGCTCAGGTCATGATCCTGGAGTCCCAGGATCTAGTCCTGCATCGGGCTCCCTACTCAGCAAGGAGTCTGCTTCTCCCTCTGACCCTCCCCCCTCTTGTGCTCTCTCTCTCTCATTCTCTTTCTCAAGTAAATAAAATCTTAAAAAAAAAAAAAAGAAATACTGATGCTCGCTACAACATGACGAACCTTGAGAACATTCTGCTAGGTGGAAGAAGCCAGTCACAAAAGGCCACGTATTGTGTGATTCCATTAATATGTATAAAGTGTCCAGAGTAGTCTCTAGAAACAGCAAGTAGATTAGTGTTTGCTTGGGGCTAGGGTGGTTGCCAGAGGGTGGGGAGTAACTGCTAATGGGTAATGGGTTTCTTTTGGGGGTGATGAAAATATTCTGAAATTAGATACTGGTAATGGATGTACAAGCTTGTGAATATACTAGCAACCACTAAATTGTACAATTTTCTAAGGGTGGATTTTATGATATATGAATTATATCTCAATAAACTTATTTCAAAATATTAGCGGCTTAAAACAACCATTTATCCATGATTCTATAATTAGGACTGGACTCAGCTGGGCATTTCTTCTGCCACCCTCACCTGGGGTCCCTCCTGGGGTTGCTGTCATCTGGAGGCTAAGTGGGATTGAGTGATCCAAGATGGCCTCTCTCACATATCTGGCGCGTATGCTGGTCCTCTGCTGGGGCACCTCAGCTTTTCGCCAAGTGGCCTCTCACCCTCTGTTAGAGTAAGATACCTTTCCTTAACATTGCATTTGATGGCAGCAAGGGGAAGCTGCAAGGCCCCTTGGAACCTCAAGTTGGGAGTCCCAGAATATCACTTCCAGTACATTCTATCCGTCAGAAAAAGTCACAAGACCAGCCAGATTCGGGGGCTGGGTGGGGGGGAGGTGGAGAAATAGGTTGCACCTCTTCATGAGAAAAGTGGCAAAGTCATGTTGCAAAGGAGCATGCATATGAGGGTGGACAGAATTGTGGTGACCATCTCTGCACACGCGAAAATACCTACTTCAAAGGGCAGTTGGGAGGGTCAAATGTGATAATGCATGTATTTAGCACAGCACCTGACGTGTAGGAACCCTCATTAAGTGGTGGCTACAGTGAATATTAATAAGACACTACAACATCACATGGCCCACCCTAATTTCCCCAATCCCCCGTGCTGAGAACAGATTGCAGACAGCGAAGCTGGAAAGGTCTAGACGTTGTATAGTGAGTGAATCCTTCCTTCATGTGGAAACGAGGGCCCAGGGGGGTGACAGACCTGCTCAAAGTCCCTTATTGCCCTTTGCTCACAGGGGATTCAGAGGTCTGAGCATGGCATCTGTCTTCTTCCAGCGCACGTGGCGCATGCCCTCTGACCCCTGGTCTCACACTCTTCCCCCCGGACTGGTATCCTGGGTCGGGCTCCAAGCAGGAAGGTCTCAGAGGGAAAAGAAGCACAGAAGGCAAAGTGTTGCCTAGGATGAAGGAGCAGGAGTCCCCGAAGTTAGGGGTAACTCAGATGTCACAAAATGACAGCCCACACGTTGTATCCTGTCCCAGACATGCTGTTTGGCTGCAGTTGTTTTTTAAAAAGATTTTATTTTTAAGTAATCTCTACACCCAACATGGGGCTTGGATCCACAACCCTGAGATCAAGAGTCACATGGTTTATTTTTTGGTTTACTTGAGAGCCCCAGACCACGGGCTTTTTTTTTTTTTTTTTTAAATAGTGGAAGAGTGACCGATATTTAAAAATTGAGAGATTCCCGGGGCGCCTGGGTGGCTCAGTCAGTTAAGCGTCTGCCTTCGGCTCAGGTCATGATCCCGGGGTCCTGGGCTCGAGCCCCGCATCGGGCTCCCTGCTCTGCGGGAAGCCTGCTTCTCCCTCTCCCACTCCCCCTGCTTGTGTTCCCTCTCTTGCTGTCTCTTTCTCTGTCAAGTAAATAAATAAAATCTTAAAAAAAATTGAGAGATTCCCCATAAACAGTTCAGGTTTATGGCTTTTTCTGAAAATCAGAACGATCTGGCGATGCTGAGTTGAATTTCCTCCTGGTGACACTGGCTACTCTGAGGGGGGCCACGTGGTCTCTCGCTCCGGGCAGCGCCCCCACCCCCACCCGGGCCAGGTCACTGTCCCCTGGCTGTCTGACAGTCTCTGCAGACATCTGAGTGTGTGCTCGCTCGTACCCAACCAAGGAGCACTTGCAAGGAGGAGTTGGCCGCTTTTAAGCAGTCTTTGTTGGCTGCATTTTAGAGAGTTTGTTTTGTTTGTTTGCTTGCTTCCAGCGGTTTGTTTTGTTTGTTTGCTTGCTTCCAGAGGCTTCCAGCAGCTTCTCTGAATCACTGCTCAAGCTCTCTCCCTAGTCGGGCCTACCTACATCCCTCGCCCCCCACCCTCCAGACCTCTGTGAAATGGGTGGGAGGTGGGCAGGAAGAACAGGTATATTATGAAGCAGTTGGTAGGTTTGTAGTACCGCCTGCCTTCCTCTTCCCAGGCCCCACCTCCCTCCTTGTGCCCTCTCTCTCCTTAGGGACCTGATGTCCCCATGGTGACATCAGGGGACCAGGGTTCCCAAACACAAGTGATCAGGGCCCCACCATCTGGACCATTTCTTACTGTTCCCTCAGGATCTCCCAAACCTTACCCACTCATATCAGTTAAGGGGCAAGTGGATGCTTGCTCTCACAAGCCTTACTCTCCTGAGGAGAATTCCTCCTATATTTTAATAAAACAAAATGGAAGCCACCAACACCACTTGGGTCAACAGGGGACGGGAGGCCTTTGTTCCCAAAGGCCGCCTGGCGACTGAGAACATCTCACTGCTAGGCCGTGTTCTGTAGAGGTTGGGTCCAGCAGGGGATCTGTATGAGTTCCAGTCACTCATATGGCTTTCTTTGCCTGCTATCTTCCGTGGTGGACCACACCGTCATGCCACACAACTCCAAGGGGCCCTGTCACGTGGCGTTCTGTGAGCATGGCACCCCCTGGAGTTGGGCGGTGCAGCAGCCCCTGGGGCGGCAATGAGGATTAAATGACAGAGCACGTGGGAAAATCCCACACATATCAGGGATCAGTATTTTTAGAACACCTGACCAGTCTTCTCCTATGATGAAAAGCAATACCAGAAACTAGCCAGCCCACGACACTAACCTGAGAAATAGCAAGAGTTTCCATTTATTGAAAGCTTGCTATGGACAAGGCACATAAGGCATCTCTTTGTTTATATAATCTTTTTTTTTAAGTTTTTTTGTTTTTGTTTTCGTTTTTTTCAGAGAGAGACAGAGAGAGTGGGAGAGAGTGAGTGGGGAGAGGGGCAGCAGGAGAGAATTTCAAGCAGACTCTCTGCTGAGCATGATGCGGGGCTTGATTCCCAACCCATGAGATCATGACCTGAGCTGAAACCAAGAGTCAGACACTCAATCGACTGAGCGACCCAAGCACCCCTATATAATCTTTACATAGCCTTCCAAAGTAGCTTTACTTGTTATCCTCATTTTATAGACAAACACATACCTAGAAGGGTATCCTGGCACATGGGAGGCTTGCGAAAACTAACATGTATTGAACTCTTACTATGAATATGGCACTGGGATAAGTACTTCATATATATTAACTCATTTGATCCTTCCAACACCCCCATTTTACAGATGAGAAAACTGAGGTTAATCATATTACATGCTCAAAAAAGACTTACTGGGATCAAAAGGAGTGCAAAAAATAAGGATTGATTATTACAGACATAACTGGGTCTGTGGATCTGGAAATTGTTGAAGGATGGTTATCAGAGAGCTTATGTCACTTGCCCAGGCCACATAAGGACAGATTCAAGGTTAGAACTCAATGCCAAAGCTTAATCTCTGTCCACGTGACGTACAGGCTCTTTCCAAGATGCCCTGAACGGACAGAGTTTTTCAGCGAGGTGAGTGGGGTTGCAGTTCGCCTGCCCTCAGGGCATCGTGTGTCACACCCTCCTCCACTCTGTGCTACTACCTGGGCCGTGGGCATGGAGAAGGCGCACCCCATTTGCCCATCCCCACAAGACAGTGCTGCCCACAGGTGGATGGTGCCCATCCCTGGAATGATGACCACAGACACCCCCAGAAGGGCACGCATATAGCCGGTCCTGCTTCCTGCCACTGGTGTCTGGAAGCAACACAGCCTACACCATCCACAGGCCCTTCTGTCTGGTCACTCCATTCACCAGAAACAAAATAATCCATCCCTGGCTCCTGTGAAAAGCGTCAAATATGCCCCGAGACGCAACACCTTGCCAAAGTTCTGTTTCTAATATTTAGGGCTGCACTCCCTCCACAGCCTTGCCAAGAGTGCCGGGCCTTCTGGCAAACCACAGGATTCACTCAGAGCCCATGCTTGTCCTCCCCTCAAACTCCAGATTATTTTCACGGTTCCCAGCAGTCCTGCGGTTGCCTGAAGAGGTGCCCCAGAGCTTGCTTGGAGACCATGTGAGCTCCCTTCTGTAGAGCAGGTGACGGTCGCGCCTGAGCTGTTGCCAGGACTCCCATCTTCACAGCTCGGGGTGGGGGGCATCTCCCTTGGCCTTGTAACAGCTCTCAGAGACCCACTTGGCCTTTCAAAGTCCTAGGAGCCTCATCAAGTTTATCCCAGTCACGCTCCTCGTCCCCGTTCATCTCTTCTTCCACCTTCTCTCACTGTGAAGCAAGAGCACAGATCTATCTACCCACAAAACCTAGAAAATGCTGGAGCAAGACAGCTGGAGGGCGAAGAATCTTAACAAAATTCTCTTCGGAATCCCTGCTCCCCTGGCTTTTCCTCTTGCTTTCCCCTCTCCTACCTGAAGAGGGCCGTGAAGAGTCAAGAACACAGAATTTCAAGGCTGGAAGAGCCTCGGGGATCATCTTGTTAGTAATGGTACATCTTCTAACCATGGCAGCCAGTTCTTACCCAGCGCTTCCTCTGTGCCATCCACTGTCCCTCGTGCTTTACAAAGGCCATTCATCTCCACAGCAGCGCTGTGAGGCGGGTGCTGTTATGACCATCTGGAGGAAACCAGGGCCCCAAGAAGCTAAGCAGCTTGCCCAGGGTCATTTGCACCGCTAGGAAGGGGCGGAGCCCCAGCACCCATGGCCTGAATCATCAGGCTAGATGCTCTAAGGGTCCCTGAAGCCAAAGAAAGGAAGTCAGTCGCCCTGGAGTCACCAGCTATGTAGCAGAGCAGAAAGCTCTCCTGTCTTCTGACGTTGAGGAATGTGTGAGGACCGTGGTCCCAAAGAGCTGGAGTTTCAGTAAGAATCCCTTTCACTGGTGGAGTCTCTACTGCGTGCCAGGCACTTGTTCCTTACAAAAGCTTTGAAACAGGCACCACGGACATTCCCATTGTGCAGATGAGGAAAACCCAACTTCCAAAAGTAGTTCAGGCAGCCTCTCGGCTATACTGTTGGGTGGTTGTTAAGGACGGTTATGTTTTACAAAGAGAAGCATAAATACACTACACGTGCTAATTACATTTTTTCCAAGATAGCTATAAAAGAGCCGCTGTCTATGGCATGCCTGTAATTATTCTTCGATTCTCACAACAGGCCCTGGGGGTAAATATTATCCAGTGTTCAGATGAGGAAACTAAGGCTTGTAAATATTGAGTATATTATCCAAGGGGTTAGGAAGCAGCAGAGTGAAGATTCAAATCTAAATATGATTCTGAAGTCTAAGCTCTTTAACCACCTTTCTTCAAGGACGCGCGCGCGCGTACACACACACACACACACACACACACACACACACACACACACACACA